>NC_143579.1:90589500-90902621 GCF_048544385.1 Mastigoproctus giganteus
AAAAGAAGACAATAGTCCCCCCCCCTTTGAGAACTTCAGCTCATTATTTTGGCAGCCAACCATGGTGACTTGTAAAAAGAGTCTGTGCCTAGCTTTAATTAGAAATAGCATACATTACAGATTTATAGTGGAAAACACCAGATTACAATTAATAAGATTGTATGCACTTGTAACGGTTTGTCTACAATGAGCTCATCCTTTCAATAATTTGGTTAAAAAAAAAAGTGTGTATACAAGTAATATAATCTAAAGACCCTAATGCCCTGTGTTATATTGTTATTTGAGGTTCCATATTCAGAAATATAACTTAACATTAAATTTATGTACTGTGTAGTAAACACAGCAGTTGAAATTAGTTTTCAGAACAATATTCAATTCAACCATATACTCAGTAACACTTAAAAAAATAGGGGAAAAAAACCCCTATGTGTGATCAAAAGTGAAGCAGACATTCTATCTACCATCAATTGTAGTACCTGCTATACCGCAAGTACTTTACATTAGAAATTAAGTAAAGGGAGTGCAGTTTATGTTTCTACAGATCAGCCTAACAAACTATTAAATCAGCCAAACTGCAATTCTGCGAAGAAAAACTGTTATTTTGCCTTTTCCATATTTAACATAGTCTCCTTTTTTTGCTACTATTTACATTGGAGCATTGTTTGTTTAGTTTTATACACTGAAAGGACATTGAAACAGGGCCACCTATTATAAAGTTAGGTCTCCAAAAGCTCAAAGAATGGCTTGCATGTGTTATGGCATAGATATTATTTGTTGAAGATATGGATCACCATATCTTCAACAGAACTGGAGATATGAATCACCTTGTTATCTATGTGGCATCCCATAATTGTCCTACAAATGTTTGATAGAGAATTGGAAGGGGGGGATTAGAGGAGCTGAAGTCCTCCCCCCAAAAAAGAAGCCATTCCTACCCACATCTGGCCTGGTGCATTATCTTGTTGAAAGCGCCTATCATCAGGAAAGCTGGAACATTGGTGTATGTGGCAATAATGGTGTGATAGGTCTCCACTGTGCAAATGCTCTTGAACATCTATCAGAGGACCTAAGATGTCCCAACAAAAACTTTCCCCAACTCATTAATATTGCCATTGCTCTGCATGTGGGGAGGGGAGTCCATCACATAGGGAAAGATACAAAAGGAAATATGATTTTTTTTGACCACCACACTTTCTTCAGGTTATCTGCATCTGATCTGATACTGCAAACACCAGTTGAGATGAACATATCAGTGACAAGCAGTCAAGAGAGGATGCTGATTTGGCCATTTACTCTGATTCCCCATCCAGTGGAGGGTACATAAAATAGTCCTGTAGAGTGCTCTAGACAGTCCCACATTACCCTGAAGTCACTGCTCTGTTGGTCCTTGTGAGCTGCTAAAGTTGTCTCTTGTCCCGTTTGTTCACCTTTGGCTTTGCACTACAGGCTTTGTGCAAGCAGGTGTTTGCCATGCATGGTGCATTGCGCAATGGTAAGTTAGGAATGGACACATCTCCCCCATCTTGTATGATGGCCATTTGTTTGTGATGATTCTTCATAGACAAATGATGAACAATCATGCCCATGCACAGCACAGCACAGCACATGTAACATTGTCAGCTGTTCATGTTACTGCATTTATCTGGCTGAGGGCTTTTACACATGGAATGCAGTTTTTAATCTGTTTTGTAGGCTGAGCTTTTGTTTCCATGGTGTCCCACTTGCCCATATTACAATAGATAATCATATTTCAGTGTATACAGTGGATTCCTGTTATTTGGGCCACCAGTTAATGGGGGCAGCCATTTATTGGGACAAATCAAAAACAGAACCTAATCGAGGAAATAGCCAGGGTTTTCTTCACCTAATTAACACAACATACCGTTTAATCAGGGCAGGAGACTGCTGCACTCAAGATTATCCCGATTCATTAAAATGCAATAGACCTTCATCATTATCATATGTTCAGTTATAAGAATCAATTTTGAATGCCTTTGTGATATTTTTTTAAAGCTCATTTCTGGAGGTCACAACCATAAAACATTAAAAACAATTTGCAGTTTCTGGTTTATTTGGCTTTTCTGTTAGTGCAATCTATTATAAATGAATAGTAAACTCTATCTTATTGCATTTGCGATAATACCAATAGCTGGAATTTTGTTGGTTTTTACATTATTATAATGAAATATGTTTTCCCTGCACTGAAATCTTCAATCATATAAAAAAACATAAATAAATTTTCAGAATCTTCGCTTCATTCCTATTTTTTTAAGCTTCGTAAACTTGTTCTTCCGTGTTCTTCGCTACTGATTACTTATCTTTTTTACTGTTTTAAATTTTACAACCCAAAAAAAAGTAAAATCAGTGAACAGAAATATCAATTAGTTAATACGTACATATTACAGTATTAATTAAGCTATGTACGTAAGCGTAAATTTGTTTTTATTTTGCTAACCCGTGTAAAATATTCTTCCAATTTCCATATATCATTTAATTTTGTTAATTGGTAAGGTAATAAAGTGTAAATTTGTGCTTAATATGGCTTTACTTTTATAGTCTGTGGATAATATTCCTCCTATTTTTGCTTATTAGAATTGCTGTTTAATAGAATTAAAATTCAATTCACAAACGTGATCACAATGACTGGCACTTACTACATATCATATAGTGAATGGTACTTTATTATGGAGAGTCCGTCGTAATGTGATTTGATCGTACAGTGAACCAATCATAGAGCAGGGTCCACTGTATTTTTAACTATTTACACAAAACTTTGCATAACTGGAGCAGCCACTTAATCAGGCCAAAGTGCACTAGCCCCAATGTGTTCCAAATAACCGGAATCCACTGTATTTTTAAAACACAAAATGTATATCTTTAGGTAGACTTGCAAGTAATGCTCCAAAATATGAGACCCATGATTGTGTGAATAAAAGAACATCCAAAAGTGACTACAGTGTCACCCAATTATATTTTTTACATTAAATTATCTTGGTGCTTAGTTATTTAATCAAAGGTTTTATTTTGTAACTGTTATTTATGTTATAATGTATATCTTCTATGAAGATAATTATTTGTCTGGAGAATTTTTTAAGAATGTTAACTTATTAATACTAATAAATATGCATCCATAACTAGAATTTGTTACTCATATATCAAAAATTAAGTATGCCATTTTTAAAAAATGTAATGAGATGGTGTTTCTTATCATTTATTTGTACAACCAGAAATAAATGGCACAGTATGAACGTTATCCAAATAAATTTTCATGAAAATGTATTTCTTTGTTTAATCTGATATTGTGATAATTATATAAATCCTTCTTAAAGCTTGTTGTTTGTTATTTGGTTTTTAGGAGCATTAGCAACTAAGGCCATATTGCTCTGGGATATGCGGTGGTCATTCCCTGACCTTTCCGCATCCTCCGTATTTGGTGGTGAAGGACTCGAACCCCGGTCTAATCAAGAAGCGTGTGCTATGCACTGCTGCTTCTTCCCACCTGGCTACGGAAGCGCCCCTTCTTAAAGCATCCTCAGTATATTAAGTCCTTAATTTAAAAAAATATATATGAATATATATATTTTTTTATTTCAATTTATTTGATTTTAACAAGTTCATTATTATAATATATTATTTCTCCCTGTTGGGAGGGGGGGGGATTTAACCCCATGACTGGTACCAAGTGCACAGGTTGGTTGTTATATCCAGCTATTACTGTTGGTCGAGGAACTCTCTGGCTATCCTACCGGCTAGGTGTTCAGGATTGTGACTTTCTAGAGTTCCTTGCAAGTATTCTCTGGGAGACCTATTGCTGCTACTCTTGTGTACAGTATTTGGCACTATGAAGGTAGTTTACACAGTGATTGGGGATGGTTGTTATTTGTTCAGTATGCCACATTCCTTTGACCTCCTGTCTTAGGTCTGTGTAATTTCTGATTTATTCCTCATAGAATTTCTGGAGGTTACTGGTGTTGGGAACTACTATGTTTATGAGATAGGTGGCCTTTTCCGAAAATTCTTGTCAATGAGGGTTGTCTGGTCTGTTGTGTGGGATTGTCGTGTCCGTTATTATGGCACAATCCTAGTACAGCTTGTGGTTGGGTCTCCAGTACAGCCTGTGGTTTTTACTTGTAATATTGGGCACCTCCGTAGCCAGGTGGGAAAGAGCAGTAGTGCATAGCACACGCTTCTTGATTAGACCGAGGTTCGAGCCCGTCACCACCAAATACGGAGCATGCGGAAAGGTCAGGGAATGACCACCGCACCGGAGCAATATGGCCTTAGTTGCTAATGCTTCTGAAAATCAAATAACAGCACAGCACTTGTAATATGGTACACTTTCTTTGATCAGTTGGTATTTCCTTGCTAGCTTCTGATGTATTATCCTGGCAACCTGGTTGTGTCTATGGGTATACTCTGTCTGGGTAATCAGTGATGTGTTTTATTGTTTTTGAGACCAGGCAGCATCATCAACCTGTGTCACCTGTCACTCTGGGTTCTTTGGTGATGTATTTTCTATAGTTCCTGGTGTTGATTAACTAGTCTTGGATGACAAGCATTAATCCTTCAGTCTTGGAAAGAGTGTTCTGCTCATGAGCAGTGCATTGAAAGCCATTTTTTTCTATGTGGATTTCATGGTCATTGTGGTGTCTGCCATCGAGTGTTTTCTTTTTTCATCTTTCTTTGTTCTGTCTGGGGGAGGCGGGGTCTCCCCACATAGGTTGAGTGGGGTATGCCACTTGTTTGTCTTCCTTTTGACCTGGTAAAGTGGCATTGCTTTTTAGAAGTAATTGTTCAGGTTCTCAATCACTTTTCTTCTGTTGCTCAGTGAGGTGTGTCAATCCCCTTCCTTCTTTCTGAGTTATTATCAGTCACTCCACGGCTGAGTGACTCTTGGTCATCATTGTCATTCTCATCTCCTCCAACTCAGTGTTAGCCCATTCCATAATCCTGAAGGAGTATGTTAGCACTGGTACTGCATAGGTGTTTATGGCTTTAACTGTGTTCCTTCCCTTCAGTTTTTCTTTGATCAGGCTTCTGAGCCTCTGATCATACTTTTTGGTCAGGCAAGCCTTGATCTCATTGTGCTCTAACTGCTGAGCCTGAATTGTCTTCCCGGTATTTGTAGTTCTCTCCCTTTCATGGCTTTGATCTCTTTACCAGTCTGCAGTTGGTAGTTCTGGCTGACCAGTTTTTCCTTATTGAAAAAAAAAAAAAAACATTTTCTCCTTTATGGGATTTTTTTCGCCCCGTGACAGGTAATAGAGGTGGTTGGTTGTGTCCGATTACTATTGGTCAAGGAACTCTCATACTATCCTACAAGTGTTTGGGATTCCAGCTTTCTGGAGATCCATGTAAGTGCTCTGGGAGGCCTATTGCTGCTAGGTTCTGATGGAGGCTCTTTAGCACCATGCTGGTGGTTGACGCTGTGATCGTGATGGTTGTTACTTGTTCCATATGTCACATTCTTTGATCTCCTGTCTTAGGTCTGTGTACCCCCTGATCTTTTCCTCCTAGGTTTTCTGGAGGTTGCTGGTGTTGGGCACCACTATGTCAAGCAGGTAGGCAGCCCTTTTCTTCTTGTGTATGAGAGTTTGTCTGGTCTGTTGTGTGGGATCATCTTGTCCATTATTATGATGGCATGGTCCCAGTGTAGTTTATGAGTAGTTGTCTCTAGTACGGCCTGGGGGTTCATACTTGTAATATAGTACAGTTTCTTTGATCAACTGGTATTTTTGTGCTAACTTCTGATGTATTAACCTCTCCACCTGGTTATGTCTCATCTGGGTGATCACTCTGCATCTCGTGGTGATGTGCTGGATTGTTTCTGGGACCAGGTGGCATTATCGACATGTGTGTCATCTGTTACTCCAGGATCCTTGGTGATGTATTTCCTGGTGTTGAATACCTGGTCTTGGATGGCAAGCATGACTCATTTGGTCTCAGGGAAGAGCTTTCAGTTCATGAGCCAAGCATTGAAAGCCACCTTATCTATGTAGTCTTGATGGAAACCATTGTAGCGTCTGCTGTGGAATGCCTTTTTTGCCCATCTATCTTTGTTTCTTCTGTCTGTGTGAGTGGAGTCTCCTATTAAGGTTGAGTATTGTGTGCTTTGTCTATCTTGCTTATGGCTTGGTAGATTGGTGCTGTGTTTTCCTGGAAGTAATCCCACAGGTTCTTATTCACTGCCTTCTCTTGTCTGCTGGGGTCAGTTAGTCCCCTTCCCTTCTGTCCAGACTATGGTCAGTTTCTCGAGGGCCAACTTTGTAATTTGTTGGTGGCTCTTCATTTTCATTATTCTCTATTATTATTATTAGTGGCATATGATGTAAGGAAGCAAGCCAATAATTTGTCTAGTCCTTTGAATTTATTCAAACTGCCTAACTCCACAACACCAGATGGAAGTTTGTTCCAACAGTCAACCACTGCTGGGTGAAGACAAACCTCATGTGTGCAGTCTGAGCAAGAGGAAGAATGCCATCAGCTTGCTCAATCCATTCAAAGCAGCTGACCAGGATCTTGTCCATTTTTGGGAGATAGGTGATTAGCTACTATTTAACTGGGTTTCTTGTATATTGGTCCTTAGCCTTCAGGCACATGATTCCTCAAGTAAGAAACTCTGGGATTGTCTTTGGGGGATTTATCATCCGAGTGAACTGCTCTGCTAGGTGCTTCTGTGTGCAAGTGAACTTCTTATACCAGTAGCTGTGGATATTATCTATTCCAGGGGTTTGCCAGTTGAAACCTCCTGATCATATACTTTCTCAATAATTTGCCATTCTGTCCATCTCTTTTATGTCCTTGGTTTTCTTCTGTTTTAGTTCTATACAGGGAGCTCGGCTTATGTCTTACTTTACTGCTGCATACATTACCCTGGTATTCCTTGATTGCCTTCTTCTTGGGTGGTCCGTCACCTTCTTTATCCTCTTGTCCAGTACTCCTTTAGAAGGCACTTTGGTATTTTCATTGAAGATTCAGTTGTTAGTGTTCCTTTGGGAGTTCTCTTTGTATTGGCATAGTCTCTTGTTGAATGCGAGAAGATTCTGCTTTGGTGTGTGTGAGTATTCACCTATTCTCTGATTTTTGGTCTCATGTTTGCTGTGAATGTTATCTTTTGTAAGGATGCTCTTCACTTTTCCAATCAACTTCTTTCTCTTATTACCCTGTTTATACTGCATCAATTGGCCTGCTGAAGGCTTCAGCATTCGTCTATCTTCTGCTGAAGCCTTCTTTCCCAAGTTGGCTGTTCCTTTTTTTTTTCCCCCATTTCTTCTATTGCTGGTCTGTTGTCGAGGGGATTCCCTGACATCTAATGCGTTCCGTGACCATTAGCATGCAACTCACCCGCCAATGTCCGAAATTCATACATATTAGGAAAAAAATACATTTCTCTTCCACTGATCCTGGTGACTGCTGCAGCAGCAGCTACACAGCTTTGTGGATACCCTCCAGCATAACTCCATTGCTGTTGAGGCAATATGGTATTATTTTCCAATTGAGGTGGTCTGTGACCAGAGTTGCCAGATTTCAAATTAGGTCTCGCGAGACAAAAATTTTTAAAAAATGCGGCAATTTTTCTCAAGAAAATTTTTTCACAATTAACGATTTTGACATATCATTTTTAATTTCTAAACTTCATTTTGGCCATTTAAAGATGTATCTAATAAAAAAAACAACAAAAATAATTGAGTTAAATTTTTATTTATACTATAATCCTAAAAATTATTCAATATTTATCACTTGATTTCACTTCATTAAGAATGACTAAACCTTGATTTTTTTTAAAAATTGGAATTCCGAACAATTCATTCTGAAATGAATGTTTCTATTTTATCTGTTTTATCATCAACTCGGCCTCCAAATTTTTTAGAATCAACCTATTTCTATCTTTATGCCAAGCACTCGTCATTAGACTAAAAATTTTAATTTTTAATTTAATAAGACAAATTCAAACAAAAATTAAATGAAATTTATCTTATATAGGCAACAATTCCTACAGCAGCTGAACTGATTAGACAGATGTCAAAATAATTTTCATTCTTTTTATAATGAAAGATAAACACACACTCGAGATACACCTAGCTTAGACCACCAGACAGCACTGACGTCGTTGATCGCACTATTTACGCAGACGATTATGTCTAAAAATCCCCGAACGGCTCGAGGGGATTCCCTGACATCTAATGCGTCCCGTGACCATTAGCATGCAACTCACCCGCCAATGTCCGAAATTCATACATATTAGGAAAAAAATACATTTCATAACAGCATCCATCAATTTTTATGGCATTATTTTATTATTTTACAGTCAAAATCTGTTAATTTTTTACCTGCAGGACATTTAAATGTTTATGCGGGGCACGGGACGAATCACTCTTGTGCGGGACGTCTAGCATCCCTGTCTGTGACTTGCCTCAGGATTCTACTGGGTCTCTGCTTCAGTATGGTGTCTTTGTGGAGTCCATTCCCCCGAATTCTGTTAGATTTTTTTTACACTTCTCTTCTATTCTGTATATCATGGCCTTGTCTGTTTTCACTTCAGTTGCCCTGGGTTGCATTTCTTCCTGCTCTTCCTCATCTGGTTTGATATTGTCCATATTCTTTGTAATTGGTCACTCACATCCTGCTTGATTTTTTCCAAGATTGTAGGAGCTGTCAAGTTCTTCTTGACGTGGTCCTTCTGTGGTCTGCTATTCACTGGTCAGTGATCTGAAGTCAGGAATCATTCCAACTATTTGGTATATAGTCTTGTCCTGTACATTGCAATATTGGTCTCTAGCTTTACTTCGTAGCATGTTTTCATGATGAATGCATTCATTTCGATGCTCCACTTCACATGTTGGCTTTTTTCTTCCTTCCTGGGTTGTAACTAATGCAGTTCTGCAGGAAGCACCTCCAGTTGGTTGGGCTAGAAGACTTTGCCCTTCCCTCGTGAGCCATACAGAAGAAAGAACAACTTGCTCCACTGTCTTCCTCAGCAGACTGTCTCCAACTTTTCAGACTGAAACCCCTCTACCCGAACATGAATGACTTTATCCTGCATCATACTTGGTGCAGTATGTTTATTACTTCTCTTCAACATTATTATTATTATTATTTTTCTCCTTTCATGGGATTTTTTCTATCCCATGATGGGTACGGCCACTATTTTTATTTATTCTTGACCCTAAGTAATCAAATTCATCAACTTCTTCAATATCTTGCCCATTAACCTTCACTTTACTGGAATCGAGATAATCACCATAATTTTAGTTTTACATGCATTCAGAAACAATCCTTTTTTTCTTACTTGCTTCACATACTTAGAATTCACATACTTCATGATCCTTAGAATTACAAATTAGCACAGTATCATCTGCATAACGAAGGTTGTTTATCTTCAGTCCTCCAATTTTGATGCCAGTCTCTAAATCTTCCAAAGCTTCATTCATGATATCTTCGGCATAAAGATTAAAAAAGGTGAAGTCACAAAATACAGCCCTGCCGTTACCTATTGTGAAAAAGTCCGTGCTTCCCATGTTCGTTCTCACAGTTCCTTCCTGTTCCTGGTACAGTAGCTTAATCAGCTGAATTATGTGGATTGGGAAACCCATAATAGTTATCGTTTCCCATAGTTTCTCATGTTGAACACAATCAAATGCTTTTGCATTATCTATAAAACACAAAACGACTGGAACATTGAATTCTTTGCATTTTTCAATAATCAGTCATAGACTTTAGATCCCATCTCTGGTTCCTCTACCCCTTCTGAAACCAGCTTGCTCTTCTGGCATTTCTTCTTCAAGTTTTCTTGCGATTCTGTTCAATGTGATTTTAAGAAGAATATTGCTAGTGTGAGAAATTAGGCTAATAGTCCTGTAATTTGTTAGTAACTCTTAATAAATTTTCAGATATGCTTTTTTTGGTAAGGGGATGAAAATTGATTTCTTCCAATCTGATGGCCACTGTCCCATTTCCCAAATTTTTACAATCATTTTATGAAAAAACTCGGCGCCCTTCACACCTGTAGGTTTAATCAATTCCAGGTGATTTGCCACACGTTAGTTCTCTGATAGCTTTTTCGACTTCTTCCATCAGTGTAACTGGTTCATGATTACACTCTTGAAAAGGAGGTGGCAGATCATTAGTGCCAGCAGGTGCTCAGAAGCGCTACTCACAGTATTCTTTCCACCTTCCTTTGATTGTGTTCTCCTCTGTTAAAATTTCCCCTTTGGAGTCCTTAATTACATTAAGTTTTGGTTGGAACTTTTGTCTTAAGGACTTAATTACATAGTACATCTTTTTAGTGTTGTTTCGTTCGTTGTGATATTCGATTTCTTTACACTTTCGATTGATATAATTCTGTTTCCAGCTCAGGACCCTGGCTTAAACAGCACTTGATGACTTTGCTTAGTTCCTGATACTCTTCGTTTCCTTGTACACCCTGAGCTTTTGCAGTTCTTCTCTGTTCAATAAGTTTAAAAGTGGCTTCCTGATCTTTGACCTTTCTCTAATGTGTCTATTTGCTGAATCCTTAATAATGCTTTTTGTATTTTCCCACAAATTTCTCAGGCAGCATATTGTCATCCAGTTCTAATAGAACTTGAAAATGATTGCCTGTTTCAAGCATATAATCGTTTGGAATATTTTCTACATCCAATCGTCTAGGGAAAACCTTATTCGTGATCTTTTTCAGCTTCAGCTTGAGAACAATGTGGAATAGCAGGGGCTCACATCTGACGAGTATGGGCTTGGCACACCCAGGGCCCTGAGCTGGATATCATCATTCTCCTTTTTCTTGATGATTTCCTTCTACTTCTCTCTCTCTCTCTCTCGGGGTAATTCAGAATTTTTTTTTTTTTGCCTGGTGCAGCATAAGCCTCAAGGCTTCCTTGCACCATACGGCTAATAATAATAATAATAATAATAGCTGATGATCACTGCCACAATCTGCTCCAGGAAGTGTTTTTGCTGTGATTACACTGGAATGCCACCTTTGCTGCATAAGGATATAATCAATCTAATTCCTTGTTTTATGATCAGATTTCCACTTGTAGAGCCTTCTCGGGTGCTGCTGAAAGCAGGTGTTACATATGACAAGACTGTTCGGATGACAAAATTCAATTAAACTTTCACCCCACTCATTTCTAGTGCCAAGACCAAACCTACCACATTCCTGACTAGAAGAAACTGTCTTGCCTACTTTTGCATTAAAATCACCCATGAGTATCAAAACATCCTTTTTTGGGACCAGATCAAGAGCTGACTGGAGATTTTCGTAATAAATGTCCATATCTTCGTCTGTGGATGTTGATGCATATGCAGCTAGAACTGTGAGATTTACTGGCTAGCTCTGAAGTCTAACTGTCATCATTCTACTATTAATAGGATTGTATCCAAGAAGAGACCTTGAACATTCCTTATTCAAAATGACAGCGACACCATGTCCTTTTACTTGGCCACTTCCAGAAAAATCAACCAAAAATCCATTTCCAGTTTTGAAATGACCTTGTCCTGTCCACATGACTTCGGTTGTTCCTAGAATATCAATTTTATACCTATCCATTTCATTGATGACCATATCCATCTTGCCTTCTTTTAAACTTTTTACATTACAATTTAGATACCCTCCGTAGCCGAGTGGGCAGGAGCGGGAGTACAGTAGCACACGCTCTTTGAGTAGACCGGGGTTCAAGCCCCTGACTGCTGAATACGGTCGATCTGCCAACCCGCACTGGACCAGCGTGGCAGATTATGGTCCATTTCCCTTAACATGAATTGTTGAGGAGGCTTCCATCCTGCAGTGGGTTGATAATGGCTGCACTTTACTTTACTTTTTAGATACCCTGCTTTAATTGTTGTTGGTAAATTTGGGGTACTGAAAGTCAATATTATGTTCTGTATAGGCATTAATTCCCCATCTTTCCTGATTAATATTCTCTTTGCTTGTATGACTCTTTGATCAGCCAACTCTTGCACAATTTCTTCCTTTGAGATGTTAATGAGGTCCCACTCTGCTATAACTCCTTTGGAGTATGTGTGGTGTAATTTTCACTGGTATTCCACCAAAGGTGGTCAGTTTCATTAATCTTTCTGAATGGAAACCAGCAAATCTCCAGACTGTAGATGTTTTACCATCTTTGGTGTTCCTGCAGCATTTTCCAAGCATTTCTGAATTAGAAATGGGGATAATTTGCTCACAGGATAGTCTGACAGTGAATGTATAAGGAGAAAGGCTGGGTGATCTTCTTGATATGGATATTTTTTTTTTTTTTCTTTTTTTTTTGATAATGGTTACGATCAGGTTGGTCCATATCGGTAGATGATCTCAAGGGATGAAGTGGAGAAAAGGTTTCTTTCTCCGTTTTATACTCCTTTTGGCCCTGAGGGTTTGTTTTACCACTCAGGTTACTGGCCCTGACATGGGGAGGCAGGAGTAAAGCCATGAGTGGCCAAGTGATTGTTAGGTTAGTTGGGTTAGTAACTCTAATAAAAATAAAAGGAAAGTTGTCTTTTCTTTCCTAACTTAACTTACTATTTGTAAGATGAAGACTACAGTGCTTTTTCAATGAATTTAAGAGAAACTAATTGGAAACTTAAACAGAAGACTGATTCTTTTAAATGAGAATGCTTTAGATTGCTTGGCCATGGAAACGCTTGGCACCTGGGACAAAAATGTACAGTGGCTGAGTGAATTTATGAAAGTAAACATATTACTTTTGAGTTTAACAGACAATCAGATTTAGCAGATGGCCTTACTTCCAATGTAGTCTATTAAAGCAAGGTTCTACTGTATGAAAGAGAGGGTTCAAATAGCACAAACAGCGTAGTTCAGAATTTAATAATTCTGCCAGCTGCATGAGGTACAGTCTGCAGCACATACTTTATCCATAGCAGAGTTCTTTCAAATGCATGTTTTGGCACCTTTTTGAAACCATGAATATTTCAGTGGTAAAATAGAAAGTACTAGTACTCTCCTGTAACATTCATCATCACCTCACTGCAGTTACTCTGTGGTAATTCTGCACGTTCTTAAGCTCAATGAGACACATATCAAATGCTGTTCCAAAACTTTTTTAGCATTAGCATTAGTAAAGACACATAATGCAAGAAAGCAAGCTTATATAGCATCAGCCAATAAAAAAAAAAAAAAAACAAAAAAACCCCCTTCTCATTTCACCCATCCACTCGCTTCAAATGTTTGTCTAGGTCTGTCTTAAATCTATTTAAGTTATCAACTTCTACAGCGACAGATGGAAGTTTGTTCCAGCAATCAACGACCCGCTGGCTAAAGGCAAACTTCCACACATCTATCCTGCAACTGTCTTTCCTCAATTTGAATTTATGCCTTCTCGGATGATTATACTGAGCAAGAGGAAAAGTCCCTCAGCATTGAGCATGCTCAAACCATTCAAGGCTTTATACACCTCGATCATATCACCTCTCAGGTGCCTAGTCTCCAGACACTATAATTTGCAAAACTTAAGCCTTTCTTCGTAAGAGCAACACTTTGTTCCATTCACTAATCCTATTGTCGTTCTCTGTACTCATTCCAGCAGCTCTACACCTTCTTAAAATTAGGCCTCCAGACCTGTATACAGTACTAAAGGTGTGGCCTGACCATTGCCTTATACAAGGGGATAATCACCTCCTTATCCCTGCTAGAAAAATTCCTCTATATCATTGACAAGACACCATGATCTACGCTTGCAGACCATCTGCACTGCTGAGAAAACTTCATATCCACCCGCACAATTACCCCCAGGTCCTTTTCATTCTCTACCACTCTCAGTGTAGTACCAAACAGTGAATATGTTACTCTGGGATTATTGCTTCCCATATGCAGTACTTTACATTTGTCAATGTTAAACTTCAGTTACCACTTCTCAACCCATCTCCTCAACTTTTCTAGATCCTGTTGCAGCAGCATACTGTCGTTAGTGTCATTAGCAACCCTGCTGACTTTCATATCGTCTGCAAACTTGGACATTAAGCCTGATATGCCATCATCAGTATCATTAATAAATACAGAAAACAACAATGGACCCAACACTGAATCCTGGGGGACGCCACTAATAACATTAGTCCACGTAGAGCAGTGTCCATTGATTACCACTCTGTTTTCTCCCACTCAGCCATCCCTTTATTCATAGCAGCAATTTGCCTCAAATGCCACACTTCTCCAATTTGTGCAGCAGTCTTCCATGTGCAACAGTATCAGAAGCCTTTCTAAGATCCAAATATATGATATCAAAATTATTCTTTGCATCCAGTTCCTTTGTGATCACATCACAGTATCCAATCAAATTGATCAGACAACACTTCCCCTTAACAAACCCATGCTGTGTCCGAGCTATAACTGATGTCTTGTCAAGATGATCCTCCTTTGTGAATTGGGGTACATTTGCAAATCTCCAGTCAATGGGTACCTCCTCTGAGTCCAAGGAAGCTCTCATAATTACGGCTAAGGGTTTGCTTATTTCCTTTGCTGCCTCCTTTAATATAACAGATAGATCCCATTCTTCCCAGGTGCCTTTCTTATGTTTATCTTCAATAATTTCTCCTCCACTTTGCTCTAGTTAGTACAAAATATCCAGCTCACTGCCAGAGTCCTTCACCTCTGGCATTCCCCTTCCTGAATAACTCCTCATGTGTGAATGTAGATGCAAAATACTCGTTTAGTTTGTTAGCCACCTGAGCAGGATCCTAAACTGTTGAACCATCAATCGACCATTCAGTGAACCAATCTGATTCATCCCTTTCCTTCTAGAGTTTGCATAGGTAAACAACTCTTTTCTGTTTTTTCTTTTTTTTTTTTTCATTCCTAAATTTGCATCCTTTGCCAAGGATTTCTCATAATCTGCCTTTGCCTGCCTAACCTCCTTTGTAACTCAGTTACAGACCAGCTTATATCTATCATAGACTTCCATTTCACCTATTAATTTATATGTATCCCATGCATTTTTCTTCTCTGCCACATGTCTCATTAGTTTGTATGACATCCATTTAGGCCTAAACCTTGAACAATATTTCTTAGCTGGAATGTAAAGCCTAGTAGCTTCCAAGATTAATTCTTTGAATTCTTCCCATTTTGAATTTTCTGTTGGTAATGTCATCAGTTGGTCCCACCATATAGAATTTAAATACCGTCTCAGACAACCGTAGCCACCTTTATGAAAGCAAAAACCCTTTCCTTTACCCCTGATGGTAGTTATCTGTTTGAGTAAATCCCACTTCAGCACACACCTTGTGGTTCCTTTATCTGCAGATTCTTAATGCATGAAGAATCACTACTAATAATCAGATCAAGAGTATTACTCCCTCTAGTTGCCTCCTGAACATCCAATAAATCCACAAAAGCCTTGCCAGTGTGTGAGGGACCAACCCACAAATTCAAGTCAATATGTGGGAAATTAAAATCCCCCACTATATGACACTCTGATTTACTGGCCCACTATTTCTCTGTATAGTTGTTTATTATACTCATCAGTATCATTAGGCCTATCCTACTCTCAATTTTGCTTTCCCAGTGCCTTATTTCACACCAAACTGACTTGACATTGCACTGTCCAGCCATGTGGACTTGCTGTACTTCCTTGGATTTTATGTGTTTCTTAACTAATAGCATAACCCCTCCTCCCTTCCTATCCTCCCTGTACACATTGTACTCCCTAAATTCCATTTCTGCATTCCTTATATCTGTGTGATACCATGTCTCTGATATCCCAACAGTATCTGCCTTTGATGTCTTGACCAACACTTCAAATTCATCAAATTTATTTACCAAACCCCTAGCATTGGTGTACACACAAGCATATATGCACCTGTTCCTATTCTTAGCTAACCTAACACAGCTCATGTATTTTTGTTCCATAATGACTCCCTGCAGTCTCTGAAATCCCCTGCACCTTGTTTTCCAGGCTGCTGCTCATTCCAATAGAAGCAGTGCAAGAATCACTTTCATCTCTGTCGGCGGCTACTTTAATCTATTAGTCTGTGTATTCCCTGAAACTATCAGTTTTCTACCCACCTAACACTGCCTCATTAGCATCAGCAAATATTCTTGCACCCTTTCTATTTAAGTGTATCCCATCCCTGTAGAAGCAGTCTCTCCTGTTAAGCAGAGACCATGCTGAGAAAACGTCTACCTCTTGAGCCTTGCACAATCTCTCGAGGGCCAAATTGATTGACAAGGCTCCCATCATATACTCCCTCCTATCGTGTCTGGGCAGAATTGCAGACACTTTCAAATTCAACCCTAACTCACAGCTTTTTTTCAACATTGACCTGTACTTGTTAAGTAATATATGTAAGTATATAAGCTTGCTTTTCTGAGCATAATAGTCACAATGGATATGTATGAATGCATCTAAGGTAGGTTAGCACCCTGGAGCAAGTTTAACTTCTCCAATCACAATTGATAAGTCCTGTGTTCAATCCAGAAGCCAAAACAAAATCGACAAAATTAAAACATTATCAGTCTCCAACCACGATAAAGTTTGGATGGTTGCATTAGCTGATAAGATTTTGCATGTATTTTGAGCCAAAGAAAATTTTCTCTACAATATGCTGTTCCAGAGTTTATCATAAGAGAACATTATCTTAACATTATTTACTGAATCCTTCTGCTTGCAGTTTGAGGAGCCATTTTCCTATCTGGCATCATGCAGTTTCATTTAGTATTTGTAGTGGCAAACGATACAAGGAAGCAAGCTTATACAGCATCATCTGCCCCCCCCCCCAAAAAACCACTCCTCATATTACCTGTCCATCATCTTTAATAGTTTGTAGAGGTCTTCCTTCAATTTATTCAAATTACTTACAACACCAAATGAAAGCTTTTCCAACGATCAGCTATTGACTGAATCAATTGGAAATTATCTGCAATAAGGCCTCTGAGGTTGGGATTATTCATACTACCAATTTTAAACACACACACCAACCGTTTATGACTGATTGAATAATGAAATAAAATAAAATAAAATAAAATGATAAAAAAGACTGTAAAATAATATTTACAAAAAACTGAAATATAACAAAAATAAAATAAGTAAATAAGTTAAAATACATTAAAATATAAATATAAAAGCGATAAAAAAGACGCTAAAAACACTATTAGAGCTTTCGGAGGTGTCTACCTCCTTCCTCAGTAATAGTGAGACTTAAGCGACACATCCTTAAGTACCAGGTTCACGGCACACGTGGATGACCAGGCGCATACTTAGCATTCCTTTCACTTGTACCAGAACAGGAAGTGGTCTGGAGACGTGGAAAATTAAAACGTTTATCTCTGGCCAAAACCACCGCCTCAAAAAGGGGGTGAAGCCTAACTCCCCTGTCTCTGTTCATGCTATTGTTACCAGAGGATCCAATCCACAGACTTTCCAGCCACTTGCGGTCCCAGAATCCAGGAGACAGAACGGCGTCTCAAGGACCGTCTAGGGGAGCATTCACGAGCGATACGGACTGCAGAGCTCAATAAATCCGCCATTGCCGAGCACTATTCGGAAAAACAACACCAGATCTCCCCCAACAACGCTGTCATCCTTGACCGGGCACATAGATTCTGGGACCGCAAGTGGCTGGAAAGTCTGTGGATTGGATCCTCTGGTAACAATAGCATGAACAGAGACAGGGGAGTTAGGCTTCACCCCCTTTTTGAGGCGATGGTTTTGGCCAGAGATAAACGTTTTAATTTTCCACGTCTCCAGACCACTTCCTGTTCTGGTACAAGTGAAAGGAATGCTGAGTATGCGCCTGGTCATCCACGTGTGCCGTGAACCTGGTACTTAAGGATGTGTCGCTTAAGTCTCACTATTACTGAGAAAGGAGGTAGACACCTCCGAAAGCTCTAATAGTGTTTTTATCGCTTTTATATTTATATTTTAATGCATTTTAACTTATTTATTTATTTTATTTTTGTTATATTTCAGTTTTTTGTAAATAATTAAGTTTTTTGTTAAATATTATTTTACAGTCTTTTTTATCATTTTATTTTATTTTATTTCATTATTCAATCAGTCATAAACGGTTGGTGTGTGTGTGTGTGTTTAAAATTGGTAGCAATTGGAAATTCCTCGATTTGAATTTATGATCCTTCTTGTGTGTAGTCTGAGTAAGAGGAAGGATTCCATTGAATTCTTGATTGAATTCCAAGGATTCCATTGAATTGAGTAAGAGGAAGGATTCCATTGAATCCTTCCTCTTACTCAAAGTTTACTCAATCCATTGAAAGCCTTAAACACCTTAGTTAGATCTCCTTGCACTGCAGTTTTCAGACCTGAAGCCTTTCCTAGTAAGAGCACCCTTCTGTTTCCCTCACCAGCCTTGTTGCTCTTCGCTGTACCCATGCCAATAGACCTACATCCTTCCTAAAATGAGTTCTCCAGACCTGTATGCAGTACTCAAGGTGAGGCCTAACCATTGATTTATACAATGGAATAATCACCTCTTTATTCCTGCTGGCAAAATTCCTGCCTATCATTGACAAAATGCCCTATGAACTGTCCTGGCCTGTCTGCACTGCTCAGGGAACTTCATATTTGACATTTTTACCAAGACAGCTCAATGCTGAGCATGAGAGGATATTCAACTAGGTCAAAAACTCAATTCGGGCTACTTTCCTGATGAATATTTGCAAATGCACTTGGCAACGCAGTCTCTACGGTAGGGCCACTGTTATAAACAAAACTTTAACTCAACATTTCTGAAGGATGGCAAAGGCTGCAATAGCATCTTCCTTAAAGCAATCAATATCAGTCAGTGATATCTGACAGAAATAGACAGACAGATGGCCGACCGGGCTAGCCGGTGTGGATAAAGTGCCTGCCTGGCAACCCAAAGGTCGCGGTTTTGAATCTCGCCTCGGGCTTGGATCAGAGTAAATGCAAAAACTTTGGGAGGTGCATTATGGCCACAGAAGCCGACGCGTCAACAACTAATAAAAAAAAAATAAAAAAAACAGATAAATCCAAAGTTCATTAATGCTTTCAAGCATTAGTGAACTTTGTGTATGTATGTGTGCTGCCAGTGAAATTTAATTCCAAATCTGAAGTCTGGATTTAAAATTCTCCCAATAATATGCTGTTTTTTTTTAATTTTTTTCTGATAAAAATTATGAAATCTATTGCTTTCTGAAAGTCATAGTTGAGAGTATACGTTAGCAAAGCCTTATACACGTAACAACCCTAAAAGAAGTGCAAATTATTTCTGGATTGCATTTCAAAGAAAGGCATATTAAACTTCAGAATGGTGTCCTTCAGTCTCAATGCATAAAAGCAATTGTTTTGGCTCATTTTTGCATACACTCACAACAACACAATTAGTTTGGCTAATTATTCAGTTATCACTGTTTTCACTACTAGTAGCCATGTACTGTAAGGTAATTTTTCATTATGAATTTCTGAACTTTGAACAAATATGTGCAGGAGCACTGTCCTGCATGAAATGAAGTCTTTTCCTTCAATTTTAGGATAAGCAAACTTATAATATTGATACATAGCTCTTCTTTTTTTTTTTAATGAAAACCCCACATACGTAAGGTATTAGAACCTAGTGTCTGAAGTAACATTTCTGTTGGGTGAAAGGGGATGTTCTGACCTAAACATTAAGCATGTAATACAAATCTTGCATCCTGAATCATTTAAGATTCTTCTTGCTGAAGTTGAAGTATTTTTAGCTTGCTTAAAAGCCTTGTGGATTTTTTTTTTTTTTTCCCCTTAGGATGAGCTGTCAAAAGAGCTTGCTTAACACACACAGCATTGTCATCTGTTCAAGATGAATGTGTTCTTTTGCTTCTAGGAGATTAGCAACACTTACTGTATTCAAAAGTTTAATTATTTGATAAATAGCAAGTTTTAAACGGGATGGAAAGTCAGAATGCTTAGGTTAATTGTTGCGCTTAAATTTCAGTAATAAACTTTTATTACAATAATGCATATGTTGGGGCTGCTATTTTTCCACTCATGGTGTACAGGGTTGTTAAAATTAAAGTATCCCTATGTAGAGGGCTCTGGAGCGAATTCCAAGGTTCATACTGAAGAGAAATTTGGACAACAGGTACAATAAAGAATGTGCTCGTCATTTATTGGAAAAAAAAATTAGTTACAAAATTTGTCACTATATGGTGCATAACTATCTTAGTTACGATTATGCAAATAGCTTATGTTATTTGCATAATCATAATTTATTGCTACAGTGCCACTACTCAGCTCTACTGTACTGTATAAAAGCAAAGCAGTCTCTTCAAAAACATATAGTAGATGTTTGCCTGCACTACAGCAGCAATGCCAACAACATTGCAGGAAAACGTTCTATTAGTGAAACAGCAACAGTGCAGCTGTCAGAGAATTCCGACATCAGAAGCACGTAAGGCATGGACCTATGACTGTTTGTGCTGTCCACAAAATTATTGCAAAATTTGAAGCGACAGGACATCTTGGTGTTCAACCAGGTAGAGGTCGAAAACAAGTGGACTCTTCTCATGTTGAAGATGTGGCTATGGCTGTCATGGATTTATCAAATCAATCTCCATGTGGTAGCGCAAATGTGCCAGCTGCTTCTCGTGAAGCGGACATGCCGTATTCCACCATAAGGCTAGTAATGCATCAGGTGTTGAGGTATTATCCTTACATGATGCACATGCTACAGCAGCTAAAGCACCATGATGCAGATATTCGTTTCACATATGCACTTCAGTTTCTGGCACGAATGACAGTGGATATCATTTGGCCATGGAACATCCTTTGGAGTGATGAAGTCCACTTCTGCTTAAATCTACAAATGAATATGCACAACTGTTGCATTTGGGTAACAGAAAACACTCAAGTTATCCAAGAGGTACCATTGCATTCTCCAAAAGTGACAGTGTGGTGTGGATTTACAGCCACATTCATGATTGGGCCATATTTTTTTGAGCAGGTAACACCGACTGGACCCCGCACCTGTTGTGCCACTGGACAGCAATATTATGAAATGTTGGCAAATTTTGCAATACCAGAGGTTGCAACATTTTTTTAGGTTTCTGTTATTTTCAATAACAGAAACCTAAAAAAATGTGAAGTTGAAAATACGACTGGTAGCGGGCTAACTATATTTCATTTTAGAATTTTTGGAAAAATATAACATTAATATTCAAAATATGTGTGGGCAAGGCCACGACAACGGGGCCAATATGAAAGAAAAACATAACAGTCTTCAGGAAAAAATTTTAGATATAAAACCCCGAGCCTTTTTTGTACCTTGTGCTGCACATACTTTGAATTTAGTGGTGAATGATGCGGTAAAAATGTCTTTTGAGACAATTGATTTTTTTTGGAATTATACAGGAACTTTATAATTTTATCTAGTAGTACTAAACTGTGGGGAATATTAAAAAAACAAAGTTTCAAATCTTTCACTGAAATCTTTGTCAAATACGCATTGGGAAAGTCGAATTGATGTTATAAAACTTCTAGTACAATCTACAACGAATTGATTATGCTCTTTATGAAATATTCTGATTGTGATAAAATTTGATTTAAAAACAAAACATCGGTTAAAATTAGATCTTTTAAATTTGTGTGCTATTATTTGGTTTGACATTTTATGTAATGTAAATTTTGGAAGCAAATTATTACGAAATACACAATCGGATATATTAACATCACTAACGCATTTAAAAAAATTAAAGGAAACAATTATAAACTTTAGAACAGATGAGTATTTTGTACGTGCACTTGAAAATGCAGCAGATATTGCTTCATTACAAATTGACACTGATTTTCCGAAAGAAAACTTAAGAATGAGAAGGAAACAAATTATTCAATTATGAATCTGGAGATGGATTTGTGTCAACACCAAAAGATAATTTTAAAATAAACTTTTTTTGCCATTTTAAATACTAGAAGAAATGCAATATATGAACATTTTGAACAGCTCGAGGTCGAGGTTTATAATAACAATTTAAAATATGAGGATGTCCAAAAGATATTGTTGCTGTTGATCTTGCAAATGAAATACAAATTTTTCAAAATTATGTCCATGAATCAGACTCCACAAGAAATTAAGTTTTATATTCAAAAATATTTTCACCACTCTACTTCCTAATATATTTATTTCATTAAGAATAATGTTAACAATGCCCGTATCAGTAGCTAGTGGTAAGCACTCTTTTTCAAAATTAAAATTAATAAAAAATTACCTCCATTCATCAATGCATCAACAAAGATTAAATAATTTGGCAATAACATCTATAGGAAGTGATATTTGTGATTCTTTAGATATAAAAAATATGACTGATTTTGCTACAGCCAAAACAGGACAAGTTAAATTTATATAATGTTTTGTTATCGTTTTATTATTATTATTCACATTTTTATTTTAAGTTTTTATATAGTTTTATGTTATTGTCTGCACCAAAAGCAAAATAAATATATTTTTGTTTTTTTTAACATTTACTTCATGTATCATAATATACACTGAGTGATCACTGAATTATAACCGCCCCTATGAAAACTGAATGCGACCCATTGACCATGTGAGGTATGAGAGTGCGGAGTTAGTTGACCTACATAGCATAGATAAGGTGTCAGTGGTTCAGTAGGTAGTAAAATTCCCAGCATGATGGGTAAAAGTAAGGATTTATTGGACTTTGATAAAGGACAGACTGTGGGTGCTCAACGAGCCGGTGATTTGATTTCCCAAATGGCTGAACTGGTGAGGTGTTCGAGAGCCACCGTAGTTAAAGTGTACTAGGACTGGCATCAAAATGGTCAAACAATGACCTAATGGCAAAACTGCAAAGGTCAGCGAAAGGTTGATGTTAGGAGGTGAGCGCCGGGTGGGTCAGATGACACAAACAGCCGCAGCACTGTTGAAGAGTTGACTACCCAATACAACATGCACCAACCTGGAACAAACAATGTCGGGCATGACCATGCAATGCATGTATGGGCTATACCAACAGACTACCCCTACAGCATCCTCTCCTAACCAAGGTTCATCGGCATAAAAGGCTCACATGGTGCAAAGAACATGCAAGTTGAACGTTAGAAGACTGGAAGGTGTGCTGGTCAGATGAGTCACATTATTTACTCCACACCATGGATGGTCATGTTTGGATTTAGTGTCAACAACATGAGGCTCTTGATCCATCATGCATGGTATCAAAAGTGCAGGCCAGTGGAGGTGATTGTATGGTGTGGGACATGTTTCACTGGCAGGAACTTGGACCCCTGGTGCATGTGGTTTGTTTTGTTATTTGGTTTTTAGGAGCATTAGCAACTAAGGCCATATTGCTCCGGGGATATGCGGTGGTCATTCCCTAACCTTTCCGTAACCTCCGTATTTGGTGGTCACGGGCTTGAACCCCAGTCTAATCAAGAAGCGTGTGCTACGCACTGCTGCTCCTGCCCACCTGGCTTTGGAGGCGCCTGGTGCATGTGAAACAATGTATCAGTGGTCTCCGCTATGATACACTTTTTCCCAAATGGCAATGGTGTCTTCCAAGATGACAATGCACTGAGTCATTGGGCACTTGTTGTGCAGGAATGGTTTGAGGAATGCAGTTCTGACTTCCAGCATATCAATTAGCCTCCAAAATCCCCCGATATCAATCCCATACAGTTTGTGGGACACTATGAAAAAGCATATCAGGCGTCTGGATACACCAATCACCTCCATACCTGACCGAATTACACACAGCTTGGTTGGCCATATCTCCTGAACACTTCCGACATCTTGTTGAATCAGTGCCACGTCGGATAGCTGCTGTACTGAGGGCAAAAGGAGGACCTACGAAAGATTAGGTAGGTGGTCATAATTCAGTGATCAGTATGTTATTTTGTGTTTAAAAATTATTTTGGAAATATTTGTTTTTAAATTCCCAAAAAAAAAAATTATATAAGAAAAATGACCATGTTGGGGGTAGGAGCGGCAATAAGAAGTTTGCATCAGGGTGGCTATAATACTGGTCATTATTACTTTATATATTCAACAAACATGTTAAAGGAATATTCCAAGCACTCTTGTTCTTTAAAAATTTTATTAACATTATTTATTTGCATAGCAAAAGGGAAAACAACTTCTTGTATTACTTCAATCCCATTAAATCTGACATGTGCCAAACAGCAGGAAAAAGACTTGTCAAACTTGGTTAAAAAATAATTTTTCCAGCATTCTGTTATTTATGGAAGAACTTTATATGCTTAACTGTGTAAGAAAAACAATAAGCAAAACAAAAATCATCTGGTAAAGGCTTATATTTTCTTTCTTGATGAGCTATCCCATATATAAGCATCACCTGTAATCCTGTTGATTTTTTTTTTTTGTTATTTAGTAGCATCAGATATTTTGCACAGAATACTACAAACCAATAGCCCAAGTGGCACATGCAAAAATTTGGTTTCAGTTCAAGGAGTAATTAAGTGTTGGAATAAACTTCCAGCTGGGGTTATGGAAGTGGTAGTTTGAATAAATTTAAGGAATAGACAAATGATATGGACAATTCTTTTTACTTTATTTTTTTGCTGATGCTATATAAGCTTTCTTCCCTGCACTATTTGCTATTACCAGTGCTATACAGCCACATACTATAAATACAGGCAGACAGCCAAGTACTATAAATAATTTATACTATAAAAAATATTTTTCATTTTAAGACAGTTTTTTTTTTTTATGGTCTGTCAATCACATTTAACAGTGAAAATTGTAATTGTATGCAAAATGATGCATCAAAATTCTCATTACAAATTGGAATACTGATATCATTTTATAATATCAAGAAAGACCCATGAAGAGATAATACCTGTGGATTCTGTTTCTATTTGTGGTATTTTTATGTTATTATTTAAGTAGCACTTGTTCTTTGACAGTATGGGTGTACTCTTTGGACAAGGGTCCAGGGGTGAGTGTTGCTTTTATTAAGTTCATATGACCCTTGCTGTATTTATTTTGTGGTTCAAGTATTTCCTAATTTCAATTCAATAGCTTTAAACTGTATTTTCATTCCCCATAATAAATGTTAATGTAAGTAGGTAATTCTCACCATCACTGGATTTAAATATTAGTTTAATGAGTATCTATCTATATAGGATTTTATTATTTTTTTTTAATGTAGAGGTAAAATACTTCAAACGATTATACTCCCATCAATCTGAAGATCATACAGAGGCTTATTTTTGTAAAAACTTGTGTTCCTGTGATTTAAATAAAATTATAATTACAGAAAAAATTCATTTTGCATTGATGACCAAGCCAGATATTGTGACAAAAAAAAAAAAATGAATGAATTCCTTTTCTTTTAATAGATAATGCTAAAAAATACAGAGTTATATCTTCAATAACCAATAAAATCAATGTACTTTAATAGGATAGTACAAAAACTGTTTTTCACTTTCTTGTATTCAGAAAATAAAATTTATAACTTTTTATAATGTGAAATCTCATATTATTATATTTTTACTAGCATACATGAAATTGGAAGTTCTTTTACATAAAAAAACTTTAAAACATTTAATGATTTTAAACTGTCAATTGAAAACACTAATAGAGAAAGAAAATTTATCTACCACCACAAAATAAACACACTACTAATCAAGTGGCCAAGTAGTGCAACTTTGTAGAACATTGCCAAATTATGAATAAACTAAAATAAAATAATAACTAATAATAAACTAATAAAAGAAAATAAATTTAGAAGAAGAATAAAAAAAAAATTGTATACCTACAACACTAATGTATATTGATACATAGTGTGTGTGTGTATATATATATATATATACACACACAAAATAAAAATCCTCAATATTCACAGCTCAAAATACAGTGTAGATAAATGCAATATAATATTATATAAACCTTTATTTTATATGCACACATACCAGAAATATTTTTTAAAATGACTAATCTACAAAAAAAAAAAATTAAGGTAACACTCTTTAAGAGGTATAAAATATGATTTTTTTTTATTTGAAACTAACCAAATAACAATGGCAGTTTTAAATGTATACTTTTTTGTCTCTCATATCGGGAAAATACATGTTTTCTAATGGTTCTTTTGTTCATGTAATCCTTCAGGGTTATATATACATAAACACAATAAAAAAACATTAACATTCTAAGTCTGAAGGACCCAATAAGCAAATTTTACAGAAAAACTGTTATACACTATACAAACTATCTCAACTTTTACTCTACTCCACTTACAAGACTGAATTCTGTCGGGTATAATAAATGTGACCATTTCACATATCTTTGTATACACGTGGACATGCACACTAAAAGTTAATTACTGGTGTGTGTACCTTTACATATTCAGGAACAAAAGAAGGGCTATTTCTGCAATATAAATGCTAATTACATTGCCCAACTTGATTTTTTCCTATATGTATACCTTACTACAATTTAGGGAAGTAGACATGACATTGATCTGTTGTATTACCTACAAATAATGTTTGCTCATAGATGGCAGTAATGTTGGAGAGGCTTGTTTAACTTTGTCTATATGGCAAGCAACCCTTTCTAATCAGTAACAGAAAGAAGTTGTAGTATGAGTACATGCATGGTTTATCTGTGTATCTATCACATATATTTTGTTTCTTTTGTGTTTTGCTTAGCATTGTACTGTTAGTGTTTCAGGAGAAGCAAAGAAATTGTCTGAATCACCCTGACAATCTCTGCTATGTGTTTGTGTGGATGATTTACAACAAAAATTGGAGGAAGAAAATCTACTGTTTACTAAATGTACTAAATATTCTTTGTAATTTAGTTGCTAGATTGGTGATCAGGACAAAACTTGGGCTCTACATATGTTCTGTATTACCTTCACCACAAACCTGAGGATGTGGCAAACTGAGGAAAATTAGAAGTATACCTTCTGCTGTTCTTATGTTGTGGCAAGAACTACACAACCACATTGACTGTTGCTATTTCTGCATGACAAAAATATCAGGGATGTCCAGAAAAAGCAAGCACACATCAGATATCCTAACTTATCATCCGCAACAAAGTCTGTTCAACATAATGAAGGCCTGCCAATACCAGATCCCCAAAAATCATGAGATAAAGGATGCAGTGATGAATGTAGCAAAGATTCTTGTGTTGAAGACTTTCATGGACCATCCACTTCAATATATTTTGTCTACCAACAATAAAATTATAATGTGTTGCACTTAATTAGAAGAGTTGAATGATTTAAACTTATCTAAACAAGCAGAATTCATTGGTTCTAGGTTACAACAGTAGAAGTCACCAGAATCAGGAACTAAAATTACAGCATTTCAAAATATTTTGTTATGGAAGATGGTATGCTTTTCTGTAAAGAAATCAGTGGTCTTCCAAGTGAACTGGGCATTGAACACAATATAATGAAGCGTATGTTTATTGATGCCTTAAAATTAAGTTTAAAAGCAGTTTTGCTGCACATTGGAAATGTATTCCCATCAGTTCCTCTACTTTGTGCTGTTGGCTTGAAAGAAACATGAAAGTATGGCCAAGATCCTGGGTGCAATAAAGTACTATGGCTTTGCTTGGAATGTCTGTAGTGATTTTAAGGTAATTGGATTATTCACAAGTCTATAGGGAGGTTTCAAACAAAAAATACTGCTATTTTTTGTTTGTGGTACAGTCATGCAACAGAAACACATATTGTGCAGCAGTGGGAAAAGAGGGATTTTTGTTAATGTTATGGATAAAGAACAAAGTGTATTCTGCTACCTAAGTGTTTTCCCAATTTAACAGATGCAAACTGAAAGAAGGAATTTTCATTGGGCCTCAAATAAAAAAATTCTTCAAAGATGATATATTAGAAACAGAGCTATAGGATGCTGAACTAACAGTTTGGTGATCATTTAAAGCAGTTGTGCATGGATTTCATGGAAAAAAGATAATTATGAGTATCTGGTGTTAACTTTACTGAAGTGTTTATAAAGATATAGGCTGCTGAATATTTTTGAAAATTAATTTTCTTCGTTCTCATCTCAGTTTTTTCCTCAAAATTTGGGATATATAAGTGACAAATAACAGGAACACTTTGATTAGGATAAGTGGAAAATCACTGGGATACTGCCATGATGGGAGATTACTGCTGGTTTCTTATAAGGAAAAGAAAAGGGGTTATAACAAAACCTCTCTGAGTGGCAAAAATTTCTAAGGAAATATAATATGTGTAGTATATTATGTTTGATTAAAAAGCATAAGCTGTTGCTAAAACTTAATGTTTGATTAAAGTATTTTAAAATAAATATGACCGATTTTTAAGATAGCATATGTATTATTGTGTGATATTTTAAATTGATTTTTATTAAATTATTAAAATTTCAGTAGATCTTTCACAGTGGAGATGACTTCTGAGTAGATGGATAGTATTCCTCTATTCAACTTCATGATTCATTTAGAACAACAAAGGTTTCTCAATAAGCTCATATCACACGATGTATGATGTGTGCTTGCCTTACAGTACAACCTCAAAATAATGCCAATGTTGGAATAGGAATAATAAATACCCTTTATAAACCATCTGCATTATAATATAAGATAGTAAAATTACTTTCCAGAAGTTGCTATTTGCCAACATTTCACTGTGTCATGTTAGGCAGCACTTCCTGATATTTAAAAATTCATATTATTTAATTTAATAACATTCAAAATTAAATTTTTTTAATGTTATTAAATTTAAATTTTTTCAGTATTTGAAATGTAAATAATTTTATTAAATATGTATTAATATGTCATTTTTAATTAAATTCTTACTGTTTGAAAAAGGGTGGGACTTAGCTCATTCATCTAATTGGGATTTATTCTAACAATTTTATTTTAATTCACCGAGTTTTCTTCAACTTAATATATTTTATATGTATGGAATTCAGACTTTAGAACTGTTTTTCATGTCAGTTGCCCACATTTTCCATTGTAATACAGAACTACTTTTAGTACCAGTCAAAATTTAATTGAGATGGACTTTATATCAGTAGATTATGATCACTATCACCTGCTAGTTCCTTTATCTGTATTGGTATTCTAGTAGTGTAAGGTTATTATTAATCACAAAGACTTCAGCAACTCTACCAGCTGAGCCTGTGTAACTAGAAAATTTTCTGTTTGTACTCTGAGACAGCCACATATGATCAGAGGAATTTACAAGATGGAAAGACCAAGGACATTATTACTGTATTTAGTGGTTGTTTGGGTGTTTAACTACATCAAGCTTAAAGATTTTTACTACTTATTCCTGTGTTTAACCCGATTCATTACATTAGGTCACAACTGAATCCAGCTGGAGTTGTGAATTAAGATCACTGAGGAAAATTACTTCTCTTGTTAGGAAAGTTTGATTATCATTGACAGTTAAACTTACTGTATTGCAAAATGATATTTACACTGTTGAGATCCATTTTGACCCTATTTTGAATATAAATATAGAAATGTAATAAACTGTGGTGGGGAAGGAATTACTTGGAATGGCCAAAATTCAAATTATTTTAATGGCACCAGAGCTTGTCACCCATATCTGGTCTGAAGTAAGGTGAGGGGGATTTCATTTAAAGTTATAACTGCTGTAAAAGGTAAAGAGAAGGGATTTTGCTTTGTGAAGTGACTACAATGGTCTTAAGATGATTTTTCAATTCTTTTGAGACCAACTGATGTTATCAATGGCAAATTCTAAATGGGAAGCATTCAGTAAGTAATCATAGAAGCTACTAAGCTTTTTATACCAACTAAGAAATATTGTTCAAAGTTTAGTTCACCTGACATCTAATTGGATTTCAGATGAGACTAGTCGCAGAGAGAGAGAGAGAAAAATAAATGGGATGCATATAAATTATGTTCCAGGGAAAATAATGGAATTAGTAGTTAAAGGAGTAATGCAAGATCCTGTATAACCAATTTGATTAGCTATTATGATGCATGAACAAAGCAACTGGATGAAAAATATAATTTCAACATCATATTTAGATTTTAATAAAGCTTTTGACACTGTTCCACATGAAAGACAGCTTATGAATTGAGCAGTGTGACATTAGAGGCCAATTACCATCATGGATAAAGGGCAAGAAGCAAGGAGTGGTTATTAATGGATACTGATCTTCTTGAATTAATATTATTAGTGGTCTGAGGGTTCAATGCTGGATCCCTTATTGTTTTCAATATTTATTAACAATATCACTGAAGGTATATCAAGTTTTAGTTTACTGATGATACAAAGGTTGGTGATTAATAACAGGAATCAGCATATGCTAGATCTTGTTGACCTAGAGAAATTAAGCAGGTGGAAATTGTATTCTACCATACTCGAGGTGATGGAGAACAAAAAACATAGAGGTTTTTATACATTCCAACATGAAATTGTCACCTTATTCAAGTGCATAATCACGTTGTCCATGCTGGCACAATTACTGTATATCATTAGCTGTCGTAGAAACCTGTTTCCACTGCTATAAGGCAATAAAAGTACCACATATGGGATTCTTCATTTTAGGAATGTGTATATGTTTAAACAGATACCGGGATGAGAAACATGATTAGTCAAGACACTGAAGGGTACTTTTATCAAAAATGACTTCACTTCTACAAATTATATCACCTGAAAACTAGTCACCTGCAAGGAGATCTCATTGAAATGTTTAAGGCTTTAAATGGGTTGAGTAAACTAAAGGCTGTTGGCATTCTCACTCTTTCACAGACATAATGGGACATAAATTTCAAAAGGATGATTTGAAGGATAGATATGTGAAAATTGATTCCAGAGAGTAATTAATTGTTGGAACAAATTTCCATCTAATGTGGAAGTGGTAGTCTAAATAAATTTAAGAGTGTAGTACCACACAGTTGGTACATAACTCTGGGATTTCTGCTGCCCATCTGCCTAATTTTCCTAGACCTTGTTGCAGTAACATACCATCATTACTGTCATTAACCACCCTTTCAAGCTTTGTATCATCTGCAAACTTAAAACATTAATAAATACAGAAAACAACAATGGGCTCAGCAATGAACTCAGGGGGACTCCACTAATAACATTAGTCTACGAAGAGCAGTGTCCATTGAAAATTAGTATTAGTAATGGCCGCATGGTGCAAGAAAGCCTATGGCTTATGCTGCACCAGCCAAAAAAAAAAAAAAAGAAAAGGAAATTAAACCTATCATCCTATGCACTTCCCTCACCCGAAGGTACTATTCAGATGACCTTTGAATTTCCCCAAACTGTCAGCCTCTACCACCCATGTAGGCAACTTATTCCAGTAATTTATAACTCGCTGGCTAAAATAAAACTTCCTGCAGTCCAATCTAAACATTTCCCCCCGTAACTTGAATTTATGTCCCCTAGTTGTAGCATCATTTATAATCTTGAAAATTTCATCCTCATTCATTTTACTGATGCCTCTCAGAGCCTTAACACCTCAATCAAATCTCCTCTAAGGTGTCCAGTTTCAAAACTCTGCAACCCACATATTCGAAGTCTTTCTTCATAAGGACGCCCTTTTGCCGATCTCACCAGGCAAGTTACCCGTCTTTGCACCCTTTCAAGAAGCTCGATGTCTTTCTTTAGGTGCGGTCTCCATACTTGAACACAGTATTCCAAGTGTGGTCTAACAAAAGCCTTATATAATGGGATTATCACGATCCTATCTCTACTTGCAAAAGTTAGATAGATCATTGATAGGACACCATGGGGCTTCCTTGCAACCTGTTTACAATGCTTAGAGAATTTCATGTCTGACCATATCGTAACACCCAAGTCCCTTTCCTCCAGTACTGGGTTTAGTTGAACTCCACCAAGTGAATAAGTTATTTTGGGATTACTGTTTCCCAGGTGTAATACCTTATACTTTGTTGGATTAAAGCATAGCTGCCATTTTTCTGACCATTCCTGAAGTCTATCTAGGTCTCTCTGAAGAAGCTCAGCTTGACAGTGACCATTAACTACTCTACCAATTTTAACATCATCTGCAAATTTAGACCTCTCTATCCTTTCATCGATGTCGTTTATGAAAATTAAAAACAACAGTGGTCCTAATACTGATCCTTGGAGAACTCCACTTCTTACATCAACCCAATCTGAGGAATAGCCATTTATCACAACCCTCTGCCATGAAGCCATCCTGCTATCCATCTAAGGGTTTTCCCAGTGATTCCAACCTGTTCCAGCTTATAAAGCAACCGCTCATGTGGGACTGAGTCAAAAGCTTTGCTGAAATCTAAATAAACAGTGTCGAAATTATTCTCTAAATCCAGCTCGTGAGTGACCCTTTCAAAATAGCAAACCAGATTTGTTAAACATAATTTTCCCTTTACAAAACCATGCTGAGTATCCTTGAGAATTTCAATTCGATCCAAATGATCCTGAATTCCACCCTTGATCATTGCCTCCATGATTTTCCCTACCACTGAAGTCAGACTGACAGGAGATAATTTCCCACTTCACTCTTAGAGCCACCCTTATGTATGGAAGATATATTGGCACTTTTCCAATCCAAGGGAATCTCCCCAGACTCTAGTGATGCTTGCATAATTAGCCTCAATGGTTTAATGACTCACTTGCTGCCTCCCTTAAGATCATAGGGTATATTCCATCAACTCCAGGAGCCTTACTGGCCTGTAGGCTCGAAAGTTTTTTCATTAAATAATCTTGCGAAATTTCAATATCATTAATTACATATTTTTCAACTTCGCTCCCACAATTTCCCATTGCCACAAAAGGTTTTTCATTTGTAAATATCGATGCAAAATAACTGAGTTCATCTGCAACGGCAGCTGGTGTATTTAATACTATCCCCTTTCCCTTATGTAAAGGTCCAATCTGGTTTGTCCTGCTCTTAGCATTTATAAATGTGAAGAATTCCTTATCCCCCCCCCCCCGTTTGCTAGTGATTTCTCATAAACTGCCTTTGCCTGTTGAACCTTTTCTGTGGCTCTATTACAGATCATCTTGTAGCTGTTATAGGCTTCAGTACTTTTTATTGCTCTGTAACCTTTCCATGCCACCTTTTTCTGCTCAAATAATGTGGCAACTTCACTATTCATCCAACTTGGAACCCTCCTCGTGGAGTATTTTTTTAATGGTAAATATGCATTCAAGGCATCTGTGATTAATGTTTTAAAAGCATACCACACTTCAAATGTATTCATTTTCTGTGCGATATCTACCCAGTTAATTAGAGGCCATGTAGTACATTAAGGCGTCGTAATTTCCTTTTCTGACATTAAAATCCATTCCTTTGCCTTTAAATCACTGTATCCTCTCTGCAAATTGGAGCCATACTGCTCCAATTTGTACAGCAGTATTTTATGTACATCAGTAATCAAAAGTTTTCCTGAAATCAAGTATATGATATCAAAATTACTTTTTTGCATCCAGTTTCTTTGTGACTGCATCATAGTATCCAATCAAATTGATCAGAAAGATTTCTGTTATTTTCTCTGGAACAGAAGTTAAGCTAACAGGTCTGTAATTACTCATGTCGCCCTTTGATCACCCATGTGAATTAGGGATATATTCACACATCTCCAGTTAATGGGAAATTTCCCTGAATCCAAGGATGCTCTCATAATTATGATTAAGGGTATGCTTAGCTCCTTTTCTGCCTCCCTTAATATAACTGGTTAGATCCCATCAACCCCAGGTGCCTTTCTTATGTTTTAACTTCACTGATTTCTCTTCCCTCTCAGTTATTAAAAAATCATTTAGCTTCCTGTTAGAGTTTGATAAACTACTAGCATTCACTTCCCAAAGGCCTCCATAGCCAAGTGGTCAGGAGCAGGAGTGCAGAGAGTAGCACACACACTCTTTGAGTAGACCAGGGTTCAAGCCCCTAACTGCTATATATGATCGATCTGCCGACATACAGTGTGGCAGATTATAGTCCATTTCCCTCAATATGAATCATTCCATTCTGTAGTGGATTGATATGGGCGGAAATTTACCTTTTTTTTTTTTTTTTTTATCTACTTCCCTAACAAATTCTTCATGTGTGAATGTCAATGCAAAATATTGATTTAGTTTGTTGGCAACCTGAGAAGGGTCATGAACAGTTGAACCATAAATATCAAGTGAAAAAATGTGATTCATTCCCTTCCTTCTAGTGTTTACATGATGCTCCTATGTGCATCTTCAATAACACTCAGACAAGGTCACATCTTTACTGGGATTAATTATTCTGACCTCTCTCTCTCTCTCTCTCTCTCTCTCTCTCAGCAAACACACCCCTCAAATTTTCTTTGTTTTCTCTACATCAGGAAAACCATGTTTCTGGTCCCAGCATTACTTTCTGTCTAAACAGCTACAGACTCGGTACAAAACTCGAGTCCACCATACAGCAAAAAATTGTATCCACATCTGGGGTGGTATCCCCAGTACCTCTTTCAAGTCCCTAGAGTCTATCCAGAGGAGAGAAATGAAATTAATGACCAATCTCTTACAAACTCCTTCCACTCTGTCACACAGATATTCCATTTCCCTGCCTTTTCTGTAGATATTTTCACAGGCCCTTTTCTGAAATGATAATTCTGATAAACCTTGTATTTCCAGAAAATTATGATGTAAAGAATAAATCTAACATCAACAAGTATCTTTTGTTTTCCTGGCTTCATTCCACATGTGGTACTAACCTATAACCTGCAATACAGTTGTGTGTGTAGGGGGGGGGGGTATCATAAAAATAAAAAATTATGCTCATAATATATAGTAGTCTGCTTTATGCTATAATGAAAATTATTTTACAAGTCTTCACTGTATTCTAATGTGTGCACTAACAGAAAAGTATGCATAGTAAACAAATACAATAATGAAATTAATAAAAGACTTCTGTTAACACATTATTCAAATGAAGAAATCTGATTTCATAACTGCTGAGCTGACCAAACAAATCTTATGATAAAGAGCTGTCTTTTTGCCATTATCAGTGTTGTTTATCACTTATCCTGTGCATATCAAACTGTGCTGTTTCATTTTTGCTTTATTATGGATAACTACAAAGAACATCTAGCCATTTCATCATTTACTGCTCGTGCAGATTTCATATACAATCAAATAATTAAAGGGTATAAATTATAGCAAACAATAATAGAAAAATAATAAAAGCAATGAAAATATACACAGCACAGCACAGAAAACCAGTAAAAATGATAACATACACAGGGGGGGGGGTAAATTTGGAAACACAAGGTTATTTCTTCAGCCTGAAAATGCTTTAAGTGATGAACAACATATAAGGGCTACAGAAGTAAATATACCCACAGAATGCATGTAAATATGTATTTTACATATGTCTGTGGAGAACCCAACAACTGGATGTAAATGAATATGGATGCCGTATCTTGGTCACAGTTGAAGTATTTTGGCCTGCATTTTGGATCTGAAGAAAGCCATAAACTTTTAGTGGTTATTGCATTCAAAGAAAGTTGACTAGATTTTGGTGAAGAGCACTAAGCATTATGTCTATGAGGAATGACTTAGAAGATGGGGTCATCAGGGTTTAGCAACTAGATATCTTGGGGAAGGGGTCTTTGATTTTAGTGGATAAGGCTACAAGGGGATTAGTTAAATGAACAAATGATGAAATGATGAAACACTGCTGTAAATACTAACATGACTAAAATGTTTATTAAAATATAAAGGCAAATTGCATAAAGACCCCTATTACTAAGTTATTAAAGGGCTATTTACCACATTTCAAATAGTGTGTAGAATCATATGTGGGCAAGTTTAAGGTATTTTAGAGACAGATTTCTTGGCCACAAAAATGCCATATGTTATGCTTATATCCAGGTTTGCCTTTGGCCCAGCACTTTTGAGAGGACCAACATAACACTAGTATTGATAACAAATATATAGTTGTTCTTCTTTCTCCCTCTTTTCCTCCTCATGTCAACAAACTGATTTTTTTTTCTTCCTTATACCATGCCACACATATCTCTGTCATTACCATTTTGCAAATACTGTACTATAGTAAATCAAATGTTTATGGCTAATAAATTAATATACTGCCAGCATCCAAGGCTGTATGCATTGTATTTTATATTACTTTTTTTTTAAATTTTATACCATAACATTTCTGTCATGTGTTTCATATATTTTGACTTTTTATTTTAATAAAATTTTAGTCTTGTCAGTGGTTACAGCAAAGTAACACCGCTGACTACTACTACTGCCTTTTCATTACCATAGTTCAGTTAGCTTTATCACGACATTAGTTAGTGCATTTACGTCATTACTACATAGTTGAATTTTTTTGACAAACTGAAGTTTATACACTGGCATCATTATTGTAACATCTCATATTATGAAATCCTTCACAGCAAGTTGCCAGCCGTATACTTTAAATAAGTAATACTCTCCCATTAGAGAAGACCATCAGTGTGGCAGAGCACATATTAGCAGTGTATGTCATTCCTGAAAGTTGTTCTGTAAACAACTGCTTCATTGTTTACAGAACAGTATTTGTTATGTAAGTTAAGTGCATTAGCATCATTTCTATATACAGTAAACTAACTGAAGTTGTGTAGTGGCATCAATACATAACATATCTCATATTATGTGAATTCCTTTACAAGTTGCCTATTTCATTATACCTCAAATAAGCAACACCACTCTCCCAGTGGAAATGGGGAAACCCCTGGTACCGTTAGGACCTAAACACACTGTACAATAATATACTTTGTTACTTATTCTCAGCAGGCGGCACCACTACCCAGATGTCTGTTTCAGGCTAGTTAGCATCTCATTGATGAGTGAGTAGGTACCCCAATGGTATAACAGCTGACAACCCAGTTGTAAATTAATGTGAATTAATTCACAACGGGGTTGTTAGGTGTTTTACCATTCATGCCCTTTTGAAACTAGGGGCTACCTTTACTATATCATAATTGTTATTTTATCACTTTGACTTGCATAACCAGTTCAAATTACCATGGTTCTAGCGTATGAAGCTGCTCAGCACTTTATAATATGAGCAAAGCAGCATAGTCCATTATAGATAGTATGGTCACAATGCAGTGATCACTGAGTGTATATTCAAACAAAAATGTGTGCCCTCTTCACCTTATCAACAAAACTATTTCAAGATTAAAAAGAATCATTATAAAGCCATAGTTCTGTACATATAAAGGTATCAGAAAAAAAAAGCTACAGGAATTTTTAGAAATATGAATTACATACAATTTTACAACCTATAACCAGAACTGGAACATTCTTCTAATATCGACTAACACTGTTCTTAGAAGACATTTCTCTGTCTAGTGTCAACTCTAGAAAAAGTTGCTACTTTTAACTCAGAATGTAATGTCACACTAAGAAATTTTTATATAACGTTCAGTTTGTGTATGTAAACATTGCATCATAGGACCTGGGAAGGTTTCTATGATTTCAAAGCTTGTTTATGTAATAAGAACATGCAGAATAAACCTGATTCATGTCCTGTTTTCTGCAGTATTTCTGAATATGAACACTATTGTGTCATAATATAACAGCTATTATATTATAGCAAATTCATACCCAAGCTGTCTTAGAGATGCATATGAAATGCAATTTTTCATATGCAACATAAAATATAAGATTTTCAATGCATAAAATATAAATAATTAATAACAATAGGAATTATACAAAGTTCCATTCATAAGAACATATAACACTATCTCTTGAAGATAAGTAGCCTAAGATATATAATCTGATTAAAAGACAATGCATTTTTAAAAGGAGACTGCAATAGTATTTTAAGATAATTAACAAATTTAATAAAACTTCAACAAACCATTTATAAATTCAGAAAAATAACTCAAGCAGACATAACTTTACAACACATCAAAAGGCATATATAGTCTGTAACCCTTATAAATTCACAATAGCTACATACAATATATGTCATTATTAACCGTGAAAGTGACTTTCACCATATCAACCCAAACATTTCATAGTTACTGTCAAAGACATTTTTTTTTCTGTTTCCTCTAAGGCAAGGCATTCCATTTAAACAGATTACCACCTACTGATTTAGGCAGTTTCTGATTAAAATGTAAAATTTGATGGATAGAGATTACTCACTATTCATACAAGATTACTGGGACACAATTCATTTAAGAAACATTAATCCTTACTGAAAAACCAGATATTACCTTAGGTAACATTAGCCATTATTTAGTCAAGTTCTTACCTCAATGCAAATGCCCCTCGATAGAGGATCCAGAATACTTGATCTTCCATTTTGCAGCACACTACTGAAGCCTACATGCCACACACACATCATTCAAATCATCTAATTTTTAAAGCTTTGTAAATCCAAAAAATGCCAATTTTTAAAATTAACTATTTGACAAAACTATTTATATTAATACAGCTGACTTGACAAAATTTTGGGAATTTTTTGGGAACTGATAAATACTTGTGGCAGTATATTTAAGTCACCACTTTACTGCATTTAACACTGAGATGTGTAAACTCTTCTGGTGCTTATGTTATCCTGAAATATTTATTATAACTTGTATACCGTGGTTTCAGTAAGACAACAGATATTTGGCCTTTGTATAAATTTATAACTAAATTGGTCTTTAATTTTAAAAGTGAAATTTGTGTCACTCTTGATTGGATTAATTTTGATTATGTTATGAAAGATAGAAGCCATTCTAGCAAAAAAAATATAATTTTCAAGCAATGCCAATATTTAAGCAACCAAAATGACTAATTTATACATTTTATATTGGGCATATTTAAAAGTTCATTATTATTCTTGCTCTTCCTCAGTAGAAAGCAAAAAAGTTAAATAATGAACTTTTAAATATGCCCAATATAAAATGTATAAATTAGTCATTTTGGTTGGCACTGCTTGAAAATTATATTTTTTGTTGCTAGAATGGCTTCTGTCTTTCATAACATAATCAAAATTAATCCAATCAAGAGTGATACAAATTTCACTTTTAGAATCCCTCAATCAAAGTCTTTCAATCTCAATCAACATCACTTTTGATGTATGGCCATGCTGCGATGGATGTTACATAATTTATTTTACATCATTATTTTAAACATGATCATTTTTGGCACAATCCCAAAATGGGGGGGGGGGGGAAGAAGGGCAGTTTGTGTGAGTCTTATTCAATGTAAAATTTACAGAAGCAAGTACAGCATCTGTAAAGAACTTAAGTGGGTAGTCTGTCTTAACAAAATAATTTTAAAATATATGTTTTCCAATTAAAAAAAACACTAAAATAATAATAATAATGAATAGCTTTTTCATTGAAAATACAGGGTAACATCAAAAATTAAACTATTTTCAATTATTTTTGCCAAATTTTAAAAATGGAACAAGGGAGTACTTTGATGTAAGGGTTGACTGAACTTAGGAAGGAATGAGGCAAGCCTGTGTTTGGCTAAAATCTTTTATCTACAACAATGGCTTAATTGCTTCCATATGCTCAACAATACCACATTAATAAGAATATCACATATTCTTATCACTTGATTCCAGGGGTGGCTCATTGGAACTGTGGAACTGCACCTCCAGCTTTTTAAATCTAAGTATACAGTCAACAGAGTTATATGAAATTTTGTGAAGAACAATGCAATGTAATGAATATTTTTATTAACAGGTCCCGCCTATAGTATACTCATCTATTTCCGATAATCATTTCAATAATAAACGAATAAAAACATGAAATCCTTTTCAACTTTGAAGTTTAACCGTAGGTGGAACTGTGCACTACACAGTTCCACATTTTGGCACCAGTGGTTGAGTCAATGCCTAGTTGGCAGGTTGCCAATACGCATTTTTTAGAGGTGATAAAACAAGTCAAAGGAACTGCGGAGCGAGCAGTGCTGATTTCAACAGTGAACCAAACTTGAATGAAAAAGTTTTTAATCTATTTCAACAAATAAAAACCAAAGAATGGATTTTATTTTTAAATAAAATTTGAGATTATCCATGTCTGTTGATGGTAAATGTCCAGTTAATGTTTTGTAGTATTTTTAACTTGCTTATTATTACCATCTATATCTACATGTCTTATGACCAAGGCAATTTAATGTAATTTTATGAAGCAGTACCCTCATACATCAGAGTCACGAGCTACCACTGCTTGATGCCTACTGCTGTAGACGAGACAAATCATATACAGTGCTATACTAAGAGCAAAAATGGGCCAACTACAGCGCTTTAACAGATTAATTACTGCAACAGTGTCAACAAGAAAACAGAAAATTGATTTCAATTTAGTTTCAGTCTTTTTTGTGCAAGGTGATAGATAAAGCTCCAGCAAACCTACAGCTTGAATTAATTGGCTTGCATTGTGATATGGATCTTGAAGAAATATTAAATTTCTATTCATCTCATACTAAAAAAAATAAATATAAATAAATCATCGAACTGGAAAACTACAGTGAAAGATCGCTGCATGCTGCATATATGATTCCATACATTTCTGGGATTAAAATTTCCCAAATTTAAATATTTATTAATACCAATGAATGTTATTCCATAAGTTCAATTGTTGAAATGGTAAATAATTTAGTGATATGAAAGTTAATCTCTCTGTTTAACTCTTATATCACCAAATAACTATTGTTTGAAAGTATTGTACACCTGATCTTATTTATCATATTTAGTTTTCTGTTAATTCAGATTTAAGTATTTACAATTTTGAAGATAAATAATACATTTATACAAATACCACATATTAAAAAAAATAAAAAAAGGTAAACTGCAGCCATTATCAACGACAATTCATGCTGAGGGAAATGGACCATAATCTGCCACACTGGTCTAGTGCGGGTTGGCAGATCAACCGTATTTAGCAGTCAGGGGCTTGAACCCCGGTCTACTCAAAGAGTGTGTGCTACTGCACACCCACTCCTGACCACTAGGCTACGGAGACCTTACTACATATACACATAATCATTAACTGGTAATTTTTTAAAGCCCTTCATACAGGGTGCATTCAGAAAGTAGTGATTATTACTTTTTCATTGTAACACAGAATTCCAATAGCAGGATGCTATAATAATAATGTTAGGGGTTCATAAACTGTGGTATGCAATCTAGTGCAAAGTGGTATGTGGATATAACAAAGCAAAAAGGGATCACACTTAATACAAGTTTTGTATAATGAGCAACTTCAAAATAAGTTAAAGAAAAAAATTTCATTAATTTTTATTTAAAAAGAAGTAACAAATACAGTACATACTTATTTTGAATAGCTCTTTGCCTTTCAGCATATAATATCTGTGTGAAACTAAATTCTCAACTATGCATACTGAAAACAAATTCCACTTTGAGCCTGATTTGTTCTTTTAATTACCCAAGATTACTCTGATGCGACACAGTTACATTTAAGGAAACAACATTTTCATTACATTAAATATTTAGTTATACTATAAGTAACAAAAATAATAAAGTTAATTTCAGTGAGCTTTTTTGATGGCATTTCTATTTAAACTCAAATTCTCATCTACCGGTATCCTATAGGATCAGTGTATTCTACCTGTTTTGTTGTTGATTTTCTCACAGAAAATCGTACCGCTGCCTTTTTCTTTTTTTTTCTTTCTATGAAATATCTCCTAAATACATTTTGGAAATACTTGCTTATAATACCACTTAATATAATACAATATGATTAAAATGCACAAATTTACCATATAAACAATTTTTAATAAAGGCAATTTTGTATATTATTGTACTCCCAAAAGGATCTAGCATAGGCCGGCCACGGGGGGGGGGGGGGATGAAGCGGGTGCAAGGCATCCAGGCCACAGAAAAAAAAGGAGAGAGAAAAAGTGAAAATTTTTAAGGAAGTTAATTGGTTAAAATTAATTTTATTTTATAAACTTAACCGAAGTAAGCCATGCTGAAAGTCTAAGTGTAATTTTAGATTTGTTTTAATATTCAGTGTTATTTTGTTTTTCATTAGTATTTCATTGTGGGGAGTACACATTGTTTCATTATGTTACGTTTCAGACAAACTGGGATATTGCTCCTCGGTATGTGACTATATTGCCTGAATGCTATCCATCTGAGATTTATTCTTCTCTTGACTTCCAGCCATTTATCATTATTGCAGCTAATAACTTGTCCAAGATAAGTAGATGAATCCACCTTTTCAATTTCTGCACCTTCAATAATTATATCCCTTCCTGTGGCATACTTGTTCATCATTACTTTTGTTTTAACCATATTCATCTTTAGTCTGAAATCCTTACTAACTCTGCATAATTGATTAAGATTTTCCTCTAATTTTTTTGGGAACATGGTTTATGATCACAATGTCATCTGCAAATTGTAAATGGTTTAGGTAATCTCCATTCACATTGACTCCTTTCTGTGACCAGTCCAATCTTCTGAAGCATCTTCAAGGACAGCAGTAACAACTTCGGAGATATTGGTGTCTCCTTGTCGAACTCCTTTCTCAATTTTAAATTTGCTACTGTCTTTGTCTAGTCCAGTGGTTTTCAACCAGGGTGCCGCAACAACATTCCAGGGGTGCCACATAATTTGGGTTTAAGTTACTTAAACTCATTATTTTTTAATTTATATGTTTATTTCATTATAAAAAGATGTACAGTATCTTTTTAATTTTGTGGTGATCTATAATTGATGTTTACTTAGTACCTCTATATAAAGAATAAAATTATATACACCTAATTCTGTTTTTGCACGAACTTTTTTTACACGAATTTGATTTAACACGAATTCAAAATAAATATTTCATTCTCTTTTTACGCGAGTCATTTTGATTTAACACGATTTCTATGAATTTTTTGCCTAAATTCTAAGAAAATTTTTTTTATTTGTGGCATATTAGTATCATTTGTGTATTACACGCACCAATAGATTGGATAACAGCTAGTGTGTGCGTTTTGAAACGCGTGCTTTTGTTTACCAGTGTGTACGTCTAGGTATCAATGAATCATCAACGTTTTGAATTTTTTGCATATCTACGGTATTCGTGCATTGTATCTTCGGAAGACATTTAGTAGTAAGCTCTATTTCAAAGTGAAAGAATCTTTAGTGAAATTTGTGCACATATAAATTTATTAATTTTGCCGATAGTCAATAAATTGGAAGGTTACAAATTTTTCATACCTTTTTTTATTAATTATAACTGAGATATTTTTCTGTAGCCCTTATATAATGTTGAATAATTCGTCTATTACCAAAATGCAAAGGAAAGCGATTTCTTTGGAACTTAAAATTCAAATTTTAGATCGTCTTGCAACTGGACAAGGGGCTACGTCTGTAGGAAAGCATTTTGGTGTACATGAAGCTACCGTAAGAACTATTAAGAAAAATGAAGCTGCAATTAGGAAGTCGGTATGTTCTGGAACAAAAGTAAGTGTTAATTCATCATCATATACAAGAGATATGGTCAAGGAAAAAATGGAAAAGGCTCTGGTAATATGGATAGAAGATCAGTCACAAAAAAAAGAGTACCAGTAGATGGAAATGCCATCAAGCAAACAGCACTAAGAATTTACAGACAGATTAAAGAAAAGGAGCCAAGCACTTCATCTCAGTTAAACAGAAAGTATGAATTTTCTGCGAGTACAGGTTGGATGACAGGGTTTCTTAAAAGGAATGCTCTTCATAATATAAAAATTAAAGGTGAAACTGCATCTGCAGATGAATCGGCTGCTAAAGTATTCCCGCAGGAACTTGCAAAAATTATTGAAGATGGAGGATACACTCCTGATGAAGTGTGGAATGCAGATGAAACTGGTTTCTTCTGGAAACGAATGCCGAACAGAACGTATGTAGCCAAATCACAGAAAACTGCTGGTGGTTTTAAGGTAGCTAAGGATCGTGTGACCTTATTATTTTCCTCCAACGCTTCAGGAGATCGTATGTTGAAACCACTGCTGATAAATCGAGCCCTAAACCCACGTTCAATGAAAGGTGTAGATATCAATAAACTGCCTGTTCACTGGATGGCAAACAAGAAGGCCTGGGTGACCACTGCTATTTTTACAGAATGGTTCAACAAATGTTTCGTCCCAGAAGTCAGACGTTATATGAATTTGAAAGGTCTCGAATTTAAAGTTCTTCTGATTCTTGACAATGCACCCGGCCATCCTGTCTTGGAACACCCAAACGTACAAATTTTATTTCTGCCACCTAATACTACATCATTGATACAACCGCTAGACCAAGGTATAATTGCGACAATTAAAACATACTACGTAAGATGAACATTCCAACATGTTTTGAACAAACTGAATGATGAAACACTAACAGTCATTGATGTGTGTGGAAGAAATTCTCAATTATGGATTGTATCAATCAAGTTGGATTAGCGTTAACTGAATTAAAACCAGCAACTTTAAATGCGTGTTGGAAAGCGGTTTGGCCACAATGTGTAAAAAGCAAAGATCCCATCATCCCTAGTACGACTGAATTTCCCAACATCATTACAATGGCACACAAAATTAATGGAGAAGGATTCGATGATCTGTCGTTTGAAGATATTGATGAATTGTTAACCGACAAAGCCCTAAGCGAAGATGAAATATTAGAAGTTGTCCTTGGGACTCATCCCACAGAACGTAATGATAATGAAGAAAATGATCCTGTTCTAAATGCAGATTTAATAAAAGAAGGTCTGGAACTGGCCAGAAAATTAGGTAATCATTTTGTCAAACATGACCCTAATGAGGAACGCGCTGGGAAGTTTCAACGTGAACTGAAGTTGTTGACAGCCTCTTATAGAGAATTATATAACGGCCTAACCAAAACACGAACACAACGATTAATAACTGAATTTGTTCGTAAAACCGGTGAAACATCAGCACCAGAGGAGACTCGTGCTGATTTTGCTCAAGAGATCACAGAAAGAATTTCATTAATAGAGGAAGAAGACAATGTCCACAATATTTCTAGGGATATTCCAGTAGTATGCAAACGTATGCGCCGTTTATTATCAGAAAGTGAAAATGAATAAAATCTTATGTGTAAAACAGATTTTTTTTGTTCATGAAGAATTTTTTTCATTACATATTATTACATGTGTATTATAATGTGTATTTTGTTGAAATAAAATAAGCTTAAAACGAATATTTTTATGTGTTTTTTTTTTAAATTATTTTTACTGATTTTTTAGATCCGGAACCAATCTTCTTTTCTTCCATAAATACAATGTCTTTTTTTACACGAAATTTTTTACACGTATTTTTCAGGAACGTATCTATCGTGTAAAAACAGAATTAGATGTATTGTAATAAATATCATAATAACATATATTTTTTAATATTATATATATATATATATATATATATATATATATACATACATACATACATACGGATATATAGAGAGAGAGAATTGGATCTAACAGGCAGAAAATTGAGTGGGGGTGCCACAAAATAAAATAAATTACTTAGGGATGCCGTTATTAAAAAAAGGTTGAAAACCACTGGTCTGGCCTAATCAAGGAGGTAGCGTTCTCATATATTTTCTTCAAAATCGTAATGTATGGGATGTCATGCCTTGTCTTTCCAGTTGCCCGAAACATTGCCTTATGCTGTATGGGGTCAAATGCCATTTCATAATCCACAAATGCTATGCATAATAATGTTTTATATTCATTTGCTTTCTCCATTAGCTGTGATATTACGTGAAGGTGATCCATAGCTGAAAATCCTGTCCTAAAGCCAGCTGCTCTTTCAGTTAATTCTCATCAAGTATTCTTTCTAATCTGTTAGTAATGACCCTTGTGAACAACTTGTAGATGTGGGACAACAAACTAAGTGGTCTATAATTTCCAATTTGTAATTTATCTCCCTTCTTATGCAGCAAAATTATGATTGCATTATTCCACTCCTTAGGCGTCACACCTTTCTTAATGTATTTTGTGAACAGTCTTGCCAGTTTCTGTGCCACGTCTTTTCCTCCTAATTTTAACAACTCTACAGTAACTTCATCTTCACCTTGGGCTTTTTGATTCTTCATTTTCTTCAATGCAGGATACACTATACCACAAATAAATTTTACAATAGAAATTCAGTATTTTTATTTTTTGACACATATATATGACTTTTCAATATATATAACCACAGAGTAAAAATATATGTGGAGGTCCTAAAGTCTCAAAACTTTATTAGACAGTTGGACAGACAACTTGGGTAGTCGAGACCGCTAATTTTAATGCTAATAATTTATTGTAATTTTTCCTTGTAGAGGATCTGCGATCTCATTATGGATTTAAAATAAATTTTGTGGATTTTTTTGAAAAGGGTCATCATCATCAGCCATTTCAATCCACTGCAGGATGAAGGCCTCTCCAGCAACTTTCCAGTTCCTTCTGTTTTGAGCACTGGCCATCCATTTACTACCCAAAAACTCATGAATTTCATCTATCCATCTCCGCCTTTGTCTTCCAGGTTTTCTTCTAGCTCCTCTTGGGTACCATTCTGTTATTTTCTTAGTCCATCTGTCATCATGTCTTCGAGCTATGTGTCCTGCCCAAGACCATTTTAGTTCTTTAGTTTTGATAAGAATGTCCTTTACTTGAGTTTGATGCCTAATCCATTTCTGGAAATTTTAAAGGAATATTATATATTTTATTTTAAGGCAGAAGAATACTCTTACCTGGGGTTTTCTTCAGGAACGGCTGCATCCAGGTGAGATGTAATTCAGAAGGTTTTGAAATTGCAATTATATGGAAGGAGGACGAAGAAAAAAGCCAGCTTTTGTCCTAAATCCTTGCATGGGGAGTAATTGTAGGCATAAAGGGAGATGATGTTCTTAGGACATCATCTCCCTTTATGCCTACAATTACTCCCTATTAAAATTACTCCCCTTTATGCCTATTAAAAAAAAATAAATAATCACCTGTGTCCATCTCTTAAGGTTAGCTCAAAGCAACAGGCAAAGGAAAAAAGTGGTTCAACAGGCCCCTCAAACTCAGCAAATAAGTCAGGCTAAGCAACTGTAGCCTCTACACTATGGCAACTAGTGAACAAAACATGTACTAATGAAGCTACGTGTTTTTTTCACTAGTTGCCACTAATAACAGTATCTAGTTAAGGAGGGAGGGAACCCAGTTTTTCTGCTACTTTGAACTTTGCAACATGTAAGATACACCTGGCAATTTTTACAAAATAATTACTGATAATTCATGTCTTCATCACCAAGGCAACTGTCATGATGTTATTGTCATGATGTCAGCATATATTGTCTAAATTACCATAAGTTGATGCTATATAAGCTTGCTTTCTTGCATCATATGCCACTTCTAGTGCTAATGCTAAGTTCTTTGGTCAGTTTGCCTCTTTGCTAGATGAAAACCAAAAAGTTACCAGGAGGAATCCACAATCACCACCTGAGAAACTCAGTCCCACTAAAGAAAAAGCAGATTAGAGTTTCTAAGACAGGATTCAAACCTAGGCCTTTTCCACATATTAGAAAAGATGAGTGATCACGATCACTGTTCTAATCAAAAGGGTGTAAACACTATTCTAAAAGGGATGCATTTAAGAAATTAATCTTGGAAGCTACTAGGCTTTTCATACCAACTAAGAAATACTGTGAAGGTTTAGGCCTAAATGATTGTCAGATGAACTAATGAGACTCATGGCAGAGAAGAAAAATGCATAGGATGTATATAAATTATCAGGCGACACAGAAGCCTATGGTAGATATAAGCTAGTTTGTAATCAAGTCACAAAGGAGGTTAGGCAAGTGAACGCAGATTACAAGAAATTTGGCAAAGGATGCAAAGAAAAACAGCAAAGACTTCTTTACTTATGTAAACTCTAGAAGGAAGGGAATGAATCCGATCGGTTTATTTAACGTGGATGATTCGACTGTTGATGATTCTGCTCAAGTAGCTGACAAACAGTGAGTACATTCACACACATGAGGAAATGTGTAGAGAAGTGGAAGCCAGAAGTTTATCAAAATAGGGAGCTAAGTGACTGTAATAACTGAGAGGAAAGTGGAGGAGAAATAGTTGAAGTTAAACATTAGAAAGGCACCTAGGGTGAATGGGATCTATCCAGTTATATTAAAGTAGGCAGCAGAGGAAGTAAGTTTCCCTTGGCCATAATTATGAGGGCATCCTGATTCAGGGGAGGTCCTCACGAACTGGAGAAGTGCAAATGTATCCCCAATTCACAAAGGGGAATCAAAGGGTGACATGAGTAATTACAGACCTATTAATTTAACTTCTGTTCTGGGGAAAGTAATGGAGTCACTGGTAAAAGAAGCAATGCAGTATCATATAGACTAAAGTTATAGTTCAGACATAACATGGGTTTGTTAAGGGTAAATCTTGCCTAACCAATTTGATTGAATACTATGATGCAGTCACAAAGGAACTGGATGCAAAAAAATAATTTTGATATCATATTGCTCTTACGAAGAAAGGCTTAAGTTTTGCAAATTACAGTGTCTGGAGACTACGCACCGGCGAGGTGATCTGATAGAGGTGTATAAAGCCTTGAATGGTTTGAGCATGCTCAATGCTGATGGGATTCTTCCTCTTGCTCAGAATAATCACCTGAGAGGGCATAAATTCAAATTGAGGCACCAGCGAGGTGATCTGATAGAGGTGTATAAAGCCTTGAATGGTTTGAGCATGCTCAATGCTGATGGGATTCTTCCTCTTGCTCAGAATAATCTCCTGAGAGGGCATAAATTCAAATTGAGGAAACACAGATGTAGGATAGATGTGCAGAAATTTGCCTTTAGCCAGTGGGTAGTTGGTTGGTGGAACAGACTTCCATCCCTTGTTGTGGAAGTTGATAGCCTAAATAAATTTAAGGCTCAGCAGGACAGGTATTTCAAACGAACGGAGGGGTGAAATGGGAGTGGGTTTTTTTTTTTTTTTGGCTGATGCTGCATAAGCCTGCTTTCTTGCATCATATGCCTCTCCTAATGCTAATATATTTGGATTTCAGGAAAGCTTTTGATACCGTTGCACATAAAAGGCTGCCGTGAAAATTGAAGCAGCAGTATGGCATTAAGGGAAAATTGTTGCTATGTATAAAAGGATGGTTCAGTGGAAGAGGACAGAGAGTGGTAATCAATGAACGCTGCTCATCGTGGTCTAATTTTATTAATAGAGTTTCCCAGGGTTCAGTGTTGGGACCATTGTTGATTTCTATATTTAACAATGATATTGATGAAGGTCTAACAGGCTCAATGTCCAAGTTTGCAGATGATACAACTGTTGGAAGGATTGTTAATGACAATAACAACGGTACGCTGCTGCAACAGGATCTGAAAAAGTTTGGCAGATAGGCTGAGAGTTGGCAACTGAAGTTTAACATTTCACAAATGCAAAGTACTGCATGTGGTAGCAGTAACCCCAAAGTAAAATAATAAATGTGCATTACCACACTCACAGCAGTGAAGAATGAAAGTGTGCCGTCAGACATGAAGTTTTCAGAGCAGCTCGTGGTCGGGTCTTGTCAATGATATACAGCAGCCATTCCCAACTAGTGGTTTGTGAACCCCTGGGGGGTTCACAAAAGTGTTCCAGGGGGTTCGTACTAAAAATTCTATAATGGCATCTGCTTAGACTAATAATAAACAATGAAGTAAAATCAAATTAAATTAAAAAAAAGTAAACAATTTCCAAAAAAGAAATCACATCTCCCACAATTCCTTATAATTAGTTTACTATCTTACAGTATATCATATCAAATAAATATGTTTTCCATACTAATCTTTTTTTGATTCTCAAGGACCATTGTTATGTACAGGTACTTTTTTTTTTTTTTTTTTAGAACCTATAGTACCATGCTTGGCTTGGAGGTTGAGAAGATGAAAGAAGATATTTGTTAACATTAGACTTGAACTTCTGTAGACTAATTTTCAGGAAATACTTATGAAGGAAGGTTGTTCCAGATAACGGAAATTGGATGAATAAATGAGGAAGAAGAAAAGTTGGTTTTGTGATTTTGAAGTTGGAAAGTAAATGGATGTTGACTGGTTGTGGCACGTGTTCGGATTGCTTTGAAAGAGAGAGCAGGAATTACAGAAGCCGATTCAGAAGAACAGTGCCTGTGGAAGTATCTGTAGAAAAGGCATGCAGCAGAAACAGTAAGTCTATGAGACAGCGAGTGGAGAGACTCTATTAGAGATGAGTCATTAATTAACCTAACTGCCCTCTTCTGAATGGAATCTAGAAGCCTGAGAGAGGTTTTGGAGGGGCACCGCCTCATATGTGGGAACAATATTCCATGGTAGGGCAAATTTCCAATTTGTACAGAGTGAACAGCTGTTTGGAAGAAAAGTAATGCCGAGAGCAAAAGAGAAAACCAAATTTTTTTGATGCAGAGGAAGCAATATTTGTAATGTGCTTGTGCCAAGAGAGATTAGAAGTCAGGGTAATCCCTAAAAGAGATATATCAACTTGCCTAGAAAGTGGAGTGTCACCAAACATAAGCATAGGAGCAGAAGAATCCTTTTTGCACGATATAAGACAGGACTGAGTTTTAGAAGGATTGAAATTAAGATATCTTTGCCCCACTGGAGATTGGCATTTAAGGAATTGTTAGCAGATATTCGAGAAGTTGAAGCTGTTTGAGCAGGGCAAAGTTTCTCAAACTGGAAGGTGGAATGCAATGTGCTATCGTTGCAAAACTATGGATAGGATTTCCAGTCAATGGAAGAAGGTCATTAATGTACAAGAGGAAAAGAGTGGGGGAAAGAACTGAATCTTGGGGAACACCAGCATTAGTGGAGAAGTTAGAAGACAGAGAGCCGTCTACTATTAACCAGTGAGTGGTCAGAGATAAAACTGGATACTCAATTACAAAAAACAGGATGGCAAACCATAGGATGGAAGCTTATTTAGAAGACCTTTATGCCAAACACGATCGAAAGCCTTTGAGATGTCAAGAGCAACTGCTTGTATTTCACCCAACTTTTCCATTGAATTTGTCCATAAATGGGTAACATAAGCCAGAATATCACCAGTGGATCAACACTGACAGAATCCATACTGGCGATCGTTGATCAGACAGAATGTTTCTAGATAGTTTAAGAGTTGGCGGTTAATTGATTTCTCCATTACTTTAGAAAAAGTATAAGTAATTGCAATGGGACGATAATTGGATGGGAGGGATTTGTCACCCTTTTTAAGAACTGGTTGGATGTGAGCAAATTTCCAAGCAGAAGGAAAAACACCTTTGGAATAAGGAAGTGAAAAAAGTGGCAAAAAACAGAACTAAGTTCAGGTTTGTTGTTTGGTTTTTAGGAGCATTTAGCAACTAAGGCCATACTGCTCCGGGGATATGCGGTGGTCATTCCCTGACCTTTCAGCATCCTCCGTATTTGGTGGGCACAGGCTCGAACCCTGGTCTAATCAAGAAGCATGTGCTACGCACTGCTACTCCTGCCCATCTGGCTATGGAGGTGCCAGTAATTTCAGGAGCTCAGGTTTTGAGAACAAGTGGAGAAATACCATCAGGATCTGGAGCTTTCTTACGTCAGATTCATTAAAATCCCTCTGACATCCTTTTGACGGAAGACCACAAGAGACATTGAATGGAGTGTACCGAGAATGGTTTGAGGTGATTTACCAAGATCATCAATACATGAGTTGGAAGAAAAATAGGATGCCAGCAAGTCAGCTTTATCTTTGGCTGATGTGGCAACAGAACCATATGGTTTCGATAGAAGTGAGAACAGAAATGGGCAAAAATTTCAGTCAATATTTTTGGCAAGAGACCAGAATGGTCAGCTACCATTGGACAAGAAGCAAGTTTTCTACTCTTAGCCTTTTTGAAATCTAGTTTGGACTGATTAATAATGGAAGTGCTGTGGCTCAGAGTAGAACTGAGGGGGGCAGTTGTCCTCTGACTCACAGCCTTATAAAATGGACTGTTTGCTTGATGTTTGCAGAGCAATCGGGTACGTGACATGATACTGCCATGGGGGATGTCTTTGTGTGTGCGCGATGCAAGGAGTGTATCGATATCAGGCAACAACTCAGCGTTCTTGTGGGCCTATATGAGAGCTTGAAGGACAGGGTGGATGCCCTCGAAGAAACTAAATTGAGGGGGCCCATCAAGCTGTCAGCTGCCCACATCAACACCAGAGCTTGCACTTGGGCATCACGTGACACAGAGGCAACCCCCAAGGCAGAATGCGCTGGTCCCGAAGGAACTAGTAGTTGTTGGTGACTCTATTGTCAGGGAAACGGGGAACAGGACCAGGGTATGTCTGCCAGGGGTAAAGGTTGATGACGTTGTAGAGCGAATATCATCTTTTAAGGGCACAAAAGGTGATATAGTTGTACACGTTGACACTAATGATATTAAGAGTAAGAGACCGGCAGAATTACTTAACAAGTACAGGTCACTGTTGAACAAAAGCCGAGAATTAGGGTTGAATTTGAAAGTGTCTGCAATTCTGCCCAGACACAATAGGAGGGAGTATATGATGAGAGCCTTGTCGATCAATTCGGCCCTGGAAAGACTGTGCAAGGCTCAAGGGGTAGAATTTTTTTCAGCCTGGACTGTACTTGTTAACAGGAGAGATTGCTTCTACAGGGATGGGATACACTTAAATAGAAAGGGTGCAAGAATATTTGCTGATGCTATCGAGGCAGTGTTAGGTGGGTCAGAAAACTGCTAGCTTGGGGGGAGATAAAGACCAGTAGATTGACAGTAGCCACTGGCAGAGGTGAAAGAGATTCTTGCACTGCTTCTATTAGAATGAGCAGAAGCCTGAAAAAAAAGATGCATGATATTTCAGAGACTGCTGGGAGCCATTGCGGTACAAGTAAACACATGGGTTGTGTAGAAACAGGTGCAGGTATACTTGCGTGTACACCAATGCTAGGAGTTTAGTAAATAAATTTGATGAATTTGAGGTATTGCTCAAAACATCAAAGGCAGATATTTTTGGGATATCAGAGACGTGGTGTCACACAGATATAAGGGATGCAGAACTGGAATTTGGGGAGTACAACGTCTACAGAAAGGATAGACAGGATAGGAAGGGGGAGGGGTTATGCTATTAGTTAAGAAACACATAAAAACCAAGGAAGTGAAGCCAGTCGACATCGCTGGACAGTGCAGTGTTGAGTCAGTTTGGTGTGACATAAGCATTGGGAGATCAAAATTGAGAGTAGGAGTGTGCTATAGGCCTAATGACTCTGATGAGTATAATAAGAAACTGTACAGGGAAATAGAGTGGGCCAGTAAATCAGAGAGTCTTATAATGGGAGATTTTAATTTCCCAGATATTGACTGGAATTTGGGGGCTGGTCACTCACACACTAGCAGAGCTTTTGTGGATTTATTGGATGATTGTTTTCTACATCAGCATGTTCGGGAGGCAACTAGAGGGAGTACTCTTGATTTGATTATCAGCAGTGATTCTTCATGCATTAAGAATCTGCAGAAAAATGAACCACTAGGTGGCAGTGATCACAGTGTGCTGAAGTGGGATTTACTCAAAGAGGTAACTACCATTAGGGGTAAAGGGAAGGGTTACTGCTTCCGTAAAGGCGACTACGATGGACTGAGACAGTATTTAAATTCTATACAGTGGGACCAATGATGATGTTACCAACAGCAAATTCAAAATGGGAAGCATTCAAAGAACTTATCTTGGAAGCTACTAGGCTTTACATACCAACTAAGAAATATTGTTCAAGGTTTAGGCCAAAATGGATGTCAGGTGAACTAATGAGGCATATGGCAGAGAAGAAAAATGCATGGGATACTTACAAATTAACTCATGACACAGAAGCCTATGGTAGATACAAGTTGATATGCAACCAAGTTACAAAGGAGGTTAGGCAGGCGAAGGCAGATTACGAGAAATCCTTGGCAAGGGATGCAAAGAAAAACAGCAAAGAGGTCTTTACTTATGTAAACTCTAGAAGGAAGGGGATGAATCAGATTGGTCCACTTGATATTGATGGGTCAACTGTTGATGATCCTGCTCAGGTAGCTAACAAACTAAATGAATATTTTGCATCGACATTCACACGAGGACTTATTCAGCAAGGGGAATGCCAGAGGTGTATTCAACTCTAGCAGTAAGCTACAGAATCTTGAAATAACTGGGAGTAAAGTGGAGGAGAAACTGTTGAAGATAAACACAAGAAAGGCACCCGGGTGGATGGGATCTATCCAGTTATATTAAAGGAGGCAGCAAAGGAAGTAAGCAAACCCTTAGCCATAATTATGAGAGCTTCCTTGGACTCAGGGGAGGTACCCATAGACTGGAGATGTGCAAATGTGACCCCAATTCACAAAGGAGATTCAAAGGCTGACACAAGTAATTATAGACCTGTGAGCTTAACTTCTGTTCCGGGAAAGTTAATGGAGGCACTGGTTAAAGAAGCACTGCAGGATCATTTAGACAAGACTTCAGTTATAGCTCGGACACAGAATGGTTTTGTTAAGGGGAAGTCTTGCCTGACCAATTTGATTGGATCTTAGAAAGGCTTTTGATACTGTTGCACATGGAAGACTGCTACACAAATTGGAGCAGTGTGACATTGGAGGCAAACTGCTGCTATGGATAAAGGGGTGGTTGAGGGAGAGAAGACAGAGAGTGGTAATCAATGGACACTGCTCATTGTGGACTAATGTTATTAGTGGAGTCCCTCAGGGCTCAGTGTTGGGTCCATTATTGTTTTCTGTATTTATAAATGATATTGATGATGGTATATCAAGCTTAATGTCCAAGTTTGCAGACGATACAAAGGTTGGCAGGGTTGTCAAGGACACTACTGACACTATGCTGCTGCAACAGGATCTGGAAAGGTTGAGCAGATGGGCTGAGAGGTGGCAAATGAAGTTTAACATTGACAAATGTAAAGTACTACACATGGGAAACAGCAACCCCATTGCAACGTATCAACTCTGTGGTACTACACTAACAGTGGTAGAGAATGAAAGGCACTTGGGGGTGGTTGTGCAGGCATATATGAAGTTCTCTGAGCAGTGCAGACGGGCTGCAAGAGTAGCTCATGGAGTATTGTCAATGATATACAGGAATTTTTCCCAGCAGGGATAAGGAGGTGATTATTCCCTTGTATAAGGCAATGGTCAGGCCACACCTGGAGTACTGTATACAGGTCTGGAGGCCTCATTTGAAGAAGGATGTAGAGCTGCTGGAACAAGTACAGAGAAGGGCAACAAGATTAGTGAATGGAACAAAGGGGTGCTCTTACGAAGAAAGGCTTAAGTTTTGCAAATTACAGTGTCTGGAGACTAGGCACCAGCGAGGTGATCTGATAGAGGTGTATAAAGCCTTGAATGGTTTGAGCATGCTCAATGCTGATGGGATTCTTCCTCTAGCTCAGAATAATCACCTGAGAGGACATAAATTGAAATTGAGGAAAGACATATGTAGGATAGACGTGCGGAAATTTGCCTTTAGCCAGCGGGTGGTTGGTTGGTGGAACAGACTTCCATCCCTTGTAGTGGAGGTTGATAGCCTATATAAGTTTAAGGCTCAGCTGGACAGGTATTTTGAACGAACAGAGGGGTGAAGTGGAAGTGGGTTTTTTTTTTTTTTTTTTGGCTGATGCTGCATAAGCTTGCTTTCTTGCATCAAATGCCTCTACTAATGCTAATGCTAATAACTGCTTTACAAAGTATAAATGATACATAATAATAAAATAATAAAAATTATTATTATCATGCTATGTCACTGATAAAAACGTAGTACTGGAAATATTTTGTAATAAAAATTCAGAAATATTATACGATTTCAGAGAATATAGGCTTAGTGGTTTGCTTTAAAAATATTATGTTGAAAGGGGTTCGCTAAAAAAATTTTACATTGATAGGGGTTCACGAGTTAAGAAAGGTTGGGAACCACTGATATACAGGAACTTTGCTATCCCTTTGTATAAGGCAATGGTCAGACCACACCTTGAGTATTGCATACAGGTCTGGAGGCCTGTATGCAATACTCGTAAGATGTAGCTGCTCGAATGAGTACAGAGAAGGGCAACGTGATTAGTGAGGGGAACAACGTGGTGCTCTTGCCAAGAAAGGCTTAAGTTCTACAAGTTGCAGCTTCTGGAGACTAGGGCACCTGCAGGATATTCTGATTGATGCATATAAGGCTCTGAATGGTTTGAGAAAGCTCAATGCTGATGGGATTCTTCTTCTGCTTGCTCAAATTCCACAACTCAGGGGGCATAAATTTAAATTGGGGAATGACAGCTGTAGATTAGATGTTGAGAAATTTACCTTTAGCCTGCAAGCAATTGATTGCTGGAACAAACTTCCATCTGTCGTTTTGGAAGTTGATAGCTTAAATAAATTCAAGGAAGAACTGGACACACTTTTGGAGCAAATGGATAGGTGAATGGGAAGTTTGGTTTTTTTTTGGCTGATGCTGTATAAGCTTGCTTTCTTGCATCATATGCCACTACTAATGCTAATGCTAACCTAAAAATATATAACAATCCACTTGTCAAATAGCAAGAATGCTCAAACTAAGCAGAAGCACTGCAAACAAACCTGATAACCAGGAGTAATGCTGTGATTCTGCACTAATAGATAAAAACAACAGTATCAAATGGGGCGTTGCTAAAAAAGAAAATCAAATATGAAGGCAAGGAAAAAAATTAGTTAGGAAATGCATGTGAAGGGTGGATATTCAGAGGAATTATGTATTTATACTACACTGCATTAAAACTAGAAGGAATATTTTGGAATGCACTGACAAAAGTGTGCAGTGCTTGGTGAGACATTTCCTTTCTACAGCTTGTGCTTTTAACAGACAAAGCAAAGATTCTAATAAGAGACCCAGCTGAAGTGAGCTGGGTGGCTTAGGAGAATTTTTGGCTGTTCATAAAAAGTAGGGACATCTACATAGACAATAGGTTAATTACCCCTCTATTTCTAAATGCTTTTAAAAGATTACAAATTTTGAAGGATGCAAAAAAAAAAAAAAAAATCAAATAATGTAGAATAAAAATTAAGGTTATGGAGTCACAATGGTTGTGTTTCCACAACCATTATATACTTTAATCGGCAGCTTCTGAAATACTGCTTTTGACATTAGTGTGTTAAAATGCATAGTCTTTATGACTTGATTCTGAAAGTACAGAGAAGTAATAATGAGTTTTACTTCCTCTGTAATTCTGTCTAATAATAAAAATTGGTGATCAAGATCACTACTCTCTTAAATGCAACTTGTATAATACCAAATAGATGTATATGACTAAAATTAAATACTATTATAATAATGGTTAGGAATAACCTCAGCTTTGTTAGGGGCCCACTCACATTTGCTAATATAAGTTTATAAGTTACTTAAAATAGCAGTTCCAAAACTTAGTTGTAAAATTATTCATACACACACTTTTAATTAATACACAAGTTGACCTATTTAACATGGCCCTCTCTTTTTACTTTGTTCTGAAAATTAAATAGTTAACCACCTCTGCTTAAGAATAATAAATTCACTGGACATTCTATAATACACACAAGTGAAACTATTTTGTTCTTATCTAGTCTCAAAAAAATTTTTATTTAATAAAGTTTTCCAAGAATGAGAAACTTAATGAATGCTTATTCAATGTGAACACGCACATACAAATTTATCATTTTTTTTTTTTTTTTTTTTTTTTCTCTCTTATTCAGACAAGGATGGCTCCAAACGTCACATTTGAGGGAGTACCAGCATCGAAAATTTTGTTCTGGTTACAGATAATGCAGGAATGGGAGAATGAAAAAACATTCTTTGGAATAATCTCTGGGAGGATAATAATTACTTTCATTATCCCCCCTTTCTGGATCTGCCCTTGCCTTAAAAATATTAAATACTCTACACAATATTAAAAAAAAAATAAAAATAAAATAAGAGATCTAACTGCATTTGGATCCTGACAAGTTAAAAAAAAATAAATTAAATAAAATAAAACTGGTCAAAATGCATAAAATGCAAAAAAATCCATTTGTGGAAATACCATTGGGCATATTATTATACACACTTGAAGTTAACAAAATTCAAATTTTCTTTTTAAAAAATATAAAATCTTCATCTTAAATAAATCAATATCATATTCTAAAACTGCTCAAGAACCAAGCAGAAAAAATATAAACAATAAAATGAACACATGGTGGTGGTTCTTTAATGCACTATGACTTAAACCAGAAATGCAAATATACTAAAATAGTTGATTACTTAAAAATAAAGCTCTTCGTAGAACACAAGTGGCATTAACACTAATTCATCACAAATACTGATTTTTGTATTAATTTAAAAATAGCACTGCTCACATATAGTTTTCATCTTCAGTTTATTTCCAAATATCACCGGATCAGTATATTCATTCACTCCTTTTAAGACTGTGTTCACCATCATAATGGCATTCTACAGAAAATATAGAAAAATATACAAATTCCTAATTTGAGCAATTTTCCAACAATGTGATAGAAGAATATAATCTGATATTAGATAAATATCAGGAAAAAAAATTCCACTCTGTAAAAATCAGTAGAGAATCTCACTGAAAGGCCTGTCTAAAATGAGGTAGAGATGGATGATCTGTATTTGCTGATATTGAAGTGTGTGTGCTGCATTGTGATGCTGATACACAGGTTACTGCAGTGTCTGTTGAGAGACTGGGCAACAAATCATTTGAATCTGTCACACTACTGAGGTAGCAACTAGAAGAGAACAAGTGGGGAATACTGGAACTAAAAGTCACTGGCAAGTGATGTGTTATTGGCATAAAACTTGAGGTTTCTCCAAATGATACTAATTCACTTTCTGGCACTTTTAAAATATTTGAGGTAGATGAAGACTCTTCTGCAATGGCACTTGGTAACATGACTTGTTGAGCAATATTTATGGTATTTTTGAGATCTGATATTGTAACTTGGGCATTTGTGTTACATTCAGATGAGCCTGAAGGAGGCCAAGGTTCATTTGGTTTTTCAATAGGACTTCTTTGAAATGATTGTATTCCATGGCTTTTTTTTGTATGACGGATCAAATGATCTTTCCTTCCAAACTTCTGAGGACATAATTCACATACAAAATTTCGAACACCTGTATGCACCACCATGTGACGCTTAACATCTTTTCGTGTGAAAAAGGACCTTTCACACTGGTCGCATTTGAATTTTCTTTCCAATGGGCCCTTGGATGCACGTGATCCAGTGTGTACTTTTAAATGATACATGACACACTCTTTTTTTGAAAATAGCTTTCCGCACAGCTTGCATGTAAGATCACCACTTGCAGCTGCATGAAAAGCTATATGTTTTTTATAAGATAGAGATGATGTATAAGTTTTGTTACAGTGATGACAAGAATAGATTATTTTATTTGGACTATGAGTATACAAATGATTTTTCAAGTGATCTTTCCGAAAAAAACATTTATCACAAATGGAACATTTAAACTGACGCACTTTTGAGTGGATGAGCTTATGCCTCATCAACTTGAAATTTGATGAAAAATTTCTTCCACAGTTTGGCTCCAAGCACAAAAACTGTTTTAAATTATTCAATTTTTCATCAGATTTATCTTCCAACCCTTCTGTATTATCCACACATTCATTAATACCACAAGGAAAACAAGCAGTAGTAACTTCAGAAATGTTGGTTTTGGAATGATTACAAGGATTGCTCATACCTTTATGTACATAAACCCTTACATTTGCCCATCTCACAGTCCCCATCCACCCAAGGGCTAAAGTGACTTCTAAGTTGTTTTCATTCTTCTCTAATTACCTAAAGAAGCAAAATAAAAACAAACAAAAAAAAAAAAAAAAAAAAGAAATTAAAGTCCAAAACTAAATTTCAATAAATATTCTACTGAATGCATTCTGATATTATTAAAATATTTAACTACAGACTATTTTAACTATTTTAATATAGCATAACATCCTGTCCCATTGTCCTGGTCCTTGGGCAGATAATATTTTCAGTGTTCTCCAAAATATTATTCTCAAGAATTAAAGAATTATCCATCATCACAGAGAGAGGGCGCTGAATCTCTTTAAAAGTTACAGCTGTCAGTTACAGGCTCCACAAAAACGATAAGTGTTTGCCTTTTATTTACATGATTGTTATTTTATATTGTACTTAATACGTAGTCATATAGTTATAGTTACGCTGGTTATTTTTTATTTTTAATTTAGATAAAGGGTTTTTGTGGATTTTACTTACGATAGGTAAAACCGTTATTTCGTTCCATTTTTGTAGCACGTGATCCAGTGTGTACTTTTAAATGATACATGACACACTCTTTTTTTGAAAATAGCTTTCCGCACAGTTGTTTTTGGATATAGTGGTAGGGAATTCAAATTTTTTAATTGAGGTAGCTAGGTAGCTCTAACGCATAATTATATAGTAATACGCTTCACTGTTTCTATTTAATAGTTTCTATTCAAATACTATTGACATTTAATTTATTGATTTTATTAATTTAAACTACCATGCCCCAAACTAGAGCAGCAAAGCAGCGGGCACAAAGTGGCAGGAGTGCTGTGACTCGGGGGAGAACTGAGGGGGGCAATTCTCCAACGCATCACAGCCTAAAAAAATGTGCAACTTGTGAAATGTTTGCCAAACATTCTGGAACAGAACATGATATTGCCATGGGGGATGTCTTTGTGTGTGCGCGATGTAAGGAGTGTAAGGAAATCAGGCAACAACTCAGCGTTGTTATGGGCCTATATGAGAGTTTGAAGGACAGGGTGGATGCCCTCGAAAGATCTAAATTGAGGGGCCCATCAGGCTCTCGGCTGCCCACATCAACGGCAGAGCTTGCACTTGGTCATCACGCAACACAGCGGCAACCCCTAAGGCAGAATGCGCTGGTCCCACAGCAACTAGTAGTTGTTGGTGACTCTATTGTCAGGGAAACGGGGAACATCCTTTGTAAAAAGGATAGGTGGAACAGGACCAGGGTATGTCTGCCAGGGGCAAAGGTTGATGACGTTGTAGAGCGGATATCATCTTTTAAGGGCACAAAAGGTGATATAGTTGTACACGTCGGCACTAATGATATTAAGAGTAGGAGACCGGCGGAATTACTCAACAAGTACAGGTCACTGTTGAAAAAAAGCCGTGAAATAGGGTTGAATTCGAAAGTGTCTGCAATTCTGCAAAGACACGATAGGAGGGAGTACATGATGAGAGCCTTGTCGATCAATTCGGCCCTGGAAAGATTGTGCAAGGCTCAAGGGGTAGAATTTTTTTCAGCCTGGACGGTACTTGTTAACAGGAGAGATTGCTTCTACAGGGATGGGATACACTTAAATAGAAAGGGTGCAAGAATATTTGCTGATGCTATCGAGGCAGTGTTAGGTGGGTCGGAAAACTGCTAGTTTGGGGGGATACAAAGACTAATAGTTTAACAGTAACCGCAGGCAGAGGTGAAGGTGATTCTTGCACAACTTCTATTAGAATAAGAAGCGACCTGGAGCGAGGGGTGTTGGGGGTTTCAGGGACGGATGGCAGTCATCGTGAAACAGGTGGGTATATGGGATATGTTAGAGTAATTAAGAATAAGAATAGATGCATGTATACCAATGATAGAAGTATAGTAAATAAATTTGATGAATTTGAAGTGTTGGTTAAGACATCAAAGGCGGATATTGTTGGAATAGCAGAGACGTGGTGTCACAAAGATATAAGGAATGCAGAACTGGAATTTGGGGAGTACAATGTGTACAGAAAGGATAGACAGGACAGAAAGGGAGGGGGTGTTATGCTGTTAATTAAGAAAAACATAAAATCAAAGGAAGTGCACCCAGTTAATATAGATGAACAGTACTCTGTTGAGTCAGTTTGGTGTGAGATAAGCACTGCGAAAGGAAAAATAAGAGTAGGAGTGTGTTATAGGCCTAATGACTTGAATGAGTACAATGAACAATTGTACAGAGAAATAGAGTGGGCCAGTAAATCAGAATGTCTTATAATGGGGGATTTTAACTTCCCAGATATTGACTGGAACTTGTGGGTTGGTCACTCACACACTAGTCAGACTTTTGTGGATTTATTGGATGATTGTTTTCTGCAGCAGCATGTTCGAGAGGCAACCAGAGAAAGTAACACTCTCGATCTGGTTATCAGCAGTGATCATTCGTGTATTAAGAATTTGCAGATAAAGGAACCACTAGGTGGCAGTGATCACAGTGTGCTGAAGTGGGATTTACTCAAAGAGGTAACTACCGTCAGGGGTAAAGGAAAGGGTTTTTGCTTCCGTAAAGGGGAGTACAGTGGTCTCAGACAGTTTTTAAATTCTGTACAGTGGGATCAACTGACAATGTTACAAACAGTAAATTCTAAGTGGGAAGCATTCAAGGAATTAATCGTGGAAGCTACTAGACTTTATATACCGATTAAGAAATATCGTTCAAGGTTTAGGCCTAAATGGTTATCAAATGAACTAATGAGACTCGTGACAGAGAAGAAAAATGCATGGGATGCATATAAATTATCAGGTGACGCAGAAGCCTGTGGCAGATATAAGCTAGTCTGTAATCAGGTCACAAAGGAGGTTCGGCAGGCGAAGGCGGATTACGAGAAATCTTTGGCAAAAGATGCTAAGAAAAACAGCAAGGATTTCTTTACTTATATAAACTCTAAAAGGAAGGGGATGAATATGATTGGTCCACTTGATATCGATGGTTCGACTGTTGATGATCCTGCTCAGATAGCAAACAAACTGAATGAGTATTTTGCATCTACATTCACACGTGAGGAATTATTACAGTTTGAAAATAGAAGAAGGTTATCAAATTGTAGCAGTGTGCTTAATGATTTTGTAATAACTGAGAGCAAAGTGGAGGAGAAATTGTTGAAGTTAAACATAAGAAAGGCACCTGGGGTGGATGGGATCTATCCAGTTATTTTAAAGGAGGTGGCAAAGCAACTAAGCAAACCCTTAGCCATAATTATGAGAGCATCCTTGGACTCAGGGGAGGTTCCCACGGACTGGAGATATGCAAATGTGTCCCCAATCCACAAAGGTGGATCAAAGGGTGACATGAGTAATTACAGACCAGTTAGTTTAACTTCTGTTCCGGGTAAAATAATGGAGTCACTGGTTAAAGATGCATTGCAGGATCATCTAGACAAGACTGCAGCAATAATTCAAACACAGCATGGGTTTGTTAAGGGAAAGTCTTGTCTGACAAATTTGATTGGTTATTATGATGTGGTCACAAAGGAACTGGATGCAAAAAATAATTCATATACTTGGATTTCAGGAAAGCTTTTGACACTGTTGCGCATGGAAGACTACTGTACAAATTGGAGCAGAATGGTATTAAGGGTAAGTTGCTACAATGGATAAAAGGATGGTTAAGTGGGAGAAGACAGAGGGTGGTAATCAATGGGTGCTGCTCTTCGTGGACTAATGTTATTAGTGGAGTCCCACAGGGTTCGGTGTTGGGTCTAATGTTGGACTAATGTTATTAGTGGAGTCCCACAGGGTTCGGTGTTGGGTCCACTGTTGTTTTGTGTATTTATCAATGATATTGATGAAGGTATATCAGGCTTAATGTCGAAGTTTGCAGATGACACAAAGGTTGGCAGGGTTGTTAATGACAGTAATGGCAGTGTGCTACTGCAACAGGATCTAGATAATTTGGGCAGATGGGCTAAGAAGTGGCAACTGAAGTTTAACCTTGACAAATGCAAAGTACTGCATATGGGTAGAAGTAACCCCAGAGAAACGTACCAACTGTGTGGTACTACACTTAAGGTGGTAGAAAATGAAAAAGACCTGGGAGTAATTGTGCAGTCAGATATGAAGTTTTCTGAGCAGTGCAGACAGGCTGCTAGGGCGGGTCATGGGGTTTTGTCAATGATATATAGGAATTTTGCTAGCAGGGAAAAGGAGGTGATTGTCCCTCTGTATAAGGCAATGGTCAGGCCACGCCTTGAGTACTGCGTACAGGTCAGGAGGCCTCATTTTAGGAAGGATGTAGATTTGATTGAGCGTGTACAGAGAAGAGCAACACGATTGGTGAGGGGAATGAAGGGATTCTCTTACCAAGAGAGGCTTAAGTTCTGCAAATTGCAGTGGCTGGAGACTAGGCACCTGCGCGGTGATCTGATTGAGGTCTATAAGGCCTTGAATGGGTTGAGCACGCTGAATTCTGATGGGATCCTTCCACTTGTTCAGATTACGAACCTACGGGGACATAAGTTCAAATTAAGAAAGGACAGATGTAGAATAGATGTGCGGAAATTTGCCTTTAGCCAGCGGGTGGTTAATTGCTGGAACAAACTTCCATCTGTCGTTGTGGAAGTTGATAGGTTAAATAAATTTAAGGAGGAACTGGACAGGCATTTGGAGGGAATGGTGTGATTTTTTTTTTTTTTTTTTTTGGCTGATGCTGCATAAGCTTCTACACTTGCTTTCTTGCATCATGTGCCACTACTACTACTACTACTACTACTACATTACTATAAAATCTGTTTGTGTCACAACCATGAGTTCAGAAAGACTTGAAAGCCTATATCCTCAAAGACAGGATATATGACTACGAGCCTGACAAATAGAATATAGTTCTGTTCTCTGATAAGAACCGTTATAGCTTACAAACAAATTCTAGATGTTATTTCATTAGCATTAGTAGAGGCATATGATACAAGTAAGCAAGCTTATGTAGTATCAGCCAAAAAAAAAACACTTCCCATTTCACTTATCCATTCCCTCCAGAAGTTTGTCTAGTCCTTCTGTGAATTTATTTAAACTATCAACTTCCATGACAGAAGTTTGTTCCAGCGATCAACCACTCACTGGCTAGAGGCAAATTTCTGCACATCTATTCTGCAACAGTCTTTCCTCAATTTGAATTTAGGATCCCCACCCCCCCTCAAGTGCAAAATCTGATAAAGAATCTCATCAGTACTGGGCTTGCTCAAACCATTCAAAGCCTTAAACACCTCAATCAGATCAACTCGCAGGTACTTAAATATCCAGATGCTGCAATTTGCAGAACTGAAGCCTTTCTTGCTAGAAGCATCCCTTTGTTCCCACTACCAATCTTGTTGCCCTTCTCTGTACTCGTTTTGCAGTTCTACATCTTTCCTAAAATGAGGCCTCCATACCTGTATGCAGTACTCAAGATGTGGCCTGACCATTGCCTTATACAAAGGGATAATCATCTCCTTATCCCTGCTGGCAAATTTCCTGTATATCATTGACAAAGCCAGTGCCTCCGTAGCCAGGTGGGCAGGAGTAGCAGTGCATAGCACACACTTCTTGATTAGACCGGGGTTCGAGCCCATGACCATCAAATACGGAAAGGTCAGGGAATGACCACCGCATATCCCCGGAGCAATATGGCCTTAGTTGCTAATGCTCCTAAAAAAAAAAAAAAAAAAAAAAAAAAACCCAACCAATTGACAAAGCCCCGTGAGCTGTCCTGGCAGCCTGTGTGTGCACTGTTCAGTGAACTTCATATGTGACTGCACAATTACCCTAAAGTCCTTTTTCATTCTCCACTATACCTGAGTGTAGTACCACACAGTGGGTACATTACTCTGGGGTTACTGCTACCCATATGCAGTGCTTTGCATTTGTCAACGTTAAAAAATTGAGTAGCCACTTCTCAGCCCATCTGCCTAACTTTTCTAGATCCTATTTTAGTAGCATACTGCTAACCTTTGTATCATCTGCAAACTTAGACATTAAGCCTGATATACCTTCATCAATATCATTAATGAATATTGAAAACAATAATGGCCCAGTACTGAAGCCTTGGGGACTTCACTAATAATGTTAGTCCATGAAAAGCAGTGGCCACAGATAACCACACTATGTCTTCTTCCGTTCAACCATCCTATTATCCACAGCAGTAACTTGCCCTTAATGTCACATTGCTCCAGTTCGTACAGCAGTCTTTTATGTGCAACAGTTTCAAAAGCCTTCCTGAAATCTATATATGATATGAAAATTATTTTTTGCATCTAGTTCCTTGGTCACTGCATAATACTATCCAATCAAATTATTCAGACAAGATTTCTCTTTAACAAACCCATGCTATGCCTGAAGTATTTTGAATCCAAGGATGCTCTCATAATTATAACTTAGGTTTGCTTACTTCCTTTGCTGTCTCTATTAATATAATAGAGACAGCAAAGATAGATTCCATCCACCTCAGGTGCCTTTCTCATGTTTAATTTCAACAATTTCTCTTCCACTTTCCTCTCAGTTATTTTATTATTTTTATTATTATTAGCTATATGGTGCAAGGAAGCCTGAGGCTTATACTGCACCAGCCAAAAAAAAATTCCCTAATTACCCTGAGAGAGAGAGAGAGTGTGTCAAAAGTAGAAGGGAATCACCAAGAAAGAGAAGAATGATGATATACAGCTCAGGACCCTGGATGTGCCAAGCCCATACTCACCAGATGTGAGCCCCTGGGGTTAAATAATTTAGCAACCTGTTAGTCTGATAAACTACTGGCATCCACTTTCCTAAAGAATTCATCATGTGTAAATGTAGATGCAAAATACTCATTTAGTTTGTCACCTACTTGAGCAGGACCATCAACAGTCAAATTATCGATGTCAAATGGACCGATCTGATTCATTCCCTTCCTTCTAGAGTTTACATAAGTAAAGAAGTCTTTGCTGTTTTTCTTTGCATCCTTTGCCAAAGATTTCTCATAGTCTGCTTTCATTTGCCTAACCTCCTTTGTGACTTGATCACAGACTAGCTTATATCTACCGTATACTTCTGTGTCGCCTGATAATTTACATGCATCCCATGCATTTTCCTTCTCTGCCACGAGTCTCATTAGTTCATCTGACATACACTTAGACCTAAACCTTGAACTTGGGTATCTTCGCCCTGCTTCTAATTACCAGCAAGGCTATCAAGTGAGGAATTTCTTGGGCTACTGGCAGTTACAGACTTGTATTTTTTAGTTGGTATGAAAAGCCTAGTAGCTTCCATGATTAATTCCTTCAGTGCTTCCCATTTAGAATTTGCTGTTGGTAATATCATCAGTTGATTCCATTATATAGAATTTAAAAACTGTTTGAGACAGCTGAATCACCTTTACAAAAGCAAAAACCCTTCCCTTTATCCCTGATGATGGTTGCATTTTTAAGTAAATCCCACATCAATATCGATGTGGGATTTACTTAAAGAACTGTAATCACTGCCACCTAGTGGTTCCTTTATCTGCAAATTCTTAGTGCATGAATAATCACTGCTCACAATCAGATCAAAAGTATTACTCCCTCTGGTTGCCTCTCAAACAAGCTGCTGTAGAAAACAGTCATCCAATAAATCCACAAAAGTCTTGCTAGTGTGCAAGTGACTAATTACCAAGTTCCAGTCACTATTCGGAAAGTTAAAACCTCCCATTATAAGACATTCTGATTTACACTCCCACTATTTCTCTGTGCAGTTGTTTGGAAATGGGGGGAACCCCTGGTGCCATCAGACAACTAACTGTACACTAGAGTCATTAGGCCTATGACACACTATGTTTGGAAATGGGGGAAACCCCTGGTGCCATCAGACAACTAACTGTACATTAGAGTCATTAGGCCTATGACACACTCCTACTCTCATTTTTGCTTTCCCAATGCTTATGTCATACTAAACTAACTCAAGGTTGCACTGGCCACCCATGTCAACTGGATGTACTGCCTTAGATTTTATGTTTCTTAACAAACAGCATAACTCCTCCTCCCTTCCTGTACACATTATACTCTCCATATTCAAATTCTGCATTCCTTATATCTGTATTTCCTTATATCGCCATGTTTCTGATATTCCAACAATGTCTGCATTTGATGTCTTGGACAACACTTCAAATTTATCAAATTTATTTAATGTGCTGCTAGCACTTGTGTACATACAAGTATAGATGCACTTATTTGTACTCTTAGTTACCCCAACGCAGCCCATGTATTTACTTCTTCCATGATGACTCCCAGCAGTCCTTGAAATCCCTGGCACCTTGCTTTCGAGGATGATACTCATTTCAATAGAAGCAGTGCAAGAATCACTTTCACTTCTGCCTGCGACTACTGTTGATCCGTCTGTGTGGCCCCCCAAGCTAGCAATTTTCCAACCCTCCTAACACTGCCTCGATAGTATCAGCAAATATTCTTGCACTCTTTCTATTTAAGTGTAGCCCATCCCTGTAGAAGCATTCTCTCTTGTTAACACACCGCATTGAGAAAAATTCTACCCCACAAGCCTTGCACAATCTCTCCAGGACCAAATTGATTGATAAGGCTCTCATAATATACCCCCCCACATCATATCTAGGCAGAATTGCACACTTTCAAATTTAACACTAACTCGCAATTTTTTTTTCATCATTGCCATATACTTGTTAAGTAAGTCTACAGATCTCCTGCTCTTAATGTCATTAGTGCCAATGTGTATGACAATATCACTTTTTGTGCTTTTAAAAGAGCTCTACAGTGTCATTTTGCCACTGGCAGACATACCCTGGTCCTATTCCACCTATCCTTTTTGCACAATATATTTCCTCTTTTCCTGACAACAACTAGCTTCTGTGGAATAGGACCACAGTCTAGGACCACAGAATAGGACCTGACCTTTCAAGTTGCTGCTGTGTTGTCTGATGATCAAGTTCAAGCTCTCGTGTTGATATGGGATGACTCATCCTTCAGTCCTATTTGAAGAGATGGTGGGAGTCTGTTGGAATGAGATGTTATGGCTTACTTATTGCTCTAAGCTTTGTTATCACTGGGTCTACTGTGGCAACATTACTATACAAGAACTCCTTGCTTTTTAGGGATATGAAACCTCCATTGTGAGATTTCAACAAGACACTAACCAAGGAGATTTCACAAAGCCCCAAAGAAATTATGTCCTGCAAGTCAGACCCTTCCAGCATCAAACTAATCCCCTTTCCCCACACCCAAGACATTTTAACATCTCTACCAATCCCTGAATTCCCACACTGGGACTAACATCACCACAGCAGACCACCAATCAGGAGATAAGAGGATAAAATAGAAGAGTGAGTTATCCTGTAACCTAGTTCCCAGCTATCCAAGCTTATCCCATGCTAACAACAAGAAGACACTAATTTCTTTTGCAGACTTCAGATATTTCTTCCCGTTAGCCAAAAGCTGTAGCATAACAACCAAATCATTATGGTAAATGGATTGATTTTTCTGGACTGGGCTTTACTTACTTTGTTAATTTTATGTAATTGTGCAAAATAGAATAAAAGTAGTGCATTCAAAAAAAAAATTATCAAGCAGTGTTCAATATTTCCTTAATAATTCAAATATTCCACTTGTTTCATTTTCCAGAAAGTCAGTGTGCCTCCCTCAATTTAACAAACATGTGAGAATATGTGAACTCTGCCAGTGCCTGTCCCAAACACAGGCAAAAAAGGAGGGTTGCTATCAGTGGGCAACCAGCCATAAAACATTTGCTGCTGACCAGGCTAGCCAGGTGGGTAAAGTGCCTGCCTGGCAACCCAAAGGTCACGGGTTCAAATCCCGCCTCGGGCTTGGATCAGTGTAAAATGCAAAAACTTTGGGAGGTGCATTATGGCCACAGAAGCCAATGCGCCAACAACTAACAAAAAAAAAAAAAAAAACATTTGCCACACAATGAGTCCTTCAATGAGATCTCCAATTAATGCTAGGGTGTCCCATGAAAGTGATGTACATCAATGCTATCTGGTTGGTGTGATACTTATACACAGACACCAGAAAGGGTCTATGTATAAACATGAATGAAAATGAGGTGGTCCTTACAAGGAGAATTACAGGTGGAATTTGGAATTGGGTACACTAACAGGGAGCAGTACACAGCTAGTAGAGACTTTGAAAAGACAGAAGGTAAGACTTGTGTGTAGAAAATGAGATGGAAAGAGGATAAGGCTAAGGAGATTGGGGGAAGGACCCCCACGCACCAACCAGATTGGGAAGCTATCTGGTTGGTGCGATGCTTATACACAGACCCCAGAAAGGATCTATGTATAAGCATGCATGAATGCAGGTAAAGGAGAATTACAGTTGGAATCTGGAATTGGGTACACTAACAGGGAGAATTACACAGCTAGTTGTTGTTATTTGATTTTTAGGAGCATTAGCAACTAAGGCCATATTGCTCCGCAGATATGTGGTGATCATTCCCTGACCTTTCCGCATCCTCCATATTTGGTGGTCACGGGCTCGAACCCCGGTCTAATCAAGAAGCGTGTGCTACGTACTGCTGCTTCTGCCCACCTGGCTATGGAGGCGCCATAGCTAGTAGAGACTTTGAAAAGGCAGAAGATAAGACATGTGTAGGAAATGAAATGGAAGGAGGATAAGGCTAAGGTGATTGGGGAAGAATACAAATTGATATATATGGGATGTGCAGATAGGAGAAATGGAGTAGGTATTGTTTCAGATAAGAAAATGAAAAGAAAAGTGATAGACTGATAATGGTGAAACTTGTGATAGAAGGTGAGACCTGGAATGTTATAAGTGCTTATGCACCACTGCAAGGTAGTATGCATGAAGATAGTAAAAAAATGAATTTTGGTTAGAGTTTGCAAAAGATACCAGAAGGAGAGCAGATTATTGTGGGAGTGATCTGAATGGATATGTGGGAAGGATAGAGGGGATTTAGTATAGTACATGGTGGATAGGGCTAGTAGAATCAGAATGAAGAGAGAAAACTTGGAATTAGCAGCAGCCAATGACTTGGCCATTGTGCACACATTCAGCCAGAAGAAAGAGAAGCATAAAAATAACTTTCACAAATAGATTATTAATTAATTAGGAGGAAGGAACAGGGAACTGCAAAAATTAAAGTAATTCCAGGAGAGTAATTAACAACACAGCACAAATTGTTGGTTTTGAATATGTGTTAAAAGGGAGGAGAGAAGGAATAAGGCAAGATAATGCGATGGAAATTGGAAGCTGAAAAGAAGGTAACCTTTAAGGAAAAGTTAATACAAAAAAAAAAAACAAATTGGAATTGCAGTGGAGATTTAAGTAAGGTACAGGAATGGATGACTAAGGACTAAGTCATCTATCAGTCTACCTAGTCTATTAGTCTCAGTACCCCTCAAGCTAACAGTTTTGTGACCTGCCTATCACTGCCTCGATGGCATCAGCAAATATTCTTGCACCGCTTTATTTAAATGTATCCATCTATCCCTGTAAAAGCACTCTCATCTGTTACAAGCACAAGCCACACTGTTGTTGTGTGGCTGAAGAGAAAGTTTTATAAATCAGTTGTGAAGCTAGCTTGTTATATGGCTCAAATTGCTGAGAATTAAAAAAAAAGAGAACAAAGGTTGCACATGGCAGAATTACTAATGTTAAGATAGATGAGTCGAGATGATCACAGGAATGGAAATTACTGAGTATGTGTGAGCATGAATCTTAAATAGAAATTATTTGTCTTTGTGCATGCATGTAAAAGACCGCGAATCAGAGATTAGATATGGATAGTGAACATTAATAGGATTCTCGTGTAATTTAATTTCAATGGTTTCTGCAATTAATAGTCTTGTATAATTACATTGGACACTTAAGTATTTTGGCCTAGTTGAATAGAAATGTATGTTTTTCATTAACAGCATGAAAGGCTAATTCTGACACTGCTGAACAAGAAGCACAAACTGAGGACGCATGCTGTTTAACTCTAAAATTCGGCAGAAATCGCATTGATCCTTCGTAAGGTGATTGAGATCCACCAATCGCAAGAAATGTTGTATACCAGGTCATTTATTTGTGTTGTGACAGAGGAAAGGACTGAGTGATTGTTCAGTATAGCGTGTAATTTCCATATTGGTCTGGCCACAATCTTAAATTTGGTATCTTTAAAGAATATGTTAAGCTGTTTGTGCCACTGTTCAACGTATGGGGACAGAAATAAAATATTTTTTGATGTTACTATTGTTGGTTGGTGTAGTTTTTTTGCATCCTATTCTTAGCGTGTACCCTAATTTGGTTTATTGTAGCAAGGGGTTACCCTGTTTAAGAATCTGCTGGTTAATATCTGTATTTCTGAGTCTAAAGCAGATTCCGTCATTGAATATTTATAGGCATTGAGAAATTGATTAAAGATAACAGACCTTAAACTAATAACCTATTGATATACATAATTATGGGAGATTTTTTGCACATCTTGGTGCAAAAATAGATTAGATTAACATTCAGATACTTGGCCCAAATTTACCATATTTCTTTCCTAAAATATTGCTTTCAAAATAGCATCATTCCAAAGTTTGCTAGGGTCAATTTAAAGCATAAAATTTCAGGTATAAATCAACTAGCACTTGCCACATTGTGTAATATAGTTAAAACTATCCTTAAAATCCTTAAAATCTTGGTATTATAATAAACAACAATACCTTTCCCAGGTTAGGAAACTTGGCAACAAATTAAAAAATTATCTACATCCAAACGATTGGTCTTTATTGAAGACCTCCATAGATTTGTAATGTGAAGCACAAGGCCACAGAAATAAAAAACAGACACATTAACAAATTGGATGCATTATCATGGGTATCGAGACAGGTTAATACGAGTTCAAACACATTCTAGCGAGCTTTTGACCAAGTGCATACAGGTTCATTGACGACCCCCACATGCATAAAACGTACTAATGCACAATCAGAATGATTCAGCTGGTTCTTGAACACCCCAATGTGCAACGTACCTACATATCAACAGGTTACAAATCTTTCCTCAGATACGCTATCACAGGACCAGATTTCACTTTTATCCAAAAGGATTAAATTATAATTTACCACCTCGAAACTAAAAAACAGTTCATAATAGATACTGAATTTAGACTTCATAATGTTCCACAAAAAAATTTATTTATTCAACAAGTTAACTAAGTGATGAATAACATAAAAGACATGTGACTTCCTAAATTGAATAGACATGAAAGTTCAGCTTTATGTGAACTTTGGGAAAATAAAGACATTATTATTCAGAGAGCAGATAAAGGAGATACAGCTGTAATACTTGATAAAATTGATTATATAAATAAGTTAGATTCAATTATATCAGATACCTCGACTTAACATGAAGTAGACCCTATTTACCAATTTGGTCAATCAGTATAATAAAACATTAACCACGTATCGAAAAAATTACTACATTACTATGTCTCAGTTAAAGGAATTGAAGGCCAGAACATACAACTTTCCTTCACTTTTCAGTCAGGTAAAACTGCATAAAACCATATTTCCTATTCCTATTATAAAGGGTTTTATAAAACCCTTTAGACAGGCAATATAATTTGGGATAAAAAACTACGATACATTATTTAATAACCTCAAGGACTGTAGACTTGGTGTAATGATAATTTATTCTCACTGGATTGTTACTTCGTTATATTAATCTTCATTGGCAATTAAATTGCACTTTTAACTATACATATAACCACTTAGGTTACGGAACATAAATAATTAGTAAAAATAAATAATTAATACATAACTTGATACGGAAGTTATATAAAGGGATTTTGTAGATAACACTCGTTACTGAAACGCGATACAGCATATCCGGAATTATAGTATAGTGCATAATATAATATTGTCAATTAATCAGTAGATCTATTAATCTTGTTAAACTTCATTGTCAATTAAATTGTACTTTTAACTATATATATATAACGACTTAGAGTACAAACGTAACAAATAATTAGTACATACTTGATACGGAAGTTATATAAAGGGAACTCGTAGATAACACTCGATACTGAAAAATAAATATAGCTTTATAACTGTGTTAAGATACAAGTTTAAGGTTTTAATTTTGTTCTGAAATTGTAATTTTATTGACATTTAAATCGAAATCATGACTCTGACCAGAGCAACAAAGCAAAAGGCTCAAGCTAATGGGAGTGCTATGACTCAGGGGAGAACTGAGGGGGGCAGTTGCCCTCTGAATCACAGCCTTTTAAGATGCACTGTTTGCTTGATGTTTGCGGAGCAATCGGGTACGGGACATGATACTGCCATGGGGGATGTCTTTGTGTGTGCACGATGCAAGGAGTGCAAGGAAATTAGGCGACAACTCGGCGTTGTTATGGGCCTATATGAGACCTTGAAGGACAGGGTGGATGCCCTCGAAGAAAATAAATTGAGGGGCCCATCAAGCTCTCAGCTGCCCACATCAACGCCAGAGCTTGCACTTGGTCATCTTGCAACACAGAGGCAGCCCCCAAGGCAGAATGCGCTGGTCCCACAGGAACTAGTAGTTGTTGGTGACTCTATTGTCAGGGAAACGGGGAACATGCTTTGTAAAAAGGATAGGTGGAACAGGACCAGGGTATGTCTGCCAGGGGCAAAGGTTGATGACGTGGTAGAGCAGATATCATCTTTTAAGGGCACTAAAGGTGATACAGTTGTACACGTTGGCACTAATGATATTAAGAGTAGGAGACCAGCGGAATTACTTAACAAGTACAGGTCACTGTTGAAAAAAAGCCGTGAAGTAGGGTTGAATTTGAAAGTGTCTGCAATTCTGCCCAGACACGATAGGAGGGAGTATATGATGAGAGCCTTGTCGATCAATTCGCCCCTGGAAAGATTGTGCAAGGCTCAAGGGGTAGAATTTTTTTCAGCCTGGAATGTACTTGTTAACAGGAGAGATTGCTTCTACAGAGATGGGATACACTTAAATAGAAAGGGTGCAAGAATATTTGCTGATGCTATCGAGGCAGTGTTAGGTGGGTCGGAAAACTGCTAGCTTCGGGGGAGACAAAGACTAATGGATTAACAGTAACCGCAGGCAGAGGTGAAAGAGATTCTTGCACTGCTTCTATTGGAATGAGCAGAAGCCTGAAAAACAAGATGCAGGATATTTCAGAGACTGCTGGAAGTCATTGTGATACAAGTAAACACATGGGTTGTGTTAGGGTAGCTAAGAATAGAAAAAGGTGCATGTATACTTGTGTGTACACCAATGCTAGGAGTTTAGTAAATAAATTTGATGAATTTGAGGTATTGCTCAAAACATCAAAGGCAGATATTGTTGGGATATCAGAGACGTGGTGTCACACAGATATAAGGAATGCAGAACTGGAATTTGGGGAGTACAATGTGTATAGAAAGGATAGAAAGGACAGGAGGGGAGGAGGGGTTATGCTATTAGTTAAAAAACACATAAAATCCAAGGAAGTGAAGCCAGTCGACATTGATGGACAGGGCAGTGTCGAGTCAGTTTGGTGTGACATAAGCATAGGTAAATCAAAATTGAGAGTAGGAGTGTGCTATAGGCCTAATGACTCTGATGAGTATAATAAGATACTGTACAGGGAAATAGAATGGGCCAGTAAATCAGAGAGTCTTATAATGGGAGATTTTAATTTCCCAGATATTGACTGGAATTTGTGGGTTGGTCACTCACACACCAGCAGGGCTTTTGAGGATTTATTGGATGATTGTTTTCTACACCAGCATGTTCGGGAGGCAACTAGAGGGAGTAATACTCTTGATCTGATTATCAGTAGTGATTCTTCATGCATTAGGAATCTGCAGATAAAGGAACCACTGGGTGGCAGTGATCACAGTGTGCTGAAGTGGGATTTACTCAAGGAGGTAACTACCATCAGAGGTAAAGGGAAGGGTTTTTGCTTTCGTAAAGGCGACTATGATGGGCTGAGACAGTATTTAAATTCTATACAGTGGGACCAACTGATGATGTTACCAACAGCAAATTCAAAATGGGAAGCATTCAAGGAACTAATCTTGGAAGCTACCAGGCTTTACATACCAACCAAGAAATATTGTTCAAGGTTCAGGCCTAAATGGTTGTCAGATGAACTAATGAGACATATGGCAGAGAAGAAAAATGCATGGGATACATACAAATTAATGGGTGACATGGAAGCCTATGATAGATAAAAGTTGGTCTGTAACCAAGTCACAAAGGAGATTAGGCAGGCAAAGGCAGATTATGAGAAATCCTTGGCAAAGGATGCAAAGAAAAACAGAAAAGAGTTCTTTACCTATTTAAACTCAAGAAGGAAAGGGATGAATCAGATTGGTCCACTGGATGTTGATGGTTCAACAGCTGAGGATCCAGCTCAGGTGGCTAACAATCTAAACGAGTATTTTGCATCTACATTCACACATGAGGAGTTATTCAGGAAGGGGAATGTCGTAGGTGAAGTAAACATTGGCAGTAGGCTAGATTATTTTCTAATAACTGAGAGGAAAGTGGAGGAGAAATTGTTGAGGATAAACACAAAAAAGGCACCCGGCGTGGATGGGATCTATCCAGTTATATTAAAGGAGGCAGCAAAGGAAGTAAGCAAACCCCTAGCCATAATTATGAGAGCTTCTTTGGACTCAGGGGAGGTACCCATGGACTGGAGATGTGCAAATGTAACCCCAATTCACAAAGGAGGATCAAAGGCTGACACAAGTAATTACAGACCTGTTAGTTTAACTTCGGTTCCAGGAAAATTAATGGAGGCACTGGTTAAAGAAGCACTGCAGGATCATCTGGACAAGAATTCAGTTATAGCTCAGACACAGCATGGTTTTGTTAAAGGCAGGTCTTGTCTGACCAATTTGATTGGATACTATGATGTAGTCACAAAAGAACTGGATGCAGGGAATAACTTTGATATTATATATTTGGATCTTAGAAAGGCTTTTGATACTGTTGCGCATGGAAGACTGCTGCACAAATTGGAGAAGTGTGGCATTGGAGGCAAATTGCTGCTATGGATAAAGGGATGGTTGAGTGGCAGAAGACAGAGAGTGGTAATCAATGGACACTGCTCAACGTGGACTAATGTTATTAGTGGAGTTCCTCAGGGTTCGGTGTTGGGTTCATTGTTGTTTTCTGTATTTATAAATGATATTGATGATGGTGTATCAGGCTTAATGTCCAAGTTTGCAGATGATACCAAGGTTGGCAGGGTTGTTAAGGACACTACTGATACTATGCTGCTGCAACAGGATCTGGAAAGGTTGAGCAGATGGGCTGAGAGGTGGCAAATGAAGTTTAACATTGACAAATGTAAAGTGCTACATATGGGAAACAGTAACCCCAGATCAACGTATCAACTCTGTGGTACTACGCTGACAGTGGTAGAGAATGAAAAGGACCTGGGGGTAATTGTGCAGGCAGATATGAAGTTCTCTGAGCAGTGCAGACGAGCTGCAAGAGTAGCTCATGGTGTCTTGTCAATGATATACAGGAATTTTTCAAGCAGGGACAGGGATGTGATTATTCCCTTGTATAAGGCATTGGTCAGGCCACACCTTGAGTACTGTATACAGGTCTGGAGGCCTCATTTCAGGAAGGATGTAGAGCTGCTGGAACGAGTACAGAGAAGGGCAACAAGATTGGTGAATGGAACAAAGGGTTGCTGTTACGAAGAAAGGCTTAAGTTTTGCAAATTACAGAGCCTGGAGACTAGGCATCGGCGAGGTGATCTGATAGAGGTGTATAAGGCTTTGAATGGCTTGAGCATGCTCAATGCCAATGGGATTCTTCCTCTTGCTCAGAATAATCACCTGAGAGGGCATAAATTCAAATTGAGGAAGGCCGGATGTCGGATAGATGTGCGGAAATTTGCCTTTAGCCAGCGGGCAGTTGGTTTGTGGAATAGACTCCCATCGTTTGTTGTTGAAGTTGATAGCCTAAATAAATTTAAGGCTCAGCTGGACAGGTATTTCGAACGAACGGAGGGTTGAAATGGGAGTAGTGGTTGTTTTCTTTTTCTTTTTTTTTTTTTGGCTGATGCTGAATAAGCTTGCTTTCTTGCATCATATGCCTCTGCTAATGCTAATATACGAATGTAAATGTTGAATACACATTAGATATTCTTTGGGATATACTAAATAATAACACTATACTGATTAATCATACGAAGCTTCCTATTGAAGAAATTTTTCACTTAATTAAACTCAAAGTAGAAGCCAACTATATCACCTTTCGAGACAAAGTATACAAACAAATTTTTGGTTCCCAATGGGATTGAGTCTAAGCGGCTTATATTGGAGGTCTATCTCTGAATGATTGGGCATATACATTTGACACCTTTTTTACCCTGCATCACATACTATCGGAGGTATTTAGATGATGTTCTTGTAATTACAGATGGTAGCACTATTCAAGACATTTTACATTCATTTAATAATGTTCATCCTAGACTCAATTTTACACTCGAAAGGGAAAATGCGGATACTAAGTCATTAAATTTTCTAAATTTCATGCTTACTCGGGAAGTGAATAAAATCCAATTTAACATCTGTCATAAACCAACAAACACCGGTACGCTTCTGCATTATAACAGCTATCATCCATTCACCTACAAAAGGTCTAGTATGTTTAATCAATTTCTCAATGCCTACAAATATTCAACAATGGAATCTGCTTTAAACACAGAAATACAGATATTAACTACAATACACCGAATTAGAGTACAAGCTAAGGGGTTAGGATACAAAAAAACTACACCAACTAACAATAGTAACATTAAAAAATACTTTATTTCTGTCCCATACATTGAACAGTGGCACAAACAGCCAGACCAATACAGAAATTACACACTATACTGAACAACTGCTCAGTCTTTTCCTCTTTCGCAACACAAATAAATGACCTGGTATACAAAATTTATTGTGGTGATTGCGACTCATCTTACAAAGGATCAATGTGATTCCCACTGGAATTTAGAGTTAAACAGCATGCGTCCTCAGTTCGTCCTTCTCGTTCAGCAGCATTAGAATTAGTCTTTCTTGCTGTTAATGAAAAACATACATTTCTATTCAACAAGACCAAAATATTTATTGTCCAACGTAATTATACAAAACTATTAATTGCAGAAACTGTTGAAATTAAATTACATGAGAATTCTATTAACATTTGCCATCCATATCTACTTTCTGATTCACAGTCTTTTACATGCATGCAGGAAGACAATCTCTATTTAAGATTCGTGCTCACACATACTCAGTAATTTCCATTCCTATGATCACGACATACGGTTGAATAGCTCTGTCAGCTTCAGGAAGGAAAACTGTGTTTCAAAATTTGCATTAAACTTCTTTTAATTTTTGTAATGAGCAGCAGCCTAGAAAGCAAGTTTCTGGGGATTTCAAGAACTGCTGGGCGTCATCATGGAACAAGTAAATACATGAACTATGTTAGAGTAACTAAGAGTAAGAACAAGTGCATGTATACTTGCATGTACACCAATGCTAGAAGTATAGTAAAGAAATTTGATGAATTGAATTGAAGTGCTGGTCAAGACATCAAAGGCAAATATCGCTGGGATATCAGAGACATGGTGTCAAACAGATATAAGCAGTGCACAATTGGAATGTGGGGAGTACAATATGCACAAAAAGGATAGATATGGTAGGAAGAGAGGAGGGGTTATGCTGTTAGTTAAGAAACACATAAAATCTAAGAAAGTGCATCCAGTTGACATTGGCGGACAGTGCAATGTTGAGTAAGTTTGGTGTGACATAATCATTGGGAAAAGGAAAATGAGATTAGGAGTGTGTTATCAGCCTAATGACTCTGATAAGTACAACGAACAATTATGAAGAGAAATAGAGTGGGCTAGTATATAAGAATGTCTTGTAATGAGGATTTTAACTTTCCAGACATTGACTGGAACTTGTGGGTTGGTCACTCACATGCTAGCAAGATTTTGTAGATTTATTGGAGGATTGTTTTCTATAGCAGCATGATCAAGAGGCAACCAGAGGGAATAATACTCTTGATCTGAATGTCAACAGTGATTATTCGTGCATTAAAAATTTGCAATTTGCAGACAAAGGAACCACTAGGTGGCAATGATCACAGTACACTGACGTCGAGGTTACTTAAAGATGCAGGCGCACTATAGCCAGTGTAGCTTATGCACCACTAAACTCCCATAACACACATACACAAGTTATTTGCTTTCACAAAGATGACTACAGTGGGACCACTTAATGATGTTACCAACAGCAAATTCTAAATGGGAATCTTACAAGGAATTAATCTTGGAAGCTACTAGGCTCTTCATACCAACTAAGAAATACTGTTCAAGATTTAGACCCAAATGGATGTCAGATGAACTAATGAGGCTAGCGGCAGAGAAAAAAAATGCCTGAGATGCATATAAATTATCAGGTGACACAAAAGCCTATGGTAGATATAAGCTAATCTGTAAACTAACAGCGAGCTAAATGATTTTGTAGTAATGGAAAGCAAAGTGGAGAAAAATTATTCAAATTAAACATAAAAAAAGGCATCTGGGGTGGATAGAATCTATCCAGTTATATTGAAGGAGGCAGCAAGGGAAGTAAACAAACCCTTAGCCATAATTATGAGAGTATCCTTAGATTCAAGGGAGGTCCCCGTGGACTGTAGATGTGCAAAAATGTATCCCCAATTCACAAAAGGGGCTGAAAGTGTGACACAAATAATTAGACTTCTGTTCCAGGAATAATAATGGAGTCTGGTTAAAGAAGCATTACAGGATCATCTAGACAAGACTGCAGTAACAGTTCAGAGACACAGTAAGAGGAGATCTTGTCTGACCAATCTGATTGGATACTATGATGTGGTCATAAAGGAACTGAACACAAAAAATAATTTACATATCATAGATTTGGATTTCAGGAAAGCTTTTGATACTGTTGCACATGGAAGACTGCTGTACAAATTGGAGCAGTATGGCATTACGGACAAGTTGCTAGAATGGATAAAGGGATGGTTGAGTGGTAGACAACAGAGAGTGGTAATAAATGGACACTGCTCTTCGTGGACTAATGTTATTAGTTGAGTCCCCCAGCTTTCAGTGCTGGACCCGCTGTTGTTTTGTGTATTTATCAATGATATCAATTAAGATATACCAGGCTTAATGTCCAAGTTTGCAGATGATACAAAGGTTGCCAGGGTTGTTAATGACAATAAAGACAGTACGCTACTGCAACAGGATCTAGAAAAGTTAGGCAGATGGTCTGAGAAGTGGCAACTGAAGTTCAACATTGACAAACGCAAAATACTGCATATGGGTAGCAGTAACCCAAGAGAAGCATACCAACTGTGTGGTACTACACTTGGGGAAGTAAAGAATGAAAAAGACCTGGGGGTATTTCTGATTCATATCTGACTGCACAAATACCTGGGGGTATTTGTGCAGTCAGATATGAAGTTCTCTGAGTGCAGACAGTTTGCAAGAATAGCTCATGGCGATTTGTCAATTATATACAGGAATTTTTCTTGGAGGGATAAGGAGGTGATTATCTCCTTGTATAAGGCAATGTTCAGACCACACCTTGAACACTGATTACAGTTCTGGAGGCCTCATTTTAGAAGGATGTAGAGTTGCCAGAACAAGTACAAAGAAGGGCAACAAGATTGATGAGAGGAACAAAGGGGTGCACTTATTAAGAAAGGCTTACGTTCTGCAAGTTGCAGCATCTGGAGACTAGGCACCTGCAAGGTGATCTGATTGAGGTGTATAAGGCCTTGAATGGTTTGAGCAGGTTCGATTCTGATGGGATTCTTCCACTTGCTCAGAATACAAACCTGAGGGGGCATAGATTCAAATTAAGAAAAGACAGTTGAAGAATAAATGCGCAGAAGTTTGCCAGTGGGTAGTTGATTGTTGGAACAGACTTCAGTCTGTTGTTGTGGAAGTTGATAGCTTAAATTAAATAAATTTAAGGCTGAACTAAACAAACATCTGGAGTGACCGAATGGGTGAAATGGGAAGGGTCTTTTTTTTTTTTTTTTTTTTGGCTGATGCTGTATAAGCTTAATTTCTTGCATCATATGCCTCAACTAATGCTAAAGCTAATTTTTTAATCAATTTTTAATTATTTTTATTTGTGTTCAATTGATTTTTTAATTGGTTTTTATTCTCAATTATTCTCAATTTATTATTTTTTTACTGTAATCGTTTTGCATTAATGTTATATTCGTTTTTTTAATTTCTGGAGAGTAGCATACGGAAGTGTTCTACGTATCCTATTGAGGTAAATTTCTCTTATTCTACAAATATTGAAATTAATGTAGAATGTAATGAGCATCATAGCTCTGGTTTATACTATCAAGTAGCTATTCATTATACTCATCACAGCCATTTGGTAAGTAAGAGTCTCTTACCATTTGGCTGGTAAGAGACTTGTACTCTCATTTTTGCTTCCCAGTTTTATATCTCACTAGACTGACACAACATTGCACTGGCCACTCAAAACAAGTGGATGCACTGCCTCGGTTAAGAAGCACATTCTATGTGCTTCTTAACCGAGAGCATTATTTCTCTCTTCGCTTTTCTATCCTGTACACATTGTACTCACCAAATTCGAATTCTGCAACGCTTTTATCTGAGTGCACCATGTTTCTGACATACCTATGTCTGCACTTGTTGACTTAATTAGCACTTGAAATTCTTCAAATGTTTATACTCCTAGCATTAGTGTATAAGCAAGTATACATGCACCTGTTTTTTCTTTTAATAGCCCTAACCAGTGGCGTAGCTAAGTTTTTTGGGCACCTTATTTTTATTAAAATAAATTTTAATTATGTATAATATAAAAAAATGTTGAATCATTTTAATAACATAAATGTATTTTATTTACGATTTCTTTATAATTTTACAAACATCAAAAACAATTAATATTACAATATGATACTACTTATTAAATACCATTTGACAAACATAAAAAATTATACTATAGCTAATAAATTTACAAAAAAAGTTAAAATGTTACTTTTAGCGCTTTTCCATTTGCGAAATCATAAAATCCATTTTACTGGCATATTTATGCTCAATAGCCAACATTGTAAGATTGCACAGTCTACTCTGACCAATAGCATTTCTTTTATAATCTTTTATTATTCATAATTTACTAAACGATTTTCTTTTGGCAGAGGAGCTGGGAGGATAAAAAATAACATAAAGTAAAAATTTCTGAAAAGTCAAATAAAAAAAAATTGTATGATAGACATGTCTGCTGATAAATCTTGTTTAATAAGTGTGATTAAATTACAATATTGAATCGGCAGTTGGGGAGAGAGAGAGTACAGATGAATACTTTTTTATGAGATTTTCACACTCACTTAATATATCAACATTTGACATATTATTTTTTTTGGTTCTAGTATAGCAAAATAATTTTTTACTAACTTCATACTTTCAAAACGATTTTTAATTTGTATTATAATTTTGTCTAAAACAGTAAAAAACACTGATTTTAAAAAACATCTCTATTAACAAACAAAAAAATCTGAAGCTAATTAATCGTATTGTCTTTTCTACATTGTCGTTTGTCTTCAAATTTGAGATCTACCCTGAACTCCTTGGCAATTTGCTCAGATTCTTATTTAATTTGTTCATATGAATTTTGAACGTTTTGTAAATTTCAATTGACCCGATCCAATACAGAAGTACATTCATCGAGGTCTATATCATGCTTTTGTAGAGTTTTTGAAGCATAATTAATTTTGCACATCACGTTATTCAAAAATATACAAAATAAAATAGTGAATAATGAATGAATAGCACGTAAAATAATGAAGCAAATGTCATCATTTGCTTCATTATTCTACGCACTTCGTCTCGGTCTGCTTTTTTTAGTTGATTTAAGATTCATTTCTGTCAAAGCTTTTATATCTGTAAAAAGAACTTTCACAGCTGTTATTGACTGTAATCTACCAGACCAGCAAGTAGGGTTGAGTTTTTTTAATGTAACTTCAGGTTCCCCAGTAAATTTAGAAAGATATCATCTTTTTGTACTATTTCCAAAAAAATTATACAAAATTTAAAGAATGTTGAAAAATGATGAAACATTATTACAGCAATTTACGCTATCATTAATAACACTAGTTTGCAAACTTAAGTTTGTTCACTGGGGTTTGAATTTCAATAGGTCTTACTGCCGAAATATGTTGCTGTGATTTCAAATATGACTTAGATTTTTTTTCTATCACATCCAGATACATCACAATTTAAGGGAAAAAAAAGTATTGTTTTTTTACGAAAGTATATAACTTTATTGTATTTAGTAATGACAAATTGATAGGATTACATTTTCATATATCAAAAAATACGTAAATACTAGCAAGTATTAATCAAAATTCTGAAACTTTCATTAATCAGACCTTCGTCTCTTTGTCTGAAAAGAACGTTTAATCATTTTTCTTTTACGTACAGTGTCAGGTTTCTCTCTTTTTAAACACCAGCAGTAGTCGGCCATCATGCTTGAATTCCACCTTCCCTGGTACCTCTGCTCCATTTCCTTTATGTCCTGATGGAATCTCTCCCCTTGTTCTTCGCTCATCTGTACAAGATTTTCAAGGAAAAAATCAAGATGGGCATGCAAAGAAATGTACACCGAAATTGAGTCTTCTAGATGAGCAGAAAACCCACAACACTATTATTATGGGGGACTTCAATGCTAAGGGTGGAAAAAGGCAAAACAGCACAGAAAGAGGAACTATAGGAAATTTTGGAATTGGTGAAAGAAATAAAAGAGGTGAAAGACTTGTGGAATTTGAAGAATCTCAAGGACTGTCAGTAATGAACACTTTTTTCAAGAAAAGGGTGAACAGAAAGTGGACATGGAAGAGTCCAAATGGATTAACAACTAATGAAATCGACTTCATCCTCACTAACAGAAGATATATTGTGAATGATGTTACCGTCCTGAATAAGGTAAATGTTAGAAGTGATCACAGAATGGTAAGATGTACACTTGATATAGATGTAGGAAAGGAAAAAACTGACTCGAGTAAATACAAAGGTCTTTGAAATAACAGAAGAGGAGAAAAAGCAGTATGTACTGGAACTTAAGAACAAGTTTGAGCTTCTGCAGACTGCTCAGGACCAAGATATCGACGAGGAATATTACAACTTTCTGAAAGTGATAAAGCCCAAGAAACCTATAGGGAAACAGAAATCCAAAGAAGAAAAAATTAGTCAAGAAACACTTGTCGTGATGAACCGAAGACGACAAATGAAGAGCAAGAAAAACACTGACAGGGAGAAAAGTGAGTATACTGAGTTATGCAAAGCCATTAGAAAGAGACTCAGAGAGGACATAAGAAGATTTAACACAAGAAAAGCAGAACAAGCATTAAGGGAAAATAAAGGATTTAAATCAGCAGCCATGAGCAGTAATACAGAAAGACAAATGATACTGAAACTGAAGAATAGCAATGGTGTACTTATAAACAGCAGAGAAGGCATAATTCAAATAGCAGAACACTACTATAGAGAATTATACAAGGAGCGAGGGAATGATACCAGCAGTGGGGAAGATGAATTGCAAAGTAGCAACACATACGACATACCCGATATTCTTCCTGATGAGGTAGAACATGCACTGAATAAAATGAAGAATCGGAAAGCCTCAGGGGAAGATGAAGTTACTGTAGAGTTGTTAAAATTGGGAGGAAGAGACATAACACAAAAACTGGCAAGGCTCTTCACAAAGTGCATTAGAAAAGGTGTGACCTAAGCAGTGGAATAATGCAATCATAGTTTTGCTGCATAAGAAAGGAGATAAATCAGAAATTGGAAATTATAGACCAATTAGCTTGTTATCCCACATCTACAAGTTGTTCACAAGGGTCATTACTAACAGATTAGAAAGAATACTTGATGAGAATCAACCGAAAGAGCAAACTGGCTTTAGGACAGGATTCTCAACTATGGATCACCTTCACATAATATCACAGCTAACGGAGAAAGCAAATGAATATAAAACACCATTATGCCTGGCATTTGTGGACTATGAAAAGGCATTTGACTCCATACAGCATAAGGCAATGTTTCGGGCACTGGAAAGACAAGGCATAGATAGCCCATATATTATGATTTTGAAGAAAATATATGAGAGTGCTACCTCCTTTATTAGACTAGACAAAGACAGTAGGAAATTTAAAATCGAGAAAGGAGTTCGACAAGGAGACACAATATCTCCGAAGCTGTTTACTGCTGCCCTTGAGGAAGCTTTCAGAAGATTAGACTGGTCGCAGAAAGGAGTCAATGTGAACGGAGAGTACCTAAACCATTTTCGATTTGCAGATGACATTGTGGTCATAAGCCACGATCCCAAAGAATTAGAGGAAAATCTTAATCAGTTATGCATAGTTAGTAAGAATTTTGGACTAAAGATGAATATGGCTAAAACAAGAGTAATGATGAACAAGTATGCCACAGAAAGGGAAATAATGATTGAAGGAGCAGTAATTGAAAAGGTGGAGTCATATACTTATCTGGGACAAGTTATTAGCTGTAATAATGATAAATGGCTGGAAGTCAAGAGAAAAATAAATTTTGGATGGATAGCATTCAGGAAATATAGTCACATACTGAAGAGCAATATCCCAGTTTGTCTGAAACGTAAAATAATGAATCAATGTATACTCCCCACCATAACTTATGGAAGTGAAACTTGGGCACTCACCAAAAGAATGGAAGAGAAGCTGAGAACTACACAGCGAAGAATGGAACGAATTATATTGGGAATCAGACTGTTACATAAGAAGAGAAACACATGGAGTAGGCACCAAACTCAAGTAAAGGACATTCTTATCAAAACTAAAGAACTAAAATGGTCTTGGGCAGGACACATAGCTCGAAGACATGATGACAGATGGACTAAGAAAATAACAGAATGGCACCCAAGAGGAGCTAGAAGAAAACCTGGAAGACAGAGGCGGAGATGGATAGATGAAATTCATGAGTTTTTGGGTAGTAAATGGATGGCCAGTGCTCAAAACAGAAGGAACTGGAAAGTTGCTGGAGAGGCCTTCATCCTGCAGTGGATTGAAAATGGCTGATGATGATGATGACGCAAAAAGTGAATTTTGATGCTCATATTGCAAACTAAATTGTGAAGCTTTTCGAGCATATCTTGAACAATTTTCTCATAATCCTGTGATTTATGATTTCCTAGAAAGTTTTCCATTACACTTTTAAAAGAAATCCAGGCTTCCCTTTCAATGTCAGTAATAGTAGTTTCAAACTGACCATCTAAAACCAATTTTCTAATTTGGGGACCAATGAAGATACCCTCCTTAAGTTTTGCATCAGATAAACTGGGAAATTTACTGCAAAGGTACTTAAATCAGTTGTCATCCTTATTCAATGCTTTAACAAATTGCTTCATTATGCCTAACTTGATATGCAGTGGAGGTAAAAGTATTTTATCTGGCTTCACCAAACTTTTGTGCACAATATTTTTTGACCCCAGTGTAAGATTGTGCCTCTGAGGGCATTGCTTCTTTGTCCAAAGAGTGCTTTAGCTCTGCTATCCCATTCACAAATAAAGCATGGCATTTTAGTGTGCCCACCCTGTTGCCCCAACATATATAAAACTTTTTTAAGTCTCCACATAGTTGCCATTCGTGATCTTGATATTTAATTTTCTCCAGAAGCAACTTCAGATTGTCATAAGTTTCTTTTAAGTAGACTGAATGAGCAACTGGCACAGATGTGTACTTATCTCCATTATACAAGAGAACACCTTTTAAACTAGTCTTAAAAGAGTCTATAAATAGTCTCCATTTACTAGGAACATATGATGGAGATCCTAAGGCACTTATTAAACCAGCGATATCACTGCAATGTACGAGAGGACCTTCTTGTGAAAAATACTGTATAAACTCCCTTTCGTGATTTCGGTACCAGGAAAATGATGTACCTGGAGCAAGTAAGTTCTTCGCTTGAAGTCTGGATCCCAGAATTTCAGCAGCATACTTTGGAAGACCTGTCCCTTACTAAATCGTTCAGTTCGACTTACATGAATTGCTGTGGCGTTAAAATTTTTTCTGGTTGATAACATTCCTCTTCACTAACCTCTTTAGCTTCTGCTTCAGTGGAAGATGTGGACTCCAAAGTTACTGGTGGAGGTTTTACAGGCAGATCAGGCCCATGCAGAACCGGTCTTATGGCTGACAGTTGATCTGGATATTTGATGTCCTTTTTATTTTTTGAATTGTAACCTTTAACATCACATACACAAAAGTAACATTCGACATGGCTTACTGGCTCCCATAGGAATAGCAAATGGCAAGCACACCTTTTTTCCTTGACTCCATTTTCTATGTTCAACACATGTATGGCATACTTTATGCGGTGCCCATGATTTATCCTGATTGCCTAGTTTTATGTCAAAGTATGCATAATACGATTTTTTTTTACAAAATCAGTAATATTTCGCCTCTGCTTTACAAGAACAAAACAACTACATATGTAAAAAAATATGTCGGGACTGTTTATACACTTTCTGGTTGCCATACTAAAAGAAAACTAACACACAATGAGAGCTCATGACGGTTTTTACAGGAGCACTGTGACCACATACGGCAGTGGTCTCAAATTGCATGCAGGCCGAATGCACGATCTGAAAGCAGCTGACGGGCTGGAATTTTTTTTTAACTTTTAATAAAATGAGAGTGAATATATATATATATATTGCACTGTTCTTACCCCTAATGTATGGATACCATCCCTTTATAACCTGGTGTTACGCGTGATGCATGTGTGTGATGTGTTGTGTGTAAGTTTATAATTAAGTTTGGAAATTTTACTTTTTAAATTTAATTTGCCTCGAACATGGTTTAATTGAAAATTTATTTCAATAATGTTCAATTGTATTTTCTACAGTGTTTTTCTCTATACTTACTTTTTATTTCTCAAACTTATATTTTTCTCCTCTCCCTGGCTAAAATTATGAGACTTTCTTTCAGTTAAATTTTCTTTTCTATTTTTTTTAGAGGCCCAATCATTTACTAAATATTTATCAAAACATACATAAACAATAATAATAATAACGCAAAGGAAAAAATTCAAATTTATATTTATTTTCTATCTGAAATCTAAAGGTTGGTACCTGCAAGAAATTTCTGTTGGTTACATTTTGTAATTCAAAACGTATTGACAGCTAAATATTAAATTTTCAGACTGACATTTATTTCAAATAATTCTAATATGTTGAATTAACCACTAAATAACTTACTTTTAACTTAAACTAAAAATAAAATTATGAAAACTTTCCAAGTGGGACAAAACTTGAGAATAAATAATGACAACCTATTCTCTTTCTTTTATTTATTAAATTTTTCTTCGACACATACAGAAAAAATACATATGTTTGTATGTAAATAATTATAAACTTCTTTATTTCTTACTACAACTTGACACTTGATGGCGTTTCGATTCTGATAAAGTTTGTAGCCTTGGAGAAAAGTTACTAGAAACTATCTTCATCACGGATTATAGATGCTCATCTGTCAATCGGGTTCTTTCCTTAGACTTATTAATTTTCAACTGCGAAAAAAACTGTTCACATATAAATGTACTCCAAAACAAAGCGATTATTCTTATTGCAAAAATTCATAACTGAGGGTATTTATCTTTTGACAAGTACGAATAAAAGTTAATCAAATCTGTATCTTCAAATCTTTGAATAAGATTTATATCACACTGTAAATTAACACACTATAAATTTATATCACACTATAACTCCATTTGCAGATTTTCTGGTGCGTTATTCACGTTCGTTTTTAATCATAACGAAAATAATATAAAATCGGACTCCAAATCATTAAAATCTTTAAATCTTTCTTCAAATTCTTGTCGTAATAATGCTATTTTTCTTGAGATTTTTCATTTGCAATTTAACTTTAAAAGCTTTAATACAAGCATACATGTCAGCATACATGTGTAGTTACGAGTTTTTTTTTTTTTTTTTTATGTAAACCCCAAACACAAGAGGTATTAGAACCTATAGTACTAGTACCGTGCTTGGGTTGGAGGTTGAGAAGACGAAAGAAGATATTTGTTGACATTGGACTTGAACTTCTGTAGACTGTAATTTTCAGGAAATACGTATGAAGGAAGGTTGTTCCAGAAAACGGCAGTTGAATGAATAAACGAGGAAGGTGAAAAGTTGGTTCTCTGAGTTTGAAGTTGGACAGTAAATGGATGTTGGTTGGTGGCGGCATGTGTTTGGACCATTTTGAAAGAGAGAGCGGGAATTATAGAAGCCAATTCAGAAGAACAGTGCCCATGGAAGTATCTGTAGAAGAGGCATGCAGCAGAAACAGTACGTCTATGAGACAGTGAGTGGAGAGACTCTGTTAGAGATGAATCATTAATTAACCTAACTGCCCGCTTCTGAATGAAATCAAGAAGCCTGAGTGAGGTTTTGGGGGTACCACCCCAGATGTGGAAACAATATTCCATGGCAGGGCGGATTTGCGATTTATACAGAGTGAGCAACTGTTTGGAAGAAAAATAACGCCGAGAGTAAAAGAGAAAACCAAGTTTTTTAGATGCGGAGGAAGCAATATTTGTAATGTGCTTGTGCCAAGAGAGATTAGAAGTCAGGATAATCCCCAAAAGAGATATATCATTTTTCCTAGAAATCGGAATGTCACTAAAGATAAGCATAGGAGCAGAATAATTATTTTTGCGAGACATAAGACAAGACTGAGTTTTAGAAGAGTTGAAATCAACTAAGTTGTCTTTGCCCCACTGGAGAATTACCTGAAGATCAGCATTTAAGGAATTGGTAGCAGATTTTCGAGAAATTGAAGCTGATTGAGCAGGACAAGGTTTCTCAAAATGGAATGCAATGTGCTATCATCGGCAAAACTGACTGGAAATCCTATCATGGATAGGATTTCCAGTCAATGGAAGAAGTTCATTAATATACAAGAGGAAAAGAGTGGGGGAAAGAACTGAACCTTGGGGGACACCGGCATTAGTGGAGAAGTTAGAAGACAGAGAGCCATCTACCATCACCCTCAGTGAGCGATCAGAGAGAAAACTGGATAACCAATTACTAAAAACAGTTGGCAAACCATAAGATGCAAGCTTGTTTAGAAGACCTTTATGCCAAACATGATCGAAAACCTTTGAGATGTCAAGAGCAACTACTTGTGTTTTACCGAACCTTTCCATTGAATTAGTCCATAAATGGGTAACATAAGCCAGAATATCACCAGTGGATCGACATTGACTGAATCCATACTGGCGATCATTGATCAGACGGAAGGTTTCTAGGTAGTTTAAGAATTGGCGGTTAATTGATTTCTCCATTACTTTAGAAAGACTAGAAGTAATTGTAATTGCACGATAATTGGATGGGAGGGATTTGTCACCCTTTATAGGAACTGGCTGGATATGAGCAAATTTCCATCGCTAGGAAAAACACCTTTGGAATAAGAAAGTGAAAAAAGGCGTCAAAGAATAGGAGTAAGTTCAGGAGCACAGGTTTTGAGAACAAGTGGAGAAATACCATCGGGACCTGGAGCTTTCTTAGCATCAAGATTCATCAAAACCCTTCTGACATCCTTTTGATGGAAGACCACAGAAGGCATTGAATGGAGCATGTTGGGAATGGTGGGAGGTATTTTACAAAGATCATTAATACATGAGTTGGAAGAAAAATGGGATGCTAGCAGGTCAGCTTTATCCTTGGCTGAAGTGAGAACAGAACCATCTGGTTTGGACAGAGGTGGGAGCAGAGATGGGCAAAATTTGCGGCCAATAGCTTTGGCAAGACACCAGAATGCTCGGCTACCATTAGGGCAAGAAGCAAGTTTTCTACTCTTAGACTGTTCAAACTTTAGTTTGGACTGATTAATAACTGCTTTACAATTGTTGCGAGCTTTGATGTAGGCAGAAAATGAAATTGGAGAATTAGAAACAATCCAATTACGATATGCAACATTCTTCTCTTGAACAGCCTTAGCACATTTATTGGAAAACCAAGGTTTAGTTAAAGGACGAGATTTTAAAGTGGAGTGTGGGATAAAGGATTCCATTCCTGCAAGAATAATTTCACTGACACGATCTAAGCAAACGTTGACATCAGAAGTTTTGAAACAGTAATCTGACCAAGGAAAAGAAAAGAAATCTCGCAGGTCATCCCTTTTGCATTCTTGTAATGCCAAACAACACGAGGTTGGGAATAGCCATGAGATAAAGGTTCCATTGGAGAAGAGACAATCACCAAGTTGTGATCTGAAGTGCCTAAAGACCTCTCACTTCGACCATGTACTTAGAAGGGTTGTTTGTGAGAAAAAGATCAAGCGTATTGGCTGTATGATTAGGATTATCCGGTATTCTTGTAGGTAAATGAACAATCTGTGCAAGGTCATTAGTAATTGCAAAAGCCTCAGCATCTCGACCAGCTGGGTCGGTGTGACAAGAAAAAGGAAGCCAGCTGGGGTTGTGAACATTAAAATCACCAAGGAAAATTACCTCACTGCTAGGAAAGTTGGACTGGAAAAAGTCAAGTTGCAAAGAGAGAAAGAGCTCCAAGTGATTAGTGGAATTGGGAGAACAGTAGAGACAACATATGAATTTGACACAATGAGGTAGAGAGATTTTAAGCCAAAAAAGATCAAAGAGAGGAGATTCCAAATTGCCAAGTCTCTGACAGGGGATATCAGAACGGACATATGCACAGGTACCACCTTTGAGGCGAAAGGAATCATACAGCGAATAATTTGGGCATCTGAGATGAGCAGTAGTTGAATCAACCAATAACTAAGATTCTGTCAGAAAAAGTACATGGGGTTTGGCAGACTGCAAGTGGAAATGGACATTGCTGAGATTAGAATTGAGACCATGTATATTTGTGAAATGAATTAGGAAGTGCTTGTGAGATTTAGGTCTTTTCACAGATAAACTTGTTCTATTAGTTTGACAATTCATGGTGTATTCGATAGTAAGAAAAAGTGTGTGGGACATGCTGTATGAAGTAATGAAATTTTTGGATATGGCGTACATAGGATAAGAATATACCCAGATCCTTGACATACCGTGGCCTCGACAATGCTCCCCGCATACACACTACTTGGACTCCCTCCAGTCACTATCTGGCAGAATAAAGGTAACAAGATTATACACTAGCTGATCCGGAAGCCTCCTAGAGAGTTGCCAATAGGTTCGGTCCGGTGTACTAACTAGCGGCCGGCCTGCAAACACCGTTTTAGAGCTGTACCCTCGAAATGTAAGGAATATTGGATCTCGCCATGATGTTCATCATAACCTCAAAAGTCATCAACCATACTGCATGATGGAAAAGATAAGGAATGATTGACATCTGTTGTATTTGAGGCAAATATTTGATACTGATTACAAATATAGGGGTATAAAACTTGTAAACCATTGCAGAAACTATGTACACATTTGCATATAATACATGCATAAATAACTGCCACATACTTTTACTCAAACCCCAGATACACTGTAAACCAGTGTAATTAAATTTAAATTGTGACTTGCACAATGAATGTACTCTGCATTTGATTGGATCCTTTTAATGCGTGACTGCACACCACTATAAACCCCACTTGTGGCATTAGCCTCATCATATCCCTGACCATAACATTTTTCAATGGGAATATTTAGTTTGTGTAATATTTTCATGATATTATCCGTCATCATTTCTGCCGAATGATCATTCATGTCATAGAATCCTAAAAACGTTTCACAAATTTCAAATTTTTTGGATTTTTCATTTTCGTCGCAAATTGTGTGAACATATCAAACTATAAAAAAATTGCCACTGTGAGCTTCTGAAAATCCTTCCTAATGACTGCGAAATGCTAAAGAATTTTTGGCCAACATAAGCGTTATCCGAAATAACCATTCTTGTACCATATTCCAAAATATGGATCGGTATCTTACTTGTTCCTCAAGATCTTTATCAATCGTTGTGTTCTTTGCTACATTTCATGTATAGCACATGCCTCAATATGATGTTGAGAAACACTGAGTTTTTATCCGAAAACATAGATTTTTCCAATCTCACAGTCCGGCGTAGCACAGCCACAATGAGGAACTGGACAAAACGTTGAAGTAGAATAGCAGTATGTGTCACTAAAACTTCTAGTTTGTTGATCAGGATCCCTTGGAAATGGTCCTTTAGGTCTCTGAGGTGACAAACTCAATGTTTCTTTTTGTTTCATTGGAAATGTTGATGTCCACGTCTTCTCCAAGATCACTTGAGGGAATAAACGGTGCAGTGTGTTCAACACTAATTTCCGACAAAGGCATATCTATTATCGTTGAATTGTTTTCGTTTGATGACCCTGCTTGACTTAAATGATCCACAGATATATATATTTACACTAGCAGCATTCTTTTCCTCATTTTCGATTCAATACTGGTCTTTTCTTTACCTTCTTCTGGACATAATTCATTACTGTTTTGTAAAGCAATGATCTATTTTAGATAAAGTGCCTCCGTTGCCAGGTGGGCAGTGCGTAGCACACACTTCTTGATTAGACCTGGGTTTGAGCCCATGACCACCAAATATGGAGGATGTGAAAAGGTCAGAGAATGACCACCGCATATCCCCAGAGCAATGTGGCCTTAGTTATTAATGCTCCTAAAAACCAAAAAACAACAACAATAACAATTTAGATAATTTATTGACTGCTTGTTCTTTTGCTTTCTTCATTGTTCTTTTTTGGACTCCACTCTTTCCCTTTTTCTTTTCATCCATTTTTAACCAAAAATTTTATTAATTTAATTTTAAACTTTATATTTTAAATACAAATAGCAATAATAAACAAATACATTTTTTGTATGTCAATTGCTGTTTTGATAATGACTTGAACAAACTTGAATTGAAATTAATCAACTAACAATTTTTGACCACCATATATGGCTAAATGTTTGTATACGGTGGGGCCTATCCCCCCCTGTCCTCCTGCCAAGTTTGGGAATACCGAACACCATAAGATATGACACATACAGTAACCAAACAGGTGCCTGATCACTATACAAAGTTGCAAAGCAAAATAAAGACTGCTGCCACCTGGATTTGTTATGTTTTGGCAATAAGATATAAGAATTCCTTCCTTATTCTAGATGTATAACATTGTTGAGGAGCTCAGTGAGAAAAATATTTTCATTACATGTTGTGTCTGTCTATAGGCCCTAGCGTAGTAAGGGTGGCCCTACTTGCATCTGTTTATGGCCTAATTCACTAGGGCCCCTAGGCTTTGCCTACTTTTGCTATACGGTAGCTAATCCCTGGCCCTAACACAACCCACGTATTTGATTGTCACATGATGACTCCCCCTCCCCCCAAAGCTGTTATATGTCCCAATAGAAGTAGGGAAATTGCTTTAACCTCAGCTTGCAGCTGCTCTTAATCTATTAGTCTGTGTATCTCTCCAGGCTAGCAGTTTTCTAGCTCACCTAACACCGCCTAAACAGGATTAGCAAGTATCCTTCATAAAATCTATTTATGTGTATTCTCTCTGTGTAAAAACAGTCTCTCCTGCTAACAAGCACAGACCATGTTGAGAAAGGTACCCATGTCTCAATCAATTGACTTTTTGTCTCAATCGACAATTTACTTGGACGGATTGTTGACTCTCATCACTATTCCCTCATATCATGTCTGAGCAGAACTACAGGCACTTTCAAATTTATTCCTAACTCTCAAACACTGTCCTATACTTTTCAAGCAATTCCTCATATTACAGGATACATAATGGCAAAGGGTTCTGTTTATAGTTTTTATGAAAATAATTAGTAATAGAATTAAAGCAGATCTCACAGCAATGGGACAAGAGGGTTTCAGAAGTAATTATAATACAATAGATCATATCCCCATAATTAAAAAGTTAATCAAAATAAAAAAAAAAAACAGATCAATAAAATAAACTATGTTTAGCATATGTGGATTATGAAAAGGCATTTCATACAATGAAAACATCAATTATGGCAGCACAGCACTAAGGAAACAAGGCAATGAGAAGACATACATAGAAACTTTAAACTACATCTACAGTAATACAACAACTATTAAAACTTCATACAAACGATGAAATATTTCAAGAGAATTCACCAAGGAGAATACTATTTCCCCTAAACTAAGTACTGCAGCACTGGAAGAGGTATTTATGGGCCTGGAATGCACATCAGGAGGATTTAACCTAAATGGAGAGAAAGTGTTCCATCTAAAATTTGCTGTTGTGGTATTGATTGCAGAATATATATTAGATTTAGAAAGGAGATTAAACATGCCTAACAAAGCCTCTAGTAAAACAGGAATAAAATAGGACTAATTTTACCAACAGCAAATTCTAAATGGGAAGTAATTCAAGGAAGTAATCTTGGAAGCTACTAGGCTTTTTGTCCCAACTTAGAAAAATTGTTCAAGGTTTGGGCCTAAATGGATGTCAGATGAACTAATGAGACTCGTGACAGAGAAGTAAAATGCATGGGATGCACATAAACAGTCAGGTAACACAGAGGCCTATGGTAGATAAAAGCTAGTCCGTAATCAAGTCACAAAGGACGTTAGGCAGGCAAAGGCAGATTATGAGAAATCTTTGGCAAAAGTTTTCAAATCTTTGTTAAGGGAAAGTTCGAAAGGGAAATTTGGCAAATCTTTGTTATGGGAAAGTCTTGCCTGACCAATTTCATTGGATACTATGATGCATTCACAAAAGAACTGGATGCAGGGAATAACTTTGATATTATATATTTGGATCTTAGAAAGGCTTTTGATACTGTTGCACATGGAAGACTGCTGCACAAATTGGAGCAGTGTGGCATTGGAGGCAAATTGCTGCTATGGATAAAAGGATGGTTGAGTGGGAGAAGACAGAGAGTGGTAATCAATGGACACTGCTCATCGGGGACTAATGTTATTAATGGAGTCCCTCAAGGTTCAGTGTTGGTCCATTGTTGTTTTCTGTATTTATAAATGATATTGATGATGGTATATCAAGCTTAATGTCCAAGTTTGCAGACGATACAAAGGTTGGCAGGGTTGTTAAGGACACTACCGACGCTATGGTGCTGCAACAGGATCTGGAAAGGTTGAGCAGATTGGACTGAAAGGTGGCAAATGAAGTTTAACATTGACAAATGTAAAGTACTACATATGGGAAACAGCAACCCCAGAGCAACGTATCAACTCTGTGGTACTACACTGACAGTGGTAGAGAATGAAAAGAACTTGGGGATATTTGTGCAGGCAGATATGAAGTTCTCTGAGCAGTGCAGACGGGCTGCAAGAATAGCTCATGGTGTCTTGTCAATGATATACAGGAATTTTTCTAGCAGGGATAAGGAGGTGATCATTCCCTTGTATAAGGAAACGTTCAGGCCACACTTTGAGCGGCTGGAACGAGTACAGAGAAGGGCAACAAGATTAGTGAATGGAACAAAGGGTTGCTCTTACGAAGAAAGGCTTAAGTTTTGCAAATTACAGTGTCTGGAGACTAGGCACCGGCGAGGTGATCTGATAGAGGTGTATAAAGCCTTGAATGGTTTGAGCATGCTCAATGCCGATGGGATTCTTCCTCTTGCTCAGAATAATCACCTGAGAGGACATAAATTCAGATTGAGGAATGACAGATGTAGGATATATGTGCGGAAATTTTCCTTTAGTCAGCAGATAGTTGGTTGGTGGAACAGACTTCCATCCCTTGTTGTGGAATTTGATAGCCTAAATAAATTTAAGGCTAAGCTGGATAGGTATTTCGCACGAACGGAGGGGTGAAATGGAAGTGTTTTTTTTTGGCTGATGCTGCATAAGCTCGCTTTCTTGCATCATATGCCTCTACTAATGCTAATGCTAAAAGATGCAAAGAAAAACAGCACAGACTTATTTACTTATATATATACTCTAAAAGGAAGGGGATGAATCAGATTGGTCCACTTGATATCAATGTTTTGACGATAGATGATAATTCTCAGATAGCTGCCAAACCAAATAAGTATTTTTCATCTACGTTCACACGAGGAGTTATTCAAGGAGGAGGTAGCCAGATGTTTATCATACTAACAGGAAGTTTAATGATTTTGTAATAACAGAGCAAAGTGGAGGAGAAATTGTTGAAGTTAAACATAAGTAAGGCACCTGGGGTGGATGGGATCTATCCAGTTATATTAAAGGAGGCAGCAAAGGGAGTAAGCAAACCCTTAGCCATAATTATGAGAGCATCCTTGGACTCAGGGGAAGTCCCCATGGACTGGAGATGTGCAAATGTATCTCCAATTCACAAACGGGGATCAAAGGGTGACATGATTAATTACATGCCCGTTACTTTGACTTCTGTTCCAGGGAAAATAATGGAGTCACTGGTTAAAGAAGCACTACAGGATCAGGCAGACAAGACAGCAGTAACAATTCAGACACAGCATGGGTTTGTTAAGGGGAAGTCTTGTCTGACCAATTTGATTGGATACCATGATGTGGTCCCAATGAACTAGATGCAAAAAATAATTTTGATTTGATATCATATACTTGGATTTCAAGAAAGCTTTTGATACTGTTGCACATGGCAGACTGCTATACAAATTGGAGCAGTATAAAAGGATAAAAGGATGGCTGAGTGGGAGAAGACAGAGAGTGGTTATCAATGGACACTGCTCTTTGTGGACTAATGTGATTAGTGGAGTCCCCCAGGATTCAGCGTTGAGCCCATTGTTGTTTTGTATATTTACCAATGATATTGATGAAGGTATATCAGGGTTAATGTCTAAGTTTGCAGGAAATACAAAGATTGGCAGGGTTGTTAATGACAGTAATGATAGTAGGCTACTGCAACAGGATCTGGAAAAGTTGAGTGAATGGGCTGAGTAGTGGCAACTGAAGTTTAACATTGACAAATGTCAAGTACAGTAATACCCTGACTTACGCGAACTCGGAGTTACGCGGTTCTTGATTTTTTCGTTTGGTATATATCTAAAATTAGCTTACCAGCGATTTGGAAGTCAAATCATAAAGCTTGGGTGACAGCTTCCGTTTTTGAGGACTCGTTTGGTCACCTCTTCATACCCGAAGTCCGAAGTCGAACGTTATTGCAAGTCTAAACAGATTCCATTTAAAGTGATACTTCTTATTGACAATGCACCCGGTCACCCTCCTGCCACCCTAATTAATTTCGACCCACGTGTGAAAGTTGTGTTTTTGCCTCCAAACACAACCAGCTTGCTTCAGCCGATAGACCAGGGAGCCGTCAAAACATTTAAGGCTTACTACACGAGGCGTTCATTTGCACGTCTGAATGAAGCTATGAGACAAAATAGTGATATATCTGTTAAAGACTTTTGGAAACAATTCAATGTTTTAGATGCCGTAAGAATCATTGAAGAATCTTGGGATGAAATTCACAAAAAAACATTGAATGGTGTCTGGAAGAAACTTTGTCCATTTTTTTCAAAAACGAGATGAAAAGAATGCTAGAAACAGATCATGTCGCTCATGTGATAGAAGAAGTTGTTAATCTTGCCAGGCAATTAGATTTGGAAGTCAGTGGTGATGATGTCAACGAGCTGTTGGATTCACATAGTCAGGAGCTGACAATGAATAAGCTCATAGAGATGCGTGAACAAAACGTCACTGAAGTATCCGAAACTTCAGATCCAGTTCCACCAGAAAAGCACATGACAATTGCAAGCTTGACAGAAAGTCTCAGCTCAATTGAAAAGGGCTTAAAAATTTTAGAAAACATAGACTCCAATGGAGAACGCGTTATAGCTATTAAGCAAGAAATAAAAAAATTATTAGCTTGCTACGAAGAAATTCTGCGTGAAAAAAAGAAGGCGCTGTGTCGTCAGATGAATATGTTAGATTTTATGAAGCCATTGACATCAAAATAACTTTTTTACGTAACTCATTTATTTTTTAATACATATTTTGTATTAATATAAATAAATTTTCTGTTTATACTCTGGGACGACCAAACGGTCAGAGGAGTTCACAAGACAGAATACAAGAAATAGCACCGTATTCAGCAGTCACAGGCTTGAACCCCGGTCACTGAAGGCATGTGTACTTATGCACCTGCACGCCTGACCACTAGAACTGCAATTTTATTAAATATTTTTCTTCTAAACTAGTGTTTTTGTTAGTACTTGGTCCCAATTAAACAAAATTTATATGTATTTATATGCAAAGTTGTACCCCGACTTATGCGAATTCGACTTAAGCGATTTTCGTCGGACCCACCTATCGCGTAACTTCGAGGTATTACTATTCTGCATATGGGTAGCAGTAACCCCAGGGTAATGTATCAACTGGGTAGTACTACACTCAGAGTAGTGAAGAATGAAAAGGACCTGGGAGTAATTGTGCAGTTAGATATAAAGTTTTCTGAGTAGTGCAGACATGCTGCAAGAGTAGCTCATGGTGTCTTGTGAATGATATACAGGAATTTTGTTAGCAGGGATAAGGGGATGATTGTCCCCTTGTATAAGGCAACGGTCAGGCCACACCTTGAGTACTGTATACAGGTCTCGAGGCCTCATTAGGAAAGATGTGCATTTGCTGGAACGAGTACAGAGAAGGGCAATAAGGTTGGTGAGTGGAACAAAGGGTTGCTCTTACAAAGGAAGAATTAAGTTCTGAAAATTGCATGGTGTGGAGGCTAGGCACCTGCAAGTTGATCTGATTGAGGTGTATAAGGTCTTGAGTGGTTTCTTTAAATCCAAGTATATGATATCAAAATTATTTTTTGCATCTAGTTCCTTTGGGACCACATCAAGGTATCCAATTCTTGATTAGACCGGGGTTCAAGCCCGTGATCCCACAAAATACGGAGGATGCTGAAAGGTCGGGGAATGACCACCGCATATCCCCGGAGCAATATGGCCTTAGTTGCTAATACTCCTAAAAACCAAATAACAACAACCAGATTAGTTGCCTACGGTGACATAAATTCAAATTGAGGAAAGACAGTTGTAGAATAGATGTGCGGAAATTTGCCTTTAGCCAGCGGGTGGTTGATTGCTGGAACATCTGCAGTTGTAGAAGTTGCCAGCTTAAATAAATTCAAGGCAGAACTAGGCAAATATTTGGAGTTAATCAATGGGTGAAATAGGAAGGGGTTTTTTTTTTTTTTTTTTTATGGCTGAGGCTGTATAAGCTTGCTTTCTTGCAACATATGCCTCTGCTAATGCTAAAAAAAAAATGGCTAAGACAAGATAATGACCAATAAACATATATCTATAAGAATTGTTAAAATAGCAAACCAAAAAATAGAAAAGACATCATATATGTATCTATCTGTAGAAAATAAAACGAATGGAAGATGCAAAGAGAAGAAATTTAAAGAATTCAACGTGGCTATAGAGCACAGGAAAAAATTTTGAACATAAATAGATATGAAAAAAATTTCAAGAAGTTTAAAACAAAGTGTAGTTGACCAGTGTGTTCTGCCTCTAATATCATATGAAAGTGAAATGAGGTGTCTAGCTGAAAGACAGAACCAAAGATTGAAAGTAACAAAACAAAGGATGGAAAGAAGCATGCTAGAAATTACCTAAGAGATGGAAAGACAAATGATCGGGTTGAGAGGAAGGAAAAGAGTAACTGACATAATAACACATATTAAGTGCTTAAAATGGAAATGAACTAGGTACATTGCAAGATTCAGTGATGAAAGATGGACCAAATAAATTATTGGAATGGGACCAATGGATGGTAAACAAGAAAGAGGAAGAATGAAATCTAGAAAACTGCAGTAGTGCAATGGATAAGAACTGTAGCAGCAAGACATGCATGGAGAGACATAGGGGGAAAAGACCTTCATACAGCAGTGGAATGACAGTGGTCTAAAAAAAAAGAAAAAAATGGCATAGGGCTATGAAGAAATGGATTACTCAGAAAGCTTCCAAATGGATTAGCATTAGTAGAGGGATTTGATACAAGAAAGCAAGCTTATGCAGCATCAGCCAAAAAAAAATAAAAAATAAAAAAATAACCACTTCCACTTCACCCCTCTGTTCGTTCGAAATACCTGTCCAGCTGAGCCTTAAACTTATTTAGGCTATCAACTTCCACGACAAGGGATGGAAGTCTGTTCCACCAACCAACCACCCGCTGGCTAAAGGCAAATTTCCTCACATCTATCCTACATCTGTCTTTCCTCAATTTGAATTTATGCCCTCTCAGGTGATTATTCTGAGCAAGAGGAAGTTTCCCATCAGCATTGAGCATGCTCAAACCATTCAAGGCTTTATACACCTCTATCAGATCACCTCGCTGGTGCTTAGTCTCCAGTCACTGTAATTTGCAAAACTTAAGCCTTTCTTCGTAAGAGCACCCCTTTGTTCCATTCACTAATCTTGTTGCCCTTCTCTGTACTCGTTCCAGCATCTCTACATCCTTCTTGAAATGAGGCCTCCAGACCTGTATACAGTACTCTAGGTGTGGCCTGACCATTGCCTTATACAAGGGAATAATCACCTCCTTATCCCTGCTAGAAAAATTCCTATATATCATTGACAATACACCATGAGCTACTCTTGCAGCCCGTCTGCACTGTCAGAGAACTTCATATCTGTCTGCACAATCACCCCCAGGTCCCTTTCATTCTCTACCACAGTCAGTGTAGTACCACAGAGTTGATACGTTGCTCTGGGGTTGCTGTTTCCCATATGTAGTACTTTACATTTGTCAATGTTAAACTTCATTTGCCACCTCTCAGCCCATCTGCTCAACCTTTCCAGATCCTATTGCAGTAGCATAGTGTCAGTAGTGTCCTTGACAACCCTGCCAACCTTCGTATCGTCTGCAAACTTGGACATTAAGCTTGATATACCATCATCAATATCATTTATAAATACAGAAAACAATAATGGACCCAATACTGAACCCCGAGGGACTCCACTAATAACATTAGTCCACGATGAGCAGTGTCCATTGATTACCACTCTCTGTCTTCTCCCCCTCAACCACCCCTTTATCCATAGCAGCAATTTGCCTCCAATGCCGCACTGCTCCAATTTGTGTAGCAGTCTTCCATGTGCAACAGTATCAAAAGCCTTTCTAAGATCCAAGTATATAATATCAAAGCTATTCCCTGCATCCAGTTCTTTTGTGACTGCATCATAGTATCCAATCAAATTGGTCAGGCAAGACTTCCCCTTAACAAAACCTTGCTGTATACAAGCTATAACTGAAGTCTTGTCTAGATGATCCTGCAGTGCTTCTTTAACCAGTGCCTCCATTAATTTTCCGGGAACAGAAGTTAAACTAACAGGTCTATAATTACTTGTGTCTCCCTTTGATACTCCTTTGTGAATTGGGGTCACATTTGCACATCTCCAGTCCATGGGTACTTCCCCTGAGTCCAAGGAAGCTCTCATAATTATGGCTAAGGCCTTTGCTGCCTCCTTTAATATAACTGGATAGATCACATCCACCCCAGGTGCCTTTCTTGTGTTTATCTTCAACAATTTCTCCTCCACTTTACTCTCAGTTATTACAAGATTCTCTAGCTTACTGCCAGAGTTGAATACACCTCTGGTATTCCCCTCGCTGAATAACTCCTCATGTGTGAATGTCAATGCAAAATATTCATTTAGTTTGTTAGCTACCTGAGCAGGATCATCAACAGGTTGACCCATTGATATCAAGTGGACCAATCTGATTCAGCCCCTTCCTTCTAGAGTTTACATAAGTAAAGAACTCTTTACTGTTTTTCTTTGCATCCCTTGCCAAGGATTTCTCGTAATCTGCCTTCGCCTGCGTAACCTCCTTTGTAACTTGGTTACAGATCAACTTGTATCTGTCATAGGTTTCTGTGTCACGTGTTAATTTATATGTATCCCATGCATTTTTCTTCTCTGCCATATGTCTCATTAGTTTATCTGACATCCACTTAGGTCTAAACCTTGAACAATATTTCTTAGTTGGTATGTAAAGCCTAGTAGCTTCCAAGATAAGTTCTTTGAATACTTCCCATTTTGAATTTGCTGTTGGTAACATCAGTTAGTCCCACTGTATAGAATTTAAATACTGTCTCAGTCCATCGTAGGCGCCTTTACGAAAGCAATAACCCTTCCCTTTTCCTCTAATGGTAGTTACCTTTTTGAGTAAATCCCACTTCAGCACACAGTGATCACTGCCACCTAGTGGTTCATTTATCTGCAGATTCTTAATGCATGAAGAATCACTGCTGATAATCAAATCAAGAGTATTACTCCCTCTAGTTGCCTCCCGAACATGCTGATGTAGAAAACAATCATCCAATAAATCCACAAAAGCTCTGCTAGTGTGTGAGTGACCAGCCCCCAAATTCCAGTCAATATCTGGGAAATTAAAATCTCCCATTATAAGACTCTCTGATTTACTGGCCCACTCTATTTCCCTGTACAGTTTCTTATTATACTCATCAGAGTCATTAGGCCTATAGCACACTCCTACTCTCAATTTTGATCTCCCAATGCTTATCTCACACCAAACTGACTCGACACTGCACTGTCCAGCAGTATCGACTGGCTTCACTTCCTTGGATTTTATGTGTTTCAACTAATAGCATAACCTTTCCTCCCTTCCTATCCTGTCTATCCTTTCTGTAGTACCTTTTGGTATGTAAAACACACTGCTGGATACAAAAAGGATAGTACCTATCCTTTTTGAACTACCCAAATTCCAGTTCTGCCAGGGTATTAACTATTAAATAACTTTACAATGGTGCATTTTTATCACCTTTCTTTTATTATTTTATCTGTATCGATTAAAACAATAAGATTCAACCTTTTCAAAAATGGATTAGGGTCAAAATACCGCCGATAAACATGGATTTTTTATATCACTAAAAAATTTTTGTATTTTCTTTGTGGAAAAACTAAAAATCCCCCCCCTCCCCCACACACACACACTGCCGCTGGCTGTGTTGGATTTGATAGTTTCGCCAACATACCTTTACAGACGAAATTCAGTTTTGGGTCTTTTGCGTGCAGTTGACAACCCAGTCGCAGCAGTTTAATTTCGTGTTGCAAAAGGGAGTTTAAAATTAGATGAGCAACATTTTTTTAATTACACTAAATCACATGTATAGTCATAACTGATCACACAAGTTTTTCCCTTTTTATCCATATTTTCAACCCATAAGTAACTTTTTCTGTGGACGAGCAAACGAAAGGCAATTAACATTCCACAACGGCCACACCTTTCCAATTAGAAGTTTGGATTTTCAATGTAAGTACTAAGTTACAATAACGGCCCAGCTGAGGAAAGCACGATACAGAAACATATGCATTAAACTTGGAATTGTTCCCCCCGCCGGGCACACAAACAAAATTGCACCCCCAAATACATAAGGTAACAAACGCCATCAGCAAAGCATTCACGCAAGTCATCAAGTGTCAACTTGAATTTTGTTAACTTGTGTGACATCCCTTAACAGGTGGAATATCATATACTGTAACCTGGTCTATTACTAATATAAACTTACCTTAAATATACAGAAATCTGTAATTACACTCTCATTCATCTTTTACAAGTGTATGAGCGAAACCTACTTCGCTCCCCACTTTTTTTTTTTTTTATTATGTAAAAAATTAAAAAAACAAAACATGTCAATGACGCATGATGGGTACTAAATCGAAATAGCAACAAGTGTGACCGGCAAAATTAAAAAAAATTAAAAGTAGTGTTACAACATAGCAAATATCTATGATTGCTCGAGAGCATGAAACTAAATGTTGCGAAATTTGTTAGGAAGAAAAAAAAAAAAAAAAACGCGAATCTGCAAAGTTTTCTTTGCGGTGTTACAAGCACCCCCTCCCGCCCCGCCACAAGAGTTCTTTCCTAAAAGCGGTTTTATAGCTGCGTTCTTTGGCGGCTCTAAAAGCATAGGAATGTTCGTTAGTTATTTCTCTGCTTCTGGTCCTAATTTAATCCTAGATACAACAGTTTAGGACAAGTAATTTGGCATGGCTGGTAAAATAGTGTTTTTGGATATTGTCATTTGAAAATTACTCATGGTCTAAACATTGTCTGCTGTTTACATATTTGTAAATCTGTCCATGTTACACTTCGGCTCATGCAAACGAATTGGATAGCGCAAGTAAGTAAAATAGAAATCTAATTACAGTATCTAAAATTTCCATTACCAGAAAGATACATTCGAATTTTTTTTTTTTTTTTTTTTTTTCCTAATTTCATTCAAAGAAATTTGACACACATTTTATATTTAATTGTAAGAAACAAAACTGCCCTGTCACATGAATACCGATAATACCACGTTCTATAATAGTCGTGTGGAATTTTTTTGTGTCACATTAATGTAGTTCATATAAGGAACACAGAGTTGTACTACTCTGAGATAAGGAAGTTATGGGATAATCTATTAGTAGACCTGGTTGTTTTTTCAAAGACAATCAAACTTCTCGGGATTTTATTTATTATTATTTTTTTGATACGCCTTGTTCATTTTAAATTTTCATTTGTATAGCTCCTTGATGTAAACTTATGAATGGTATAATGAATTCTTTGGAAGCATTGCACATACAGTGGTGGACAAAAACATTGCATCACCTTAAAAAAAGTAGCATTTGTAGTGAAACGTATAAGATATTGTTTGATTACAGTCAGAGACCCGCATCTGGTTAGTATGGGCTTGGCACACCCAGTGTCCTGAGCTGGATATCATCATTCTTCTCTTCCTTGGTGATACCCCTCTACTTCTGACTCTTGTTCTGTTCTCGCTTTCTCTCTCTCTCTCTTAAAAACATATAAGATATTGTTTGAAACTGCATTTTTCAACAAGACTCAGCACATTGCCACACAGCAAAATTGGTAAATTTTATTCTATTTAGATTTAATGATGAATTTGTGTTCTTGTGTCAAAAGATTTAAAACATACTTACTCCAATGTTTTCCCTCGTTTTTCTCCCTTAAGGTGCAGTCATACCTCAGAAATGCTGGCATTACAGTGTTGGACTAGCCCAGCAATAGTTAGATTTGAACCCTATTGAAAATTGCTAGTACATAATGTCTAAGATTGATCAGAAGAAGCCAACAAGTAAAATTCAGCAGCAGGAGAGTATTGTAAAGGTGTGGTACCACGAAATTGGGCATAGAGTTAATCAACTTCTGGATATACGGAATCCAGAAGTTGTTTAACTCTATACCAGATCGTTGCAAGGCTGTAATTGCAGCTTTGAGGACAACAAAATATTAACGACTTATTTGGCTAATTTACAGTAATAATACTATTAAGTTAACTTGTCGTTTCACTTTGTACATGTAAATGCAATAAAATGAATGTTTGGTTGTCATGATTGCAATTTGCATCATTTCTCATATTTCCATTAATTACACATTTTACCCTTTGGGAAGATATTTATGGCAAATAAGTATATATCAGGTGGAGTCTTTTTATTGGATTTCGTTCAGATATATATATATATATATATATATATATATATATATATATATCCCATCTAACAAATGCATTTCAACATTTCTGCAACCCACGATGCAGTGCAAAACATTATTTGCAAAATTCACAAGTGGTGGAGTTTTCGTTACTGTAAATGAATTGCTCGTCAGCTATTTCATAACGATATAGCATTACTTTTTCAGAGATGTAGTTTTCACAACGATCGAGGATTATTACTTTTCAAGAGATGATGAAATAGCTACCTATCGAATAAGAGCAGAAATTGCGATATTAGCATTAGCATTAGTACAGGCATTTGATGCAAGAAAGCAAGCTTATGCAGCATCAGCCAAACAAAAAATTAAAAAATAAAGTAAAATAAAAAAATAAATAATAACCATTTCCACTTCACCCATCTGTCGGTTCGAAATACCTGTCCAGCTGAGCCTTAAACTTATTTAGGCTATCAACTTCCACGACAAGGGATGGAAGTCTGTTCCACCAACCAACCACCCGCTGGCTAAAGGCAAATTTCCACACGTTTATCCTACATCTGTCTTTCCTCAATTTGAATTTATGCCCTCTCAGGTGATTATTCTGAGCAAGAGGAAGAATCCCATCATCATTGAGCATGCTCAAACCATTCAAGGCTTTATACACCTCTATCAGATCACCTCACTGGTGCCTAGTCTCCAGACACTGTAATTCGCAAAACTTAAGCCTTTCTTCCTAAGAGCACCCCTTTGTTCCATTCACTAATCTTGTTGCCCTTCTCTGTACTCGTTCCAGCAGCTCTACATCCTTCTTGAAATGAGGCCTCCAGGCCTGTATGCCGTACTCTAGATGTGGCCTGACCATTGCCTTATACAAGGGAATAATCACCTCCTTATCCCTGCTAGAAAAATTCCTATATATCATTGACAATACACCATGAGCTACTCTTCCAGCCCGTCTGCACTGCTCAGAGAACTTCATATCTCCCTGCACAACTACCCCCAGGTCCCTTTCATTCTCTACCACAGTCAGTGTAGTACCACAGAGTTGATACGTTGCTCTGGGGTTGCTGTTTCCCATATGTAGTACTTTACATTTGTCAATGTTAAACTTCATTTGCCACGGCTCAGCCCATCTGCTCAACTTTTCTAGATCCTGTTGCAGCAGTGTACTGTCATTAGTGTCATTAACAACCCTGCCAACCTTCGTATCGTCTGCAAACTTGGACATTAAGCTTGATATACCATCATCAATATCATTTATAAATACAGAAAACAATAAAGGACCCAATACTGAATCCTGAGGGACTCCACTAATAACATTAGTCCACGATGAGCAGTGTCCATTAATTACTACTCTCTGTCTTCTCCCCCTCAACCACCCCTTTATCCATAGAAGCAATTGGCCTCCAATGCCACACTGTTCCAATTTGTGCAGCAGTCTTCCATGTGCAACAGTATCAAAAGCCTTTCTAAGATCCAAGTATATAATATCAAAGTTATTCCCTGCATCCAGTTCTTTTGTGACTGCATCATAGTATCCAATCAAATTGGTCAGGCAAGACTTCCCCTTAACAAAACCATGCTGTGTCCGAGCTATAACTGAAGTCTTGTCTAGATGATCCTGCAGTGCTTCTTTAACCAGTGCCTCCATTAATTTTCCAGGAACAGAAGTTAAACTAACAGGTCTATAATTACTTGTGTCAGCCTTTGATCCTCCCTTGTGAATTGGGGTCACATTTGCACATCTCCAGTCCATGGGTACCTCCCCTGAGTCCAAGGAAGCTCTCATAATTATGGCTAAGGGTTTGCTTACTTCCTTTGCTGCCTCCTTTAATATAACTGGATAGTTCCCATCCACCCCGGGTGCCTTTCTTGTGTTTATCTTCAACAATTTCTCCTCCACTTTACTCTCAGTTATTACAAGATTCTCTAGCTTACTGCTAGAGTTGAATACACCTCTGGCATTCCCCTCGCTGAATAACTCGTCATGTGTGAATGTCGATGCAAAATATTCATTTAGTTTGTTAGCTACCTGAGCAGTGTCATCAACGGTTGACCCATCGATATCAAGTGGACCAATCTGATTCAGCCCCTTCCTTCTAGAGTTTACATAAGTAAAGAACTCTTTGCTGTTTTTTTTTCGCATCCCTTGCCAAGGATCTCTCGTAATCTGCCTTCGCCTGCCTAACCTCCTCTGTAACTTAGTTACAGATATTGTGATGAATATACAAGGGTTGGACAAAATAACGAAACTTCTCATAAAGTGCTGTAGTAGTTTTTGTAGTGTAATGGATGTATGATGTATTTGTGACCATCGTGTTTTTTTTTGTTTGTTTCTTTCTTACAGGTAGATTGGAAACTGTTGAAGGAAAGAGGATAAAAGCTGATGGTTTAATATAAAAAGGTACATGATTAAAATGTGACATCTGTCTGAATTCCAAATAGGTCAAATTATTGGTGCACGTTTAGCCGGGGCATTAGTGACTGAAACTGCTGATTTCTTTTATCTTGCCAGTGCAACTATCGAAAGTAATGGTAGTGCCATAGTGTGTATCTGTCAGCGGGGCCAGTGGTCCCCCACAAAACCGCAAAAAAGGGTCACTGTGAAGAAGGAGGTCTGCCAAGGCCAGATGACTGTGTGATTAGTGTAGTTATCGAGTCGCTTCTACTATGGCTTTGCAGGTGTTATTGGGAAAATTACCTGTACACTAAGAAATACAATACAGATATTTTCAGGTGATATGATGTATCACCTGAAAAAATCAATACCTATTACTTTGGATGATGTGCAACTTGACCTAGATGCTTCTTTTTTCACATCTGAGAAAAGAAGGCTTCGTTCCATTTATGTAGATAAATGACAAAGAGCTGCTCATCTTCGGAATTTGGCGCCGTGACCAGAGAGTTTTTACTTTCGGTGAAGGAGTTCAGGATGGAGAATCTTTGTGGTTTGTACCTGGCTTGCGTGGTATATATTTACTCACTGACCACGGGAGTATTAACAGCAAATTATTCAAATTAGGATTGTCTCCTACCCCACTTTGTCTCTGTGGACAGGAAGAGAGTATTAACCACATCATTTTCGATTGTCAATATCAAGACTATATGCGTGAACTGCAGCTTCTTTCAGATACCTTCACAATGTGAAATAAACCTGCGCTTATCCGATCTCAAGCAACATTTATAGCGCAAACACCTTTGCCCCAGGTTCTTTTAAAAGAAGATAGGAGCTTAGACTTGCTAATTTGGGATAATTTTATAACGAGTTGATGATTGTAACCAAATATACCTTGCTGGACATTGAACGTGTTCCTGTGTATAGTTTAAATTCTTGGTGTTCTTCTGAACATGTGGAACCTGTTTATAGCGTATCGGGGTAAAAGGTATATACAAAACTTGTTTCTCCGAGGAAGTGCCTGCAATGTCTACAAGAGATTAGACATAATTATATCGCAAGAAATCTTGCTAATCCTAACTTCTAGGATGGGATTATTTCCCATAGCATGAGAAGTCTGCACTTCTCCACCTCTATTTCCTTTAGTCTTCCTTTATTTCTTCTACATTCAAACTATTGGAGGGGTTCCTCTGTTTTATCCTCCTCTCTTCTATTCTTTCTTACCTTTCCAGCTCCCAAACTTCTTCTATAACCTTTTCATTTCATCTTAATTTGGGCTCTCTCGGGTCTTTTCCCTGAGTTAGTCCAGCAGGTGAGAGTAGATCCTGGCCGCCTCAACGTGGCGGGGGTGGGAAGTGGTGACCAGGTGTTGCTACTTCCCATCTGCTAACAGCCAAGTACCGGCTGAAAACATAACAAACCCAGCGCTCCAAGTTTTGGCAGGAGTTCTCCCTCTGGACCTGTGGATAATTCGCAAAGGTGTGCACTACCGGCTCGCAAAGGGACTCCCTACCACCATCCTGGATTTCACTACAAACCCAGCAAACACCATCAAAGAAGAAAAAAAGCGACTTGCAGTCTACCTTCTTATCGCCTGGCAAAACAGATGGAATACTACCCCCAAAGGTTCCATCACTAAAAAATTCTTACCTGAAATAGCCCAGATCTACCCTAAAGCTCCAGCATGGTACAGCCCAGGGTTATATACCACTTTCCTGATTACAGGCCATGGATCTGTAAATCACAAACTTGCCTCTATGAACATCGTGGATGATCCTCGCTGTCTTTGTGGTGAAAACGAAGACTGGGATCACCTATTCTATGTTTGCCCGCTCTACGAGGACCTGCGAACGTTGCTCATATCAAAAATACATGCCTTGCCTCGATGAAATGAACATTTTCTGATCAATGAGGAAGACCAGTACCACGCTTTTTCTGCCTTCGCCCATGATCTCTTACCAGAAGAAGATCACTGGTACAACGTCCTGGAACTGATGCACATTGATGAACACTCTTTCTCATATGCTGAACATCTTCACCTAGATTGTGACCACTTCTAGCTACTGGACTTGACACTCAGGTCGCTTGAATTGTTTCATCCGTGTCTCTCTTGATACGTGATTGCCTTCCCACCCTCTCGAGGGGCCTCTTCTTCCACTTCCGCTTAGGTGAGAGAATTCCCACCAAACCTGTGGAGGATGCCTTCCCTTACATCCTCCGTCGCTCTGTCTATACTTCCTTTCCTTTACCCTCTCCAGTACATCCTGTACTCCCTATACCCTATTATATTATTTTATATATATCTTTTTTTAATTTTTTTTTATTTGGTCTCTTTCCAGGAAGCTCAGGTGACCTGGAGGAGACTAGCCAGAGAATTATGGGCAGCCTGGCTACCTCCTAGTGGTGTGTGCGGGCAACGTGGGGTCCCATCAGGGGCCCTGCGGCCAAAGGCCAGGACACCCTACAGAACCCAGCACAATACTTCATTTACAACACAAAAAATTTTTCTGGCTTTCACAGTGATACTGTTTGTCTCCACAGAGTATATATGGCGCAGATGTGGGAAACCACCGGAGGCGCCTTTCCCCCAAAACTATGCACACTATGCAACTATGCATTCAGACAGCAACCACGGCTGTGAACAAAAGGATATTAGAATCAATACAGCGTAGCATCTTGCTCACCATCACAAGAGCATGCTGCACTGTCAGCTCATGCGCTGCAGACCCTGGCAGGATCACTCCCCCTGGACCTGGAAATTGTCCGCTGTGGCATGCTCTTTCAACTATCCAGAGGTAAAAGTGTATCCTGCATCGGCTTCACTGCCGATCCAGCCAACAACAGCAACATAGAGAAAAAACGTCTTATCAACCATCTCCGGCAAACCTAGCAGTCCCGATGGGCAGAATCAACTAAAGGCGCCATAACCCGGAAATTTATCGCGGACGTTACCGAAGTCTACCCCCATCAGCCGGCCTGGTTTTCACCGGGGCTCTACACCACCTTCCTTCTAACGGGACATGGTTCCTTTAATGCCAAACTTTCGACCTTCGGAATAAAAGAATCACCACTATGCCACTGCGGTGAAAATCAGACATGGACACATCTGATGCATGAATGCCCCCTCTTTGATAATATGAGATGTCACTTTATAACAAAAATATGTTTCAACCCAAAGGATCGGGAACACTTTGTACTGTCGGAAGAGGAGTACTATAGAGCCCTCTCGAAATTTGCGCAAGAACTGTTCAGCAGACTATGAACATTACCACAACTTCCCTAAACTCGACACTGGAACTCTGACAACTGAAACGGACATTGACTAGGACTTTACTGGATGAGACCTATATCCCCTTACTGACACCATCCCACACTGACACCCTGATTATTGGAACAGCAGTGGATGAGATCATATCCCAACACTGACCAACTAATGGACTGTACACTGTCATGGACCTGACGAAACCACAGCTTTGCTACATACACGCCATGTTAGTGATCTGAGCCGGCTCCCTTGTTCGGCCCTTTCTTCTCCCTTACCCCGGCGGGGGGAGGTGTCGGCTTTCCTGTCTTCTCCTCTCCTTGCCGACCCCACTCTTCCCTCTGGTGGGGTGTGGGCATACCCCACTAATTCTACCTGGGGTCGTCTCCCCTATTGACCCCATTCTTCTGTCTTTATCCCTCCAGTCTTCATTCTCCCTACCTAACTCTATCTGTATGCAAGCGAATGCCACACACGCCAAAAATAACCGTGTCTAAATTACTGTTCGCCCACCATTTTGGCTTTTCTAATTCTAGTGCAATATTCCCATGCAATTTTTTTTTTTTTAAAGGTCCTAGCCACTGAAATCCCAGGAAACTAGGTGGCAGGACCTGCCAGAGTGCAAATTTAAACTAGTGGTTACCTGGTCTGCCTCCACGGGGCGAAGTGCGGGCAACGTTGGGCCTCAGCTGGGGTCCAGCGGCTAAATGGCCAGAAGAACAACGGTACATAACACAACACACTCACATGATCCATACACTTTTAAACCTCTGGCCTTCCCAGTGAACTGGTACACTCACAATGAAAGCAACGCGGAGATGGGGGGAACCCCTGGTGCCGTTAGACACTTAACACACTTTGCACTTTGCATTCAGACACAAGTTATCAGGCTTCCGACTCAGTGACACTCCTCTCTGTCACTGTGGCCAAACAGAAACATGGGAGCACCTCATGTATCATTGTTACCTGTATCAAGATCTACGCTGCCGGCTCATCACTGAAATTCGATTCACACTGCAAAACCAGGAACACCTCATCCCAGAAGAAGAAGACAGCTACAAAGCGCTAACAAAATTCGCTCAGAGCCTCTTCAGCAGAAGACGGACGTTTCCCCAGCCGCAACCACTGCAATGAAGAGAATGCAAGTACCTATCAAAGCTGCCCATAATCTGAAAAACAATTCGACACCACTAAGGACCACCAGAACAAATCAAACCCGCAGGGATCCGACTTCATAACAGAAGGAACAAAATGAAATCGCAAATGCACATCCAAACTGACTGGACTAAATAACCTCGGATGGGATCCTAACCAATGAATGGCTACAAAATAAACTGGACTTTTTTAAACCTCGGACGGGACAATGTCCCAGAAATGACATTCCACCGACTGAAGAAACTGGAGAGCCTCTCTGAACACTAGCCTTATTGGCGATCTGACCCGGCATCCTTGCCTGGCAAACTTTTCTTCCCTTTCCCTGGCCGGGGGGGGAGGTGACGGTCCCTCTGTCTCCTTGCCACCCACACTTTCCCTACTGGTGGGGCAATGGCATGGCCCACCAAATCTTGGAGTCACCCTCCCTATCGACTCCATTCTTCTGTCTGTCGCCCCTCCCCCAGGCTTCAGTCTCCCTCCTACTCTACCTGCATGCAAGCGAAAGCCCCACACATCCAAACTTAAATACGGCCAAATTAGATTCGCCCACAATTTTCGGCCTCACAATTCTAGCACAACCACCACGCGATAACCTCTCAATTTTTTTTTTTTTTTTTACTTAGTTATTTTTATTTTTAATTTTATTTTTTTTTTATTTATTTATTTTTATTTTTATTTTTTTAGGTCCTAGCCACTGAAATCTCAGGAAACTAGGTGGCAGGATCTGCCAGAGTACTTATTTAAAATATTGGTGTACCTGGTCTACCTCCACGGGGCAAAGTGTGGCCAACGTCTGGCCTCAGCAGAGGCCTGGCGGCTAAATGGCCAGAAGAACAACGGTACACAACACTACTCATGTACAATGTCCATACACTTTTAAATCTCTGGCTTTTACAGATAAATTATCCAGCGACTCAGAAGCCTATGGCAGATATAAGCTAGTCTGTAATCAGGTCACAAAGGAGGTTAGGCAGGCGAAGGCAGATTATGAGAAATCCTTGGAAAAGATGCTAAGAAAAACAGTAAGGATTTCTTTACTTATATAAACTCTCAAAGGAACGGGATGAATCTGATTGGTCCACTTGACATCGATGGTTCGACTGTTGATGATCCTGCTCAGATAGCAAACAAACTGATTGAATATTTTGCATCTACATTCACACATGAGGAATTATTAAGGTTTGAAAATGGCAGAAGGTTATCAAATTGTAGCAGGATGCTTAATGATTTTGGAATAACTGAAAGCAAAGTGGAGGAAAAATTGTTGAAGTTAAACATAAGAAAAGCATCTGGGGTGGATGGGATCTATCCAGTTATATTAAAGGAGGCGGCAAAGAAACTAAGCAAACCCTTAGCCATAATTATGAGAGCATCCTTGGACTCAAGGTAGGTCCCCACGGGCTGGAGATGTGCAAATGTATCCCCAATTCACAAAGGGGGATCGAAGGGTGACACGACTAATTACAGACCAGTTAGTTTAACTTCTGTTCCGGATAAAATAATGGAGTCACTGGTTAAAGATGCATTGCAGGATCATCTAGACAAGACTGTAGCAATAATTCAGACACAGCATGGGTTGTTAAGGGAAAGTCTTGTCTGACAAATTTGATAGGATATTATGATGTGGTTACAAAGGAACTGGATACAAAAAATAATTTTGATATCATATATTTGGATTTCAGGAAAGCTTTTTACACTGTTGCGCATGGAAGACTATTGCACAAATTTGAGCAGAATGGTATTAAGAGTAAGTTGCTACAACGGATAAAAGGATGGTTAAGTGGGAGCAGACAGAGGGTGGAATCAATGGGTGCTGCTCTTCTTGGACTAATGTTATTAGTGGAGTCCCACAGGGTTCGGTGTTAGGTCTACTGTTGTTTTGTATATTTATCGATGATATTGATGAAGGTATATCAGGCTTCATGTCGAAGTTTGCAGATGATACAAAGGTTGGCAGGGTTGTTAATGACAGTAATAGCAGTGTGCTACTGCAACAGGATCTAGATAATTTGGGCAGATGGGCTAAGAAGTGGCAACTGAAGTTTAACCTTGACAAATGCAAAGTACTGCATATGGGTAGAAGTAACCCCAGAGAAACGTACCAACTGTGTGGTACTACACTTAAGGTGGTAGAAAATGAAAAAGACCTGGGAGTAATTGTGCAGTCAGATATGAAGTTTTCTGAGCAATGCAGACAGGCTGCCAGGACAGGTCATGGGATTTTGTCAATGATATATAGGAATTTTGCTAGCAGGGAAAAGGAGGTGATTGTCCCTCTGTATAAGGCAATGGTCAGGCCACGCCTTGAGTACTGCGTACAGGTCTGGAGGCGTCATTTTAGGAAGGATGTAGATTTACTTGAGCGTGTACAGAGAAGGGCAACAAAATTGGTGTGGGGAATGAAGGGATCCTCTTACCAAGAGAGGCTTAAGTTCTGCAAATTGCAGTGGCTGGAGACTAGGCACCTGCGCGGTGATCTGATTGAGGTATATAAGGCCTTGAATGGGTTGAGCACGCTGAATTATGATGGTATCCTTCCACTTGTTCAGATTACGAACCTAAGGGGGCATAAATTCATATTAAGAAACGACAGATGTAGAATAGATGTGCGGAAATTTGCCTTTAGCCAGCGGGTGGTTAATTGCTGGAACAAACTTCCATCTGTCGTTGTGGAAGTTGATAAGTTGAATAAATTTAAGGAGGAACTGGACAGGCATTTGGAGGCAATGGTGTGTGTTTTTTTTTTTTTTTTTTTTTTTGGCTGATGCTGCATAAGCTCATACACTTGCTTTCTTGCATCACATGATGCTACTACTACTGCTGCTGCTGCTGCTACTACTGCTACTACTGCTACCAGGGCTCCCACTCACTAATTTTAAAAAAAACTTAGATTGCAACTTAAATAAACCCAAAAACCTAGTTTTTATCATATTAGCATTAGTAGAGGCATTTGATGCAAGAAAGCAAGCTTATGCAGCATCAGCCAAAAAAAAAAAAAAAAACCCACTTCCACTTCACCCCTCTGTTCGTTCAAAATACCTGTCCAGCTGAGCCTTAAACTTATTTAAGCTATCTACTTCCACGACAAGGGATGGAAGTCTGTTCCACCAACCAACCACCCGCTGGCTAAAGTCAAATTTCCGAACGTCTATCCTACATCTGTGTTTCCTCAATTTGAATTTATGCCCTCTCAGGTGATTATTCTGAGCGAGAGGAAGAATCCCATCACCATTGAGCATGTTCAAACCATTCAAGGCTTTATACACCTCTATCAGATCACATTGCTGGTGCCTAGTCTCCAGACACTGTAATTTGCAAAACTTAAGCCTTTCTTCGTAAGAGCACCCCTTTGTTCCATTCACTAATCTTGTTGCCCTTCTCTGTACTCGTTCCAGCAGCTCTACATTCTTCTTGAAATGAGGCCTCCAGACCTGTATACAGTACTCTAGGTGTGGCCTGACCATTGCCTTATACAAGGAAATAATCACCTCCTTATCCCTGCTAGAAAAATTCCTATATATCATTTTCAATACACCATGAGCTACTCTTGCAGCCCGTCTGCACTGCTCAGAGAACTTCATATCTGCCTGCACAACCACCCCAGGTCCCTTTCATTCTCTATATAGTATAGCTATATTTTTTTATATATTGCTATATATATATATATATATATATATATATATATATATTCATCCCATTCATTATATATATATATATATTCATCCCATTCATTATATATATATATATATATATATATATAATTTTCATCCCATTCAGTTCCCTCCACATTTATTTTTTGAAGTTCTTTCATTTTTTTCAAACGTTCTTCTTATCTTTTATGACAAGTTCCTTGAATGACTTCTTTTACCAATTCTGATTTAGGTTTCCATATATAGCAATTTTGATTAGATCTATTTATCGCCTGTTTTGCCACTAGTCGATATTTCACAGTTTCTGGTTTAAGGGAGTTTGTGGCTTTTGTTTTTATATGTTTTTCTTGGGAGAAGATTCTTTCTACGCTTGCCGAAGAGTGAGGTAAAATAGTTAGACTGGTCATAAAGTTAGATAAAATCTCATATTTAGAATTATTAAAGCCATCTTTTACATTACATAACACATACCAAAACTCAGGGATGGTTTTGTAAGAGAGATCTAAATCTTGATTTAAACGAAATGATCTCCATTCATCATCTAGAAGATCTATTTTGTCTTCAGAAACAAGGTGAGGGAACTGCATTGCTAAATGGAAAATTGAGGATGGCGATTTGGCACAATCATGTATCACTGCTGGGCCAAGAACATTGAGACTGGCGATAATTCCATTGTCATTTAGAGGAAATCATTTTCTGATACATTTTCCATACAAAGTTCAACAAGAAATTTTAAACAATCATTTTTAAACCTGCTTTCACTGTCACCAAGTGGTGTTGAATTTAATAAGGCCATGCAATGGCCTCCCAAATATATTTTATTCGGAGGCTTATGATTTATTGCATTGCTTGGATCAATTTCAACCAGCTTTGCACGAAGTAATGACTTCTTTTATGAAAAAACTAAGAATATTTTTATACTCAATTAAAACCATTGAATGAAGTAAGTGCAATCTGAAATGCTCAGATTGAAATTCAATATTCAGGCAGTTTATTTTCTCCAGTACATATCCTAAAAACAACAACATATGCTTAGTTCCTTTGGTGATCATAGTATTGTAAATGTTCCCTCCACCATCGATTTTGTCAATTTTTGATTGAGACTGAAAATAAAGAACTAACGCATCCCACTGCTCAATAATAATTTTTATTACATTGCCACGGGATAACCAACATGTTTGTGCTAATTTGGGGATTTTATGCTTAGCAGTATCTATAACATCTTGAATCATTTTGAACTCGTTTAATCTGTAATTACTACGGGAAAAATAACAAGAGATATCGTTTATTAATATTTCTAGATATGATGGGTAGTACCTTGACTGAATGACTAGCACATAATGCAAAAGAATGGCAAACACATCCCATTATAAATACTGATGGTACATCCTTTTTTAGCAATGACTGGAATCCACTCTTAGTACCCATTATAGTGGCACAATTATCACTTCCAAAGCCAACGAGATTACTTATTTGAATGTTTTTTTCGATGAAAAGATCTTTTACATCTTGATAAAGCCCTTTCGACACAAACAGTGTCAAGTAATACATCTACAACATCAAGTTTTTGAATATCAAAATATCTAATAACAACAGCTAGAACTTGCGATAAAGATAAATCTGTACTTTCATCTATTATCATTGAAAACTTGTTGTTTCTGCATATGTTAGAAATGTATATTTTTTCATGATAGGCTATGACATCTTGTATAAGATAAGAGACTTTAGTCGCCTTTATCTGAACTTGTTTTGCAATATTGCTATCATGAAATGCTTTCTTACATGCTTCTATAAGGTGGTCACATTGCGCAAATGGAATATTATGCTCAGAAATTAGTGCAGCAATTGTTAACTCTGCCTTTGCTAATTCTTCATTCTCTGTAGGTTTACTTTTTGTGAAGAACGTGTCTAACGTTGAACTTGTCTTAGCAATATTTGCACTTTTTTTATGTTTAACTGTATTTTTATGTGCTAGTAACATCGATTTATTGGCATTCTTTAATTTCATTTCACAACAAATACAGTAAGACACACCTTTTTCATTACTGTCTTCTTTCAACTAATCCTTTAATTCCGGATCTTCTAACCATTCATTCCTAAAATTTTGAGTATACCACCGTTTACTCATCTTTGTGGGGAACAAGTTTCAGACATTGTGAGCAATTTGTGGGTATGGCTAGTTAGCAGTTATCTTATTTAAAAATGTTCTATAAAATAAAAAATAAAGCACTAATCCATTAACATAAAATAGAAATAGTCACTACAATTTAAATTTATTATATCACTGTATGTAGTACACACATAAATTTTAAAAATCACACCAAATAATGCAATAATACCACAAACGATCATGAAAGACTGTGCAGTAAAGACCGCCTTCTGCCTGCTCAATAGGCTGCGCATACATGTTACGAACGAAAATTATAGTGTAGAACCCTGTGAAAACTTTGAAATCCTTTTACATTTGTATATTCTAACATATTCTAACATATTAATTGTATATTCTAACAATACTGATCATAATTTGTAATATCTCAAGCACTTGAGATATTACAATTTTATTGTATTTACAAGAAATAAAAATAAATTTTGACTTAAAATTAAAAATTACCGAAAAAACCCAGATAATGAGATATTTTTGTGAAAAAAACCTATCAACCCAGATGACAATCAAAAAACCCAGATCTGGGTGAAAAAATCCAGGCGTGGGAGCCCTGACTGCTACTACTACCTAAAATGAATTGTTATAAGAGCCCTGTAGTGACGTTAAAATAAACCGTTTTTTTTTTTTTTTTTCCTGTGTTCAAATCCCTCTGCTTTTTTTTTTTTTTTTAATCTAAATTTTTTATATATTCTTATACTTTAATTTATGAAGTAAACACATGGTAATTTTGTTGTTTTTTCACATATATATTTTTAAATATATAATTACTATGATCTATAATATTTTAATAACTGTTTCTAAATATTTTGAATAGTTAAATGGCTAAAATGCAGCACAGGAGGAGATTAATATGAGTCGTGTGTGCCTATTACAATAAAGATTAATAAATAAAGAATTTTACTTACAAACTGCTGAGTTCAGGTGAGTAGTAATAATAGGTTTCAGTACAGTAAGCCCAGTGCACATGTTGCACTGTACTGAAACCCACCAGTGTGTATATAAAATTCTTTATTTATTAATGTTTATTGCAACTGGCACATGACTCATTAATTTCCTTCTCACCTGCCAATGTCTGGCCACCATTGTTTTCGGTTTCCATTTAATGAATTTAACTCCTTTTGATTTTGGTTTTAATTTTTATTTAATTATTTTCCTTTATTTATTTATTATTTTATGTCTGCCATCCTATAAAATGAACTGTGCATCATTTGGCTGTTAACTGCAGCCACTAATATTTTTTTTTTTTTTTTTTTTTTTTTTAGTGTACTACACAAAAATACAAATAATCTGGAATGAATGAAAAATTTGGAAGACTTATTATCTGTGGCTAAATTTTGACTGTTTTATTGCTGGGTTATTTTCTTTAACAAAATTAATTTAGCATTCTTTCATTTAGATCACTATTTATTTGAGTTAGCATTACAACAAAAAAAAAAAAAAAAAAAAAAAGACAAAGATGACACTATAATTCAAATTCCTTTTATTTATGAAGTTTGTCATTACATATGACAGATATTAGAATTACATGTAGTCTTCTGTAAATTGAAATAATAACAGTATCAAATGAACTGCCCTGTGATATATAAAAAAGCATGTTGATTCAAGTCATAAAATTAAAAGGAAGACTAAAGACTTATATTCACAGTCCAGACTGGCTTACCACCTGTCTCCCAACAATGTACAAGATCATGACCAGCTGCATAACCAAGAAGATATCTGACCACTTTAAGAGCAAGAACATAATTGCCGAACATGGTGTATAGTGTTAATTGTAATGCAGCTCTGAGGGTCTCCCCCAACTCCACGTTTAGCAATGTGACGATTACAAACTCTGTAAAGGCCGGATTAATGTAGGTTAGTGATTGTTCGTGTACTGTTAGTGTGGGTTATGTTGTTCATCCGACCTCTTAGCCTAGGGAGCCTGTGTTTTCACACAGAAACCTCTAGTTTACCATCCGGTGCCATGAGGAGGCATGCCGGGCAGTAGGGAGGGTGAAGCACTGGTGCGGAGAACTCTGAGGTAGCCAAGGTTACAGGCAGGGAGAGCCCACTAAAACAACAACAACAACAAAAAAGGAGTGAGTCAAATGGGTTTTGGGCCTGTTCAACCCATTATAGACCTCAATCAGATCACTTTGCAGGTGTCTAGTCTCCAGATACTGCAATTTGCAGAACTTAAGCCCTTCTTTGTAAGAGCACCACTTCGTTCCCCTCACCAATCTTGCTGCCCTTCTCTGTACTTGCTCAAGAAACTCTATATCCTTCCTGAAATGAGCCTCCAGACCTGTATGTAGTACTCAAGGTGCGGTTTGGCTATTGCCTTATACAAGGAGATAATCACCTCCTTATCCATGCTAGCAAAATTCTTGAATAATACTGACAATACCCTATGACCTGTCCTGGCAGGTCAGGTCATAGGGTACTGTTCAGAAAACTTCATATCTGACTGCACAATGACTCCCGTGTCTTTTTCATTTTCTACCACCCTCAGTGTAGTACCACACAGCTGGTATGTTTGTCTGGGGTTACTATTACCCCAAATGCAGTACAGTAGACTCTCGATTTTCTGGGATGGATGGTAAAAAAATATTCCCGGATAATCGATTTCCCGGTTAATCCAAATACAGCAAGTCCCCGACATACGTAAGAGATACGTTCAGGGACTTTTATTTTTTACAAAACCCACATAATATCCTCAGAAGAATGAAGAAAAATAGTTATATACTTTTAATAAGTTTAATTAAAAACTTTATCAGGGGACGGCGTGGAAATAGTGGCACATAAGAAAAGAAAACATAAAAGGGAGCAAAAACGCATGTTATTGTACTGTAAAAATTGGTATTTTTACAGTACCTTGATTAATATTATAGTTGACCTCCATTGGTGCCGCCCGCTTCTCGTATTCTGTCTTTATCTCTTCTTGTGTTCACCGTTGCCGCCGACAAATCTGAATTATTGTTATATACTTGTTAATGTTTGTCCATTTTCATACATCGTTATTATTTTAATTTTCTGATCCAACTCGATCGCTTTCCTTTTCTTGATAGGTTTACTAGTACCGCTGTGACTTATTCTCTTAGTGGTCACCATGATAACGGTCAAAACGAAATTTTCTGAACAGAAATTCACTATTATCACCCTACGCGAGTTCACATTTTAATAAAGCACATTTCTGGAGGTCACTGCCATAAGAAAATTGCACTTTACGAGTTACTGGACTTTTCTGTTAGTGCATCTAATTATAAACGAGTAGTAGGGGCATGTGATGAAAGAAAGAAAGTGTATGCAGCATCAGCCAAAGGAAAAAAAAAAAAAAAAATCACACCATTCTCTCCAAATGCCTGTCCAGTTCCTCCTTAAATTTATTTAACCTATCAACTTCCACAACGACAGATGGAAGTTTGTTCCACCAATTAACCAACCGCTGGCTAAAGGCAAATTTCCGCATATCTATTCTACATCTGTCTTTTCTTAATTTGAATTTATGCCCCCTTAGGTTCGTAATCTGAACAAGTGGAAGAATCCCATCAGAATTCATCGTGCTCAACCCATTGAAGGCGTCAACCAGATCACCGCGCAGGTGTCTAGTCTCCAGCCTCTGCAATTTGCACAACTTAAGTCTCTCTTGTTAAGAGGATCCCTTCATTCCCCCTCACCAATCTTGTTGCCTTTCTCTGTAAACGCTCAAGCAAATCTACAACCTTCCTAAAATGACGCCTCCAGACCTGTACTCAGTATTCAACGCATGGACTGACCATTGCCTTATACAGAGGGACAATCACCTCCTTTTCCTTGCTAGCAAAATTCCTATATATCATTGACAGAACCCCATTACCTGCCCTGGCAGCCTGTCTGCATTGCTCAGAAAACTTCATATCTGACTGCACAATTACTCCCAGTTCTTTTTCATTTTCTACCACCTTAAGTGTAGTACCACACAGTTGATACGTTTCTCTGGGGTTACTTCTACCCATATGCAGTACTTTGCATTTGTCCAGGTTAAACTTCAGTTGCCACTTCTTTGCCCATCTGCCCAAATTTTCTAGATCCTGTTGCAGTAGCACACTGCCATGCCAACTTTTATAACATCTGTAAACTTCGACACTAAGCCTGATATACTTCATCAATATCATTTATAAATATACAAAACAACAGAGAACCCAACATAGAACCCTGTGGAACTCCACTAATAACATTAGTCCACGAAGAGCAGCACCCATTAATTACCACGCTCTGTCTTCTCCCACTCAACCATCCTTTTATCCATTGTAGCAACTTACCCTTAATACCATTCTGCTCCAATTTGTACAATAGTCTTCCATGCGCAACAGTGTCAAAAGCTTTCCTGAAATCCAAATATATGATATCAAAATTAGTTTTTGCATCCAGTTCTTTTGTAACGAAATCATAATATCCCATCAAATTTGTCAGACAACATTTTCCCTTAACAAACCCATGCTGTGTCTGAATTATTGCTGCAGTCTTTTCTAGATGATCCTGCAATGCATCTTTAACCAGTGACTCCATTATTTTACCACCCACAGTGTAGTGGTCTGTAATTACTCGTGTCACCCTTCAATTCCCCTTTGTGAATTGGGGACACATTTGCGCATTTCCAGTCCATGGGAACTTTCCTGAGTCCAAGGATGCTCTCATAATAATGGCTAAGGGTTTGCTGAATTGCTTTGCCGCCTCCTTTAATATAACTGGATAGATCCCCATCCACCCCCAGGTGCCTTTCCTTTGTTTAACTTCAACAATTTCTCCTCCACTTTGTTCTCAGTTATTTATCCCCGGGGGCTCACATCTGGTGAGTATGGGCTTGGCACACCCAGGGTCCTGAGCTGGATATCATCATTCTTCTCTTTCTTGGTGATTCCCTTCTACTTTTGACTCTCTCTCTCTCTCTCTCTCTCTTAGGGTTACTCGGGAACTTTTTTTTTTTTTTTTTTTTTCCTGGTGCAGCATAAGCCTCAGGCTTCCTTGCATCATGTGGATATTAATAATAATAATAATTACAAAATCATTAAGCACCCTGCTACAGTTTGATAACCTTCTGTCATTTTCAAACCTTAATAACTCCTCATGTGTGAATGTAGATGCAAAATACTTATTCAGTTTGTTTGCTATCTGAGCAGGATCATCAACCGTCGAACCATCGATATCAAGTGGACCAATCAGATTCACCCCCTTCCTTTGAGAGTTTATATAAGTAAAGAAATCCTTGCTGTTTTTCTTAGCATCTTTTGCCAAAGATTTCTCGTAATCTGCCTTCGCCTGCCTAACCTCCTTTGTGACCTGATTACAGACTAGCTTATATCTGCCATAGGCTTCTTGAGTCGCTTGATAATTTATATGCATCCTATGCATTTTTCTTCTCTGTCACGAGTCTCATTAGTTAAGACTTCACATGCAAGATGGTGACAGTGTGGGAATATTGCATTACACATATCTTCTAAATGACAAGAGAAATGTGACAACTACGTAACAGCTTAGTAGCAATACATCTAACAGACAAGATATATAAACCAGTACTGACCGAGATAAAAGTTTAAGACTTCACTTTGTAAATGTACCCTTAATTATTCGATAAACTATTACTTCGCTTAATATCAATACACTATTGATAATAATTAATGCAATAAGTTTGGAATCAGTTATTAATTAGCTTTTTATTATTATTATTATTATTATTATTATTATTTTTTTTTTTTTTACATTTCATTAAATATTTCCTGATTCTATCAATTATGATAAATTACCTTAAATGTTTCTTTGGAAATCGGTACAATCGTACTCGCGAATTATTACATGAAAAACACTTCTTATTCATAATGTCAGTAGACAAATACAAAAAAAAAATGATGATGATAATAATAATACACAAATAATTATAATAATAGTAACCAAAAATGAAATTAAAAATGAACTAGCTACGTTTAACGAATATTAATTTTTTCAAATGCTTTAATAAATTTATTAGTATTGGGCATGCGCGTTAGTACTCTGTGTTTTTATTGACAGGTTAGTTTATAGGTCCGGTATTGGCTAATTCAGCTATTTGACTGTATCTTACTGCTCTGTGGTCTAGCACATCGCACCCGTCCGTTGAGTTGCATGCTTTTCGAGAGATCAGTTTGGTGTTTGTTCAAGGCCGTATTTTGTAATAATAAAATTATTTGTAATTTTAATTATAGTACATAAATTAAAAGAATATGGGGTCAGAAAATACATGTTAGCGTTTTTGCGAAAACTAAATTGAATGCTCTGGAGAAACTCGACAATGGCGTGTGTGTGTGTGTGTGTGTATATATATAAATAAATGCAGTTAATTAGATGTGGGCAAGCCAACACAACTGTACTGTAAAAGATTTGGGGGTGGAGACACAGATCTGGAAATATTTTGCATTCAGTTTATTTTACAAAGGCAATTAAGTTCAGCAGTTAAGCTATTTTACAAAATTAGAGTTAGCAGACAATGCATCATTATGTTTTATACAAGAAAGACGACAGGAGCTCCAATTTTTCTATAAAAGAAAAAGGCCAAGACTTTTTATTTTATGCTTTCGTAGTGCAAACAATGTTAGATCAAGTGCCATATGGCCTGGACCTTATCAAAAAATGTCCCAGGTATTTAGCTGGGAGAGATTTTCCACTGATCCACCTTCTGTTGCTACAATTTTACAGATTTGAAGATTAAGGGTCATTTATCAACAGAGAAAAACTTCAGAATAAGAGAACATCATTACCGTCTGGACGAAACAGGTCTGAATTATAAAATGTTGCTTACAAAAACTATGGCAGAAAAAGAGGAGCCTGCAGCATGGATACAAGAAATCCAAAGAGAATAACACAGCAGCTGTGGTAATGCAAATGGATCACACAAATTGTCTACTTTTCTTGTGATTAAATCAATCCTACAGCTTTTCAAAATAAATTGTTCGTCTTTAAAAGTTTATCACTCGGAGAGACCAGAACTGACCATAGTCATAAGTGTCCATAGATTTATCGCTAGTAGGGGCCAGACGTGTTCAAAGCCGCTAAGTGGATTTTTCTTATTTATTGATTTGAAATTATTGTTTTTCTAAAACTTTTGATTTAAATTTAGTAGTATAGCATTATTTTGTGATTTTCTGATTAATTTGGTGTATTTATTCTTTACTCGGCCTTGCAATTGCATAAAAATATCGGTAAGAGTATCTATGTGTTACAAGTCGCAACTCCGCTGAACGAGAAGTTTTTTTGCCATATTTAGCCGCTTATTGAATATTTTTTACATCAAATTATTTTTTGTAAGTAGCTTATAGACCTAGTAAGGATCGTTAGTTTATTCTGAACTGAGACAGCGAGATTTGAAAGTTAATTATTACTTAAGTGTCCATAGATTTATCGTGCGTAACTCTCCGCCTTTGTCTTGTCATACGCTCGTTATATACCGAACCTAGATAGCGTTAATATAGTATAGGTTATAATATTTTCAGTGATCGGTAAAATCTATTAAACTTGTTGAACTTCGTTGGCATTTAAATTGTACTTTTAACTAAATACATATACCGACTTAGATTACAAACGTAACATAATTAATTAATACATAACTGATACGGAAGTTATATAAAGGGAACTCGGAGATAATTAATACTTGACACTAAAAAATATATATCCCGTTATAACTGTGTTGGGAGATAAGTTAGGGTTATAAACTGAAATTGAAATTTTATTTAAATTAAAAGAAATTATCACTCAGACCAGAGCAGCAAAACAAAAGGCTCAAGCTAATGGAAGTGCTGTAGCTCAGAGGAGAATTGAGGGGGAAGTTGCCTTCTGAATCACAGCTTTTTAAAATGCACAGCTTGCTTATGTTTGTGGAGCATTCAGGTACGGGACATGATATTGCCATGGGGGATGTCTTTGTGTGTGCGCAATACAAGGAGTGTATCGAAATCAGGCAACAACTCAGCGTTCTTATGGGCCTATATGAGAGCTTGAAGGACAGGGTGGATGCCCTCGAAGGAACTAAATTGATGGGCCCATGAAGCTCTCAGCTGCCCACATCAACGCCAGAGCTTGCACTTGGTCATCGCGAAACACAGCGGCAACCCCCAAGGCAGAATGCGCTGGTCCCAAAGGAACTAGTAGTTGTTGGTGACTCTATTGTCAGGGAAACGGGGAACATGCTTTGCAAAAAGGATAGGTGGAACAGGACCAGGGTATGTCTGCCAGGGGCAAAGGTTGATGACGTTGTAGAGCGAATATCATCTTTTAAGGGCACAAAAGGTGATAAAGTTGTACACGTTGGCACTAATGATATCAAGAGTAGGAGACCGGCAGAATTGCTTAACAAGTACAGGTCACTGTCGAAAAAAAAGCCGTGAAATAGGGTTGAATTTAAAGTGTCTGCAATTCTGCCCAGACACGATAGGAGGGAGTATATGATGAGAGCCTTGTCGATCAATTCGGCCCTGGAAAGATTGTGCAAGGCTCAAGGGGTAGAATTTTTTTCAGCCTGGACTGTACTCGTTAACAGGAGAGATTGCTTCTACAGGGATGGGATACACTTAAATAGAAAGGGTGCAAGAATATTTGCTGATGCTATCGAGGCAGTGTTCGGTGGGTCGGAAAACTGCTAGCTTGGGGGGAGACAAAGACGAATAGATTAACAGTGGCCACTGGCAGAGGTGAAAGAGATTCTTGCACTGCTTCTATTGGAATGAGCAGAAGCCTGAAAAACAAGATGCAGGATATTTCAGAGACTGCCGGGAGTCATTGCGGTACAAGTAAACACATGGGCTGTGTTAGGGTAGCTAATAATAGAAATAGGTGCATGTATACTTGCGTGTACACCAATGCTAGGAGTTTAGTAAATAAATTTGATGAATTTGAGGTATTGTTCAAAACATCAAAGGCAGATTTTTTTCGGATATCAGAGACGTGGTGTCACATAGATATAAGGAATGCGGAACTGGAATTTGGGGAGTACAACGTCTAAGAAAGGATAGACTGGATAGGAAGGGAGGAGGGGTTATGCTATTAGTTAAGAAACACATAAAATCCAAGGAAGTGAAGCCAGTGGACATCGCTGGACAGTGCAGTGTCGAGTCAGTTTGGTGTGACATAAGCATTGAGAGATCAAAATTGAGAGTAGGAGTGTGCTATAGGCCTAATGACTCTGATGAGTATAATAAGAAACTGTACAGGGAAATAGAGTGGGCCAGTAAATCAGAGAGTCTTATAATGGGAGATTTTAATTTCCCAGATATTGACTGGAATTTGGGGGCTGGTCACTCACACACTAGCAAGGCTTTTGTGGAATTATTGGATGATTGTTTTCTACATCAGCATGTGCGGGAGGAAACTAGAGGGAGGAATACTCTTGATTTGATTATCAGCAGTGATTCTTCATGCATTAAGAATCTGCAGATAAATGAACCGCTAGGTGGCAGTGATGACAGTGTGCTGAAGTGGGATTTACTCAAAGAGGTAACTACCATTATGGGTAGGGTTATTGCTTTCGTAAAGGCGACTACGATGGACTGAGACAGTATTTAAATTCTATACAGTAGGACCAACTGATGATGTTGTGAACAGCAAACTCAAAATGGGAAGCATTCAAAGAACTTATCTTGGAAGCTACTAGGCTTTACATACCAACTAAGAAATATTGTTCAAGGTTTAGGCCTAAATGGATGTCAGATGAACTAATGAGGCATATGGCAGAGAAGAAACATGCATGGGATACATACAAATTAACACATGACACAGAAGCCTATGATAGATACAAGTTGATCTGTAACCAAGTTACAAAGGAGGTTAGGCAGGCGAAGGCAGATTACGAGAAATCTTTGGCAAGGGATGCAAAGAAAAACAGCAAAGAGTTCTTTACTTATGTAAACTCTAGAAGGAAGGGGATGAATCAGATTGGCCCACTTGATATCGATGGGTCAACTGTTGATGATCCTGCTCAGATAGCTAACAAACTAAATGAATATTTTGCATCGACATTCACACATGAGGAGTTATTTAGCGAGGGGAATGCCAGAGGTGTACTCAACTCTAGCAGTAAGCTAGAGAATCTTGTAATAACTGAGAGTAAAGTGGAGGAGAAATTGTTGAAGATAAACACAAGAAAGGCACCCGGGGTGGAAGGGATCTATCCAGTTATATTCAAGGAGGCAGCAGAGGAAGTAAGCAAACCCTTAGCCATAATTGTGAGAGCTTCCTTGGACTCAGGGGAGGTACCCACAGACTGGAGATGTGCAAATGTGACCCCAATTCACAAAGGAGGATAAAAGGCTGACGCAAGTAATTATAGACCTGTGACTTTAACTTCTGTTCCAGGAAAATTAATGGAGGCACTAGTTAAAGAAGCACTGCAGGATCATTTAGACAAGACTTCAGTTATAGCTCGGACACAACATGGTTTTGTTAAGGGGAAGTCTTGCCTGACCAATTTAATTGGATACTATGATGCAGTCACAAAGAAACTGGATGCAGGGAATAACTTTGATATTATATACTTGGATCTTAGAAAGGCTTTTGATACTGTTGCACATGGAAGACTGCTGCACAAATTGGAGCAGTGTGACATTGGAGGCAAATTGCTGCTGTGGATAAAGGGGTGGCTGAGGGGGAGAAGACAGAGTGGTAATCAATGGACACTGCTCGTCGTGGACTAATGTTATTAGTGGAGTCCCTCAGGGCTCAGCGTTGGGTCCATTATTGCTTTCTGTATTTATAAATGATATTGATGATGGTATATCAAGCTTAATATCGAAGTTTGCAGACGATACAAAGGTAGGCAGGGTTGTCAAGGACACTACTGACACTATGCTGCTGCAACAGGATCTGGAAAGGTTGAGCAGATTGGCTGAGAGGTGGCAAATGAAGTTTAACATTGACAAATGTAAAGTACTACACATGGGATACAGCAACCCCAGAGCAATGTATCAACGCTGTGGTACTACACTGACAGTGGTAAAGAATGAAGGGGACCTGGGGGTGGTTGTGCAGGCAGATATGAAGTTCTCTGAGCAGTGCAGACGGGCTGCAAGAGTAGCTTATGGTGTATTGTCAATGATATATAGGAATTTTTCTAGCAGGGATAAGATGATTATTCCCTTGTATAAGGCAATGGTCAGGCCACACCTAGAGTACTGTATACAGGTCTGGAGGCCTCATTTCAAGAAGGATGTAGAGCTGCTGGAACGAGTACAGAGAAGGGCAACAAGATTAGTGAATGGAACAAAGGGGTGCTCTTACAAAGAAAGGCTTAAGTTTTGCAAATTACAGTGTCTGGAGACTAGGCACCAGCGAGGTGATCTGATAGAGGTGTATAAAGCCTTGAATGGTTTGAACATGCTCAATGGTGATGGGATTCTTCCTCTTGCTCAGAATAATCACCTGAGAGGGCATAAATTCAAATTGAGGAAAGACAGATGTAGGATAAACGTGTGGAAAATTGCCTTTAGCCAGCGGGTGGTTGGTTGGTGGAACAGACTTCCATCCCTTGTCGTGGAAGTTAATAGCCTAAATAAGTTTAAGGCTCAGCTGGAGAGGTATTTCGAACGAATAGAGGGGTGAAGTGGAAGTGTTTTTTTTTTTTTTTTTTTTGGCTGATGCTGCATAAGCTTGCTTTCTTGCATCAAATGCCTCTACTAATGCTAATGCTATCTGGCATGGATGGACCTTGCATAGTACTGTAGTGATTTCCCTATCTCCTTCCAAAATAGAAACCAGCATGATATTATTATTATTAATAGCCATATGGTGCAAGGAAGCCTGAGGCTTATGCTGCACCGGCCAAAAAAAAATTTCCCTATTACCCTGAGAGAGAGAAGTAGAAAGGAATCACCAAGAAAGAGAAGAATGATGATATTCAAGACCTTGGGTGTGCCAAGCCCATACTCAGCAGATGTGAGCCCCTGGGGGTGAAAGTATATGGATGGTCCCTACATTACTCAAGGAATGTATTTATTTTTTTGAATTCTTTAAGGAAATAAACATATGAACAGCCTATTCTTTTATATCCCACTTAACCGTGAGGAGCTTTAAGAATAAGACATACAAGGTCATGTTTTTACAACTGTATGGGACGCCTTGAGCCAGCTTATGGACAAAGTGATTTTTAGAATGTTGAAGAAATGTCGAAAAATTTGCGAAGACTTGCTTGAAAAAGACATACAATGGATTCCACTTTTTCTTTGGTTTTATTTCGTTTTCCGACAAATCGTTACAGATTTATCAGGAAAGGAAATTGTGGACGATGCGTAACTCATAAATAACATAACAGAAAGATCTAATATAAAGGAGATTGAATCGAATCTAGGGCGAAAAATTCCCTATATACAAATTAATTACATTAAACAACAACATTCATCAGTCCGCAATGTGGTTTTAATCATGTTTATATATATATATATATATATATATATATATATATAAAAAGTGGAGGGTTTATGAAACCGCACATGTTCATCATTTAAACAGATGTCAACTGATGATTTTATGTAAATGAATGTATATGTTTTGAGTGAGAATAAAATTAAGTTATATCTTTTTACGATTCCCCGCTTTAAACGACTAACTACCGGTCTCTATCACGTGAGATAAGGATTTCTGCCGTAATTCATTTACTTTATCCATTTCGTCGTAATTCAGGTTATGTTTAGTTAGGTTAGCTGTATATAGCCAAGTGGAAGTGCAGCAGCGCAAGCTCTTGAGTGAACCGGGGTTCAAGCCCATGATTGCTACATACGATTGACGTTTGTATTGATGATTTATTGTAAACTCCACTGGTTTGTCGCGCCAGAGTATAAACAAGAATTTTTTTTTTTTTTTTTTTTTTTTGAGGAACATGGGAATACGTTTAAATTTCATTGCATATAATTTTTTTTTTTTTTTTTTTCTGTTTATACTCCGGCACGACAACCAAGTCAGTAGAGTTTACAATAAATCGTCAATACAAATATTTATCGTATTTAGTAGTCACGGGCTTGAACCCCAGTCCACTCAAGGGACGCGTGCTATGCACTCTCGCTCCTGACCACTGGGCTACGTCAGGCGTTAACGTTGCTAGCCAATAAACTAGAGAAGCCATATTTTCATGGCTACCGATTTGCGAAATGATTTAGGTTGTTAATATATACAGAATAGTAAGTTGGCGATGAACAGGTCACGATAATTTGCGAATCCGAATTAACCTGACACTAAAAAGGTCTAGTTTGCTACTCAGTTTTCCATTCTGCACGTTGCCGTACTGCCACGAAAAAGAAAAATCCTAGACCAGGTGCTGTCCCCTGGTGGTCCGCAGAGTTACAGAATCTTCGACGGGAGTTGAACCAGAGGAGGAAAATCTTCCAGCGTGCCAGGAGATCTTGACCTGACACTGAGGTTGAAGAATTAAGACAATACAGAAACATCCGAAATGAGTACACTGCTCCAATTAGAAAAAGAAAACAAAAATCATGGGAAGATCTTGTCACCTCAGTTGGAAATCAAAACCCCTGGGAGGGGTGGTATATAAGGTTACCACCAACAAACTCCCCCAGAGGAGAAGTTATCCCGTCAACCATAACACTAACGGGAAGTATGACAAACACCTGGACCAGCTCGATAAATAATATTCTTAATGCAATCAAAAATGGTAACAACCCCACAGCAGCTCTTGCTATGCAGAGAAAATGATGACTACAGCACGGAAACAACGTAACCACCATTTCCTTTGGAGCAACTTAAATTGGCAGCAGGAATAATTAGGACATGTAAATCACCTGGTCTGGACAAACTCGAGCCAGAAATTGTTAAACTCATTGAATATACCCCACACCCTATCCTGTACCTCTTCAACCACTGTCTCCAAGTAGGATATTTCCCAAGTGCATGGAAAGTAGCAAGTGTACGCTTGATCCAAAAAAAAATCCAAGCAAGCTGCCAGATAGACCTGACTCCTACCGCCCAATTGTTCTTCTTTCCTGCCTTAGCACATTTAAGGGATGGTCAGCTGTGGACGCTCTGGATAACATTGTTACAACTGCCAAAAGTTCTACCAAGAAATATTCCTTGCAATCTCAATTGATTTTGCCGGGGTGTTTGACTCACTCTGGTCAAGCATCCTGGGTAGACTTCGAGCCACAAACCTATATCTTTGCATCCACAGCTATCTCTCGAAAAGCTATCTTTCAACACTCGAAAGGAGCAGTAAACCACATGGATTTCACCGTTGACCCAGCAATCAGCAAAACTTCACAACACCAAAGGCTTACAGAACACCTAAGACACCTGGCAGAACCAATGGAATTTATCCACCAAAGGAATCACTACCAAGTTCTTCCCAGATATCAGCAGGCTATCTCCAGGACTATACACATTTTTACTGACTGGGCATGGCTCCTTTAGAAGAAAGATACACGAATTTGGTCTCACAGACACCCCATTCTGTGCCCATGGACAAGAATCCTGGGAGCACCTTCATGAATGTGACCTCTTCAAGGACCTGCATGGACAACTATACGCGACTATCCACTCACTACTCAGGAATGAAGAGCACATCATTTTTACAGGAGCAAGACCTCCCATTTTCCTCCTGGTGGGGCACAGGCATGCTCCACTACTAGCAAGGACCATCTACTATATCGGCCCTTACTTCCTTTTCCTCCCCCAGTTTGCATTCTCCCTACCCTTCTTTCACTTCACACCGTGTCTGCCCCACACGTCCAAATTTAGTAACACTAAAATTCTTGCCCGACCTATTAGGCTTCAAATCATATTTCCAGCGCATAACTCCATCTAGAGAAATTTCTAGTTATTTGCAGACTAGACTGTTCATCTTTTACTTCTTAGGTCCTAGCTGCTGAATTCTCAGGAAAGTAGGTGGTAGGACCTGCCAGAGTAATTTATCTTAATAGCACCCAGTTGGCCTCCCTGTGGGCAGGTATGGTAACGCTAGGTCCCGGCAGCTAACAGACCGGATGAACAATGGGCACGACTCTACATATCATATGATCCATACATTTTAAAATCTTTGGCTTTGACAGGATACTGTCACTTGATACATAGAACATATGTGGAGATGGGAGAAATTATTATTATTAGCTATATGGTGCAAGGAAGCCTGAGGCTTCTGCTGCACCAGCTAAAAAAAAAATTCCCGAGTTATCCCTGAGAGTCAAAAGGGAATCACCAAGAATGATCACAGGACCAGTTAGACCCTCAACATACATATACCTTTACTGCCATATTGCCCATTCCCTCTCGGAAGTTCACTCCAGTGCTTCAGATACAAACGTGGTTCTTAACTTGGGATGGGGGTATCTCAAGCAGTACTTCAGGAATTGCATCCAAAATGTCGGATTTTAATATGCTTAGGTTTTGGTAAAATATTTATCAAATTGCAAAATTTGATAAATAACTTTTTTTTATTTCTGATGCCCTAGAATTTATCGTGTTTTCAGAAAACTAAATCAAAACCAAACTGTCCAGTGCCGAAGTGAAGTCACGCAATTTCTCCAAAAATCACTTGTCAGTTCATGTGTATAGTATTTGTCTAGTTTAGCGTCCTTAGCGGTTCTTGCTACTCCAAGTGTAACTTCTAGTTGACAAAAAGATGCCATGTGCTGTTACAAAAATTTGTTTTATAACTAATGTACATTTCACGAACAGTAGCCATATTCCCCTTCAGACGTAGCTGTTTGTAACTAGTGTTCCTCTGAACTCATCTTTTATTGCATCTCCAGCTAAGATGAGAAACTAGGTGTTTAGAGTAATTATTTACTGAGTCCTATTTTTAAAAAAATTACTAGGCATCTGAATGCTGTATATATTAAAAATTGGCTGTAAATATACAGCCAATTTTTAGCTATTTTCCCCTCTTAGAAACACGGATATACAGTAGATGGAGTCCCAGAAATGCTATGTTGTGCTTGTTCTGGAGCGACGTATGGGTTTCACTGCATAACTATTTTTATTTCACACCATCCAATCCTAGATAAATTTTGGAAAAACTCCAGATCTTGGGTACTAGTCCATATTTCGACAAACAGGAGCAAAACATTGATTGGCAGGTGCCACTCACTGTTTTTCCTGCCCACTGTCCTCCTAGGTTGATATGCCTAGGGTGTTCCCCCACTTGCCGCTGTTTTTAAATCCGGAACTAGTTTTCCAATTTTAAAATAGCGGGATGGGGGGGGGATAAACACCCTGCCAAAGCTAAGCACCCACTCCAATTGTCTTGTCTATGTCTATTGTTTTGAAATCTGGTATACACATTGATTCTTGAGTAATAAGATTTGAGTGTCTTAATTCCCATTGGAAGAATGATGACCAGAAAAAACCCTGTGGAACATGTTTCTGGGGAAGGAAACAGCAGAGCATATTACAAATGTCTACAATACCATGGCTAGGTCAAGCATTAGAGAGCTACATGATGAATTATTCCTTAAATTAGGTAGAGCACCAGAACAAATATATCCAGAAAATAAACTAAATAAGATCTAACTCATATTTACACAGGCAATACTTGTAAGTTATATAAAATTTATTCCTGAGCACAGACTCCTAAGTGATGAATACTCATGGAGCACTGGTCGGGAACTGCTATAGATATTTATTCCAAATTAGTGATCAAATTGCTATAGAAAGCAAATTATCTATGTCATCATGAAACAAACTATTAAAATTCTTTGCTTGGTTTGCTTTTATTATTATTATTATTTTTTGTTCTGCTCAATTACACATTATTGGCTAATGCAAAATCTTTGCATTTTTCAGAACCCACTTTGAGTCAAATATAGAAGGGCTGCCAACTTACACAAATTGACTATCACATTGTAGCAATTACTGAACAAATTTAAAGTACTTAATCTTCAAAATGTATTTAACCTAGTGGGCTTTTAACAAGAGCAGCTACAATATGCAAGGATGGTGTGTTAAATTCCACCCACCCAGGTCATTACTGTTACTTACAAAAAAAAATAAATTAAAAGAACCATTGAAATTAATTTAAAAGATAAATCTTTATTATCAAAATCAACTAGTAAAATGAGGACAGCCATGTCCTTTAATGTGTTAGGTCATCTGCCAAATATATAAACAAATTAATTGAGAACTGGTAGTCATAAGTAGTTGTTATTTGTTTTTTTTTTTTTTTTTTTTTTTAGGAGCATTAGCAACTAAGGCCATGTAGCTCCGGGGATATGCAGTGGTCATTCCCTGACCTTTCCGCATCCTCCATATTTGGTGGTCAAGGGCTCGAACCCTGGTCTAATCAAGAAGAGTGTGCTACGCACTGCTGCTCCTGCCCACGGAGGCGCCAGTCATAAGTAGTATTAGAGTCCTAATACTCAAACCCAAGTCGTTTTTTTTCCACCTATTGCTGTAAACACATACTGGTACATGGTTACGAAACTTAGGCTAAACACTTTAAGTGCATACTATTAAATTTTTGTTGGTCCACAATAGGGGTAAAAAAAAAAAAAAAAAAAAATCAGCACGTGAAAAAAATAACATACTTGACTAAAAACTGGAAGAAAACTAAACTTATTGGAAAAAGGGAGGGAAGACACCCAGTTACTGGAAAACTTCTGCCTAAATAGTTGACATTTTTACAAGTACAGTTGTGAAAAATATTAGAAGTTTATTACAGAAGGTTTAAATCTTTTTGTAGATAAATTTGTTCCATCAGTTTGACCATTCATGATATACTGATATTGATGAGACGAAAGTTTGGAGGTGGGACATATACAAGTTATTTTCAGATTTTACTTAAACATAGCAAGAATATATCCAGCTTATTGGTATAACGTGGCCTTGAATACTCACTACTCTGATTCTTGCAGTCACAGCTTCATTAGTTGATGCAGCAAAATCATACACTAGCTGATCCAGATGCATTACTGATAGGGATGGTTCCATGTCAGGGTCAACTATTTTACAACCGTATCCTTGAAATAATATATGGTATGTTATTATCCCATAATGGTTACTTTTAAACAATACCAGACCTCAACCATGACTACCAAACCTCAAAAAGCCAACTAATAATGCATGACAGAAGAGCTGGAGGTTTTTTTCTGGACACTAAACATGGTTTTTGAGTTTTTTTTTAGAAAGTTAAGCAGGGTCAAGGTGTGCTATTGCATACCTTGAACCAGTGTTTCCCAAACTTTTTTAGTCATGGAACACTTTTCATCTCAACATATTCACGAAACACAAGTTTAGAGGAAGCCAAAGAACTGTTTAATATTTTATTACATACGATGCACCGTGCATCAGGAGCATCTTTATTTCCAACACATGTAAAGCGAAATTCAAATAACTGTCATTATACGTTTGTTTTAAGAACGAACTGTCTTTTATTAGTTCGTTCCTGTTTTTTAACTTCGGATTTTTGGGGAACAAAAGGCTGCAATTGCAATACTAGAAGTACTTTGTTTCTCGTTTTAAAGTTCCTTTTTTTAACCACAAATCCATGGTCACATATTTTAATAATATTTCTAAATACTAATAATTATCAAAAAATTTATACAAGGAAGTGAGTTTAGTTTTATATCGGTTCGCTTCCTCCTCTCCTTCAACCCATGTACTTCAGGCTAAATTGCACGCGAATGCCATATTAGACCACTACATTGCTACTTTTTCGTAGATGTCATTACCTCTGCGCATACTTCTCAATACAAAAGCCTGCCAAAATAAAGTGTTCTGCAGTTTATTTGATTATTAATCTATGCCAGTATATTAATAATCGAGAAAAAAAATGTCAAAAATTACAATGATACAAAAGTGGTGGTGTACGCTACAAATTTGCAAAATTTATTTCTTTTATTTTTTTAATTATTAATTACAATTTTTCACGGAACAGTTTGGGAAACGCTGCCTTGAACAAGGCTTAAACCTAAAATATACCTTGTCATTTTATGGCCAATAACTATTTTCTTATTACTGTATAGTGTTCGTTATCAAACTTTTAGGTCTAACTTTCATTATACTCATGAAACTCAGTTGATTAAAATATCCATTGTTTGCAAACTATTTTTAGACAATTCAATTTTGATATTTATTTTTTCTTGAAGTGGAAGAAAAATATTCTTTTATTTCAAAAAGGATAGCTTACTAATATTTCTGTGTACATTTTTGTTAAATGTTATGAAACTATTGGAGGAAAAAAAAAAACCTCCTGCAGTAGAAATACAGTAAAGTAAACACGTTTTTGACTATACATTGCATCTACATCAGAAGAAAACTTAAATTTGATTACTTATCTAATACAGGGTGTGCCACAAGGTCTGGAACCAAAGGGAACTGTTGCAAAATCTGTTCAATTAGTGTACCACTAATAAAACAATGTAAATATTTTTTGCCAGTCAAAGAGAATGGCACAAATTGTTTGAAGGGAGATTTTACTGTATGAAGTGACAACTTGTTCTACAAGATGCTTGACACTGCAATTCATACTTTCGTAGCATACACTTCGGCCTTGAGATAGGTGCAGAGGTTAAAGGTTAGAGGATTGTGGTAGTCATTCCACTGATCCCTGTTTCCAATCCAATGTTGAGGAAACTGTTCATCCAACTATGTCTGATTCCTTGCATCATTTGGAATTTACCCTGCTCATTGAGAATGCTTGGAAAAGCTTCATTGTGCAATGTATCAAGGTACACCTTTCCTGTCAACTGTGACAGAAGAGGTGTATAACATGCCAATTATTCAGTTCTTCCAGGCTACACCATGCCATAACAATGGCTACCATTGTCCAGTTTTTTTTAATAATGCTAATTCCATTAGATTTACTTTGGACCAGTAACATGTATTTTACTGATTAACTTCACTAAACACAAAAATTAGCCTCTACACTGAAAGATGCAGTCGTTTTGAAATCTGAATTTTGTACTGAGCACAATGCTATTCACAGAACTTCATACAACTGATCAGAATCTGTACTGCACAAAGAATTTGTAGGGATGCCACAGATTTCTTTTTGAGACACTCCCCCTAGTTTTTGTAGAGACCACAGAAATTTGTTTGGGGTAAATACAAGCATATCAAACACTGCTGTCACTGTTTCATTAGAAATGTTACTTTCTGCACTTCTGAAATTGTAAATTCACAAATTTACTAGTTCATAAGTGATATTGCCAGGGCCGGATTTCCCATTAGGCACAGTGCCTAGGGCCTACGAAAGAAGGAAAAAAAAAAAAAAAACCTGCAGTTCACTCTTTTCACTATGACTAATGAAAAATGAGCTGAGAAAACATGTGCACAATTGGATCTAGGAGCTTCAATTCAATAAGCATATGCTATCCAGTGACTGTTCTCCAAACTAGAAAAATCGAAGTGATGGTCGCTCTATCAATTGAGGTGGTTTATCATTTATTATAGTTGAAACTTGAGTCATGTTAATTGACATGATTCGCAGTCAAAGTGTTAAAATAGAACATTTACCCCCCCCCTCCCTCCCTTTAGCATATTTCGGAATAAAAGTGCCTAAGGCCCACAAAACACCAAAATCCAGCCCTGGATATTGCACTTAGTTTCTTGAAAATTTAAGATCAGAAACAAGATAGACTAAGTCATAGTAGCATCTCATCCATGAAATTGATATAAAATGTCAGGATGCAAGGGATATTCTCAAATAATGCATAAAAAATTAAATGTTTCAAGCCTTTCTATATGTAAATTTCAAACAAAATATATTACATATAAAATGAAAAGTTCTAGGTTTTCCACTAATTGTATGGTAATGCATATTTTTCTTCCATACGTTTTTTTTAAATAAATAAATAAAATAAAAAACATGCATTTAAGGATACATCTTTAGTATACTAGGCATATATCCAGGGTTGCTAACTCAAAATTCAGCATACTTGACTTGTGTGATCTGAATATCAGTTCCATTTGTGTTTTAGACTCCCAAGTAGCAGTACTTTAGCCATCATCAACAGAAGAATGCCCACAACAAACCTCAGTGAATGTGGCTGTAATATATATATATATAATTCAAGTTTGTTGATGGGCTAGGCTAAAGAAAGCTGAAATGTGGAGGTGGCTTCTCTGATGATCTGCATAAATAACAATTAAATATTTGGAAAGAGCAGTTTATTTATTTATTTTAACCAAATTACAGTAAATTTAAATGTTTACCATTAGAAAACATCTGTTATCACTTTTTCATTTTAAATTATTTTCTGATTTTTCAATTTTTTTTTAGAAAAAATCTTGCAGAGAATAATTTGCCTATTGCACATGAATATTTTACAAAGAGTTTAATAAAGTTTTACATTTTTTTTTCAACAGCAATTAGCTGTAAATTCCATTTGTAATTTTGTTTGAAGGAAAACTATAAAACAGATATTTTAAAGGATTTAAATACAGTACCTTCATTTTTATTCTGGGGCTGGTTGATATACAAACAAATCATAATCAAATGCATATTTTGTTTATAGTTGCAAACAAGTGAAAAGTTCTGCACAATCATCAAGTAAAACAATCCATTAAAAAAAAAAAAAAACTTCACAACTGAGTATTTTAGAGGTCTGTGCAGATGCAGAAATTCATATTAAATGAATTTTTGTTATTTACATAGATAACAAATGCAGAAAAATGAAAAACAGGCTTTTTGCTGGGCTGTTTGATAACTTCCTTTAGTTTAATCAAGTGCAGATAATATTTGCAAACTAACACTTATCGCTATCTGGGTGAACATCCTGCTCGCTCGCTCGCTCGCTCTCTCTCTCTCTCTCTCTCTCTCTCTCTCTCTCTCTCTCTCTCTCATTCATCCAGTAATGCCTCTGGAGGTATAAAAAACCAAAGTTATAACAAAGCAAAGTTCACAACAGTAACAAATTGATTTCAGTCTCAAAAATCACAATATATGCAACCTGTCATTTTATAACTTGATATATTGCAACTGAACATGTAGCTTAGTATTTCCACTTCAATTTAGAAAAAAATTTATAGACATTACAAATATAAGTTGTACATACAAATGTACACTTTGAAAATGTGGATAAAGGCATTGTGAATATAGATCACAAGGGAAAAGATCACATTCTGTTATCTGCACAGAACTCTAAATATATAGGTGTGTGGGTAAATACACATGTATGCACACACACACACAATGAAATCTCAATTGAAAAGGCCTATGTTTAGTGCTTATTTTATACATTCCAACAAATTAATTTCTCTAATTCAATGTTTTCCTTGATTTAGTGTTATAAATTCACTTCCAGAGAAATATTAAATGGGTACAATGTATATACACATCCATATTCACATTATACAAATACACAAGGTACTACTATAACACACACACACACACTGTAGTTACCTTTATCATACAGCCTTAATATTTTTATATAATATATAAAATATTTGGCATCTAATGAAAAAATAGGCAATGGATACGCAAGTTTCATATATACAAATGGCAGTATCCAGTTTTAAAATTATAATACACAATCTCACCTTCAAAAGTACATATTAATCCTAGACAATGTATGATGAAAACAGAATAATGCATTGTGTAATATGAATTCCAGCAGAAGTTTAAATTCTATTATTAAATAAGGCACTTCAGCATTTCATTTTCTTCTCACATAACTAAATGCTAATTTGCCTTGAACATTTAATGAATAACAGAACTATGTATATACTGTTGATCTGTTTTAATAAACATATGCATATAAGATACCAGAACTAATTAAAAATATTATAATTTTAAGTTTTCCAAACATTGAGTATACAGATTAAAATGCTAGCTAGTATTTTATACCCCTCTTTATGCAGTTAAAAGTATTCAATATTTTGGACACTACCAATTCAAATTAATTAGTAGCAAAATTTGTTAGTATTTAGTGTATATTCGCAACAGTAAATACGGAATAAAAGCTGTTATGCTTTCATACGAATTTGCTTTTAAACAGAAACTTTAGCTTTTTAGCAGGATTTAATACAAGACAAACAAAGCTAGTGTGAAGTGCACTAACCACTTCTCTTAAACATTCCTGTATGGAATCAATGCCATTAACTTTTGAATTCTGAATAACAGTTGTATATTTAGGGAAGAATACCAGTTTAATCATTAACTGCAGTTTCATAGCTTATTTTAAATTATAGATATAGACCACTATAATTTCAGTATACCTCAGTAAAGTGTCGTGGGTAGATGGACCAATATTTAAGATTAACTGAAAAATATACACAATGTCACTACTGTTAAGTTAGTTTATAATTTTACACCACAATTTGCTTTCTTCTAACAATTACCAATTTATTATTAATAGTATTATCATTGATGACATGAATATAAAGTGAAAAGTAAGTTTCTTCTAATGGTTTTTTCCCCATTCAGTAATCAGGTGCTTGGTACTTTTGACCCTGATTCATTCTTTTTCTCCTGCTTTATTTACTACCTGGATGCCAACATACTTTTGCTTGCTTTCAATTTGTAGTTTTCTTAAAAGTACTACACCTGTGAATTATTTTATACCAATATATGAGTAGTTTATTAAAATTATTTATCCCAAAGCAAACACTTCTCAAACTATATGCAGGTGCAGTCGAAAAAAACTATAGCTACTACAAATTAATGAGAAATTAGTTTTAAGCTTAATTAAAATTCCACTCACTACATGGTAGTTCATGAGCAGCTCACCAGAACTTCTCTTTGCATTGTGCAGATGGAAATTATTAAAAAGGTATCATTTATATAAAAAAATCAACTAAAAGTAAAAGGAATGCCAAAAGCAACATCAAGACAGTTCAGATAAAACAGAAAAGCTAATACCCTTCTCAATGAGAGGAAACTGAGTTCCAGAATGTCCACAAACATTACAATGTGTATGCACGCACAAATAAAACGCAAATCTTGATCTGTGTCAATCACTTCGGTCATATTCAAATTTCTCTGACACATACACTATAGGACTGAAAGGACAAATTCAAAGAATCTCAAGTTTACAGCAGGTCTGGAAATAATGTCCATTACCCACACTTCCTCTATTTGGGAATCACATGTCTCACCTCCAGTGGTTTTGAACAGATTCATGAAAAGGTAATAACATTGATTGCCATAATCAAAAGCTGATTATAGTAATCAGTATTAACTATTTCATATGATTTAGTTCTTAATGTATGCTGATACACTAAGGGGTATATTCCAATTAATTTAATTAAAAAAAATAACAGGGTCCACAAATAAATACAATTCAAGCAGCTAAGATCTACCAATTCTGGATTGTCTACAGTGTGGTGTTCGCTACAACTTTAGTCATGTTCAATTTTTTATGACATATATATTAAACAGAGGGAAAGGTCAAATCACCCCATTCAAAGAAATCTTCATTTAAAGCCAACAACAGTTTCAGTGTACACTCGCCATGTTTCTTCTCTCTGGGACCTCACACGTTTCCAATGTGTCAAGTATTCCCACTATCAAATTCAGACATTCACCATTTTTTCCTATCCTTTTGTCTTTCATTATCTTTTTAGTTTGTATTCTTTCCTTTAAAGATATTTTACTTTTATCATTTGAATTTTGTCTAATTCCACTCTAATTTTCACATCACCTATCAAGGTGAAATTCAATCTCTCTCTCTCTCTCTCTCTCTCTCTCTCTCCCTCTCACCCCCCCCCCCCTTTAGTTTTCAAATAATGGTCAAGGAAGCCTTTAGCAAATGGTTACCAATGGAAAGAATATTCCTTTTTAATAGTTTTCACCAAGTAAAGCATTCCCTTTTACCTCAGATTTATTTACTCTGTTCTTTTTTTCTTTTAACTGTTTTCATTGTATAAATGATGTTCATTATTATGGTTATCTGCATTTGCACAATAAAGAGAAGAGCTCTCAGCATAAGCTTCCAAATGGCTACGGCCAGCTCTCAGTGAACAGATTTATTATAATGGTTTAAAATCCTTTATTTTCCATTAAATGAACAAAAAAAAAAAAAATAAATAAATAAAAATATAAACTATTTACTGTTTGAAATACGAATTATCCCTATCTTATATGTGATGCTTAGTGTGAATTAGTAAGTCTAATGGTCATTTTATCTGTGGAAAACAATGACAAAAAAAATAAAAATTCTGACATAATTAAGTGAATGAAATTTCAATGCATATAAAGACTTTTCATCAGTTAAATATTTTAAAATAATAAAGTACAATCTGATGACCCAAGGTCAACAGTAAAAGAATGCACATTAATAATCTTCAAAGGTGGTTCAATGTTTTAAAAATTTTGCATAAAAGAATGAGTGTTTTTAACTATTTAAAAGGGGGGGGGGGGAACTCAGGTCTCATGATATTAAGATGTGCATGGGTTCACCTTTTAAGTATAAGGGGAAAAAAAGTTTCCTAGTGAGGACCTAAGACCTCAAAATCTGGCAATGATTAACTCAACGTGGCAGCAGATAAAAGACTGGAATAAATTTCTCCAATCACTGATGATATTGAAACCTAAGAATTCTCTATCTTATGACAAAACCATGGAGGCCCCAAAAAACAGAGAATATAAAGTAAGATGTGCATACTCAAATACATAATTTTTTTATCCATTAATTAAGAAACTTAAGAATTATTTTTTTCTTCTTAGCAGTATCAATTACAAATATTTATATGCATACTGATTGCATTACCAAAACTAAAATCTACAATTTTAATAAGTTAACATATCTGTTAAACTATGTATAGATAATTATTTATAACTTTACATATAAATTTTATATTAATAGTTATTAATATAAAAGTAAAACAATTGTTTTCAGTACCTACTGAAACATTAAGAAAATAATATTAAAAATTAAAATATTAATAAATAATAAGATAAACCACTAACAAGTTATGTGAATTTATTGTAATAAGTGAAATTATAATCTTCACATGGTCTATTACTGTTTTCTTTTATTAATAGTTCAGCATGAATATCTTCCTTTTCTCAACAGGAAAAAAACTACTTATTTTATGAATTTTTTTTAAAAATTTCCACATGCAAATTTTACATTTAAGCTCATACCATAATACCACATGTTATTAATGAGTAGCAAAGTCAAATTTCTCATATGCTTAAACATTCTAAAAAAAAAGTAATGTTTACTAAACTTAATGATTCCAACTAAATTCAAAGCATATGTTTGGATAAAAAAAAAAAAAAAAAGTTATACAGTGCAACCTCCATGTTCCATGCCTGGTTGTACTGCAGTTTTGGATATAACACAAGTGTGATCAAGCTCTCCAAGAGGAGTGTGTGTGTGTGTGTGTGTGTGTGTGTGTGTGTGTGTGTGTGTAAATAAAAAGCAGTTTGTAAGAAAGACATTAGAAGAACCAAACTCCATACCTTGGAGAATTAGCTACTGCAATGGTTTCCAAAGCATGGGCCACTGAGCTATTGTATGCTCTTTGGCAGTATATTCACTCAATTAGATAATTAAATATTTTATAAACAACAGTAGCTAGCTGAGAGTAATTATTGGAGATATTCAATTTTTCTCCTGTCTTGCCTCAGTTTCAGATGCAATAAAAAAAAAAAAAAAAAAACACATCAATGAAATATTAATTATATTCTTTACATTCTTTTCAAGAATTAGAATGAGTGTTGTTTATAACCAACACACAGTACACCCCTGGGGGCTGGGGAATATCTTGATCTATAATGTAACCCAGCCATATTACACTACTTTCATGGAAAATGTTTTCCAAGATGTTGGTTCTTGCTTAATTGCAAAAACCAACACCTTGGAAATTGCTTAATACCTTAATGGCATACTCCAGGGGCTACTTGTGTGTGTGTGGGGGGGGGGGGGGTGTCCTCCCTGTAACCTTGCATTTGACTACTCAGCTACAGAGACTGAGTTCCTTATTTCCTATTTATTTATGCACTATACTGTAACTTGGATTCCATGTAAACATGTCATTTAGAAGCATCAGAGTAGCAAGTGTTATAACAAATTGACTATTTTGAATTTTTTTTTTTTTTTTCAAGTATAACATTATAAAAAAAAAAACCTACAGTAGCAGATGCATTTAAAACACAAAAATAAAGAAAAAGTACATGCAAAATGAAATTTGTTGATATAAAATTACTTGCTTAATTAGGTTTTCTTCTGGTCATTGTGTACTCACTTAAAAAAAAAAAAAAAAACTAAATTTTAACTTCAGCCATAATATGCTTTGCTAAGCTGTCCCTCCAAAAACTGCATTATATTGAGGTTGCACTGCTTTTCATTAAAATCATAATGTACTTATATAAGTTACTATTGTGCTGGATTTGTTTATATCACTAACCTTCGCTGTCATTTTTCAGTTTTGAATGAATTAAAAAAAAAAAAGTAATGTTTACTAAATAATATGAATGCTGCAAGTGAATTATTTGCACATAATGATGCTGGCTGAATGATCAGCTGTTTTGGGGCATCAATTACTTTGCCACAAAGTAGCAAGTATTGTGTGAGCTGAAACCAGCTAATGAAAGAGAATTCTTATAATTTCTTAGAGGATTTGAACCTAAACCTCTCTTAGTGAGGGACTAGTGGCAAGGCAAACATACTACTATACTGTCAAAGTATGTGTAATGAGAAAAATATTTTAATGCAGTGTTTTTGTGTTGTGTGGAAAGTATCCCTTAAGGCTTGGGCTTATGCTCAGAGACAAATACTGTTCACAATAGAAATAGCAAAGAAAGTGAATCCAATATACATTTCAAAATCTGTGAAACTGCTAGAACTTATTTTAAGCATTACTGGCTTTGTATCAGATGATGGGTGGTCTCTATTAGCAAACGAATACCAAATTACAAATAATATATTTTGTCTATGCGAACAAGCCAAGTGATGTATGGAAGTAAAACCCCCATTTAAACACACAACCCCAGTTATGTGAAACTTTAGCATCCATGGCTGGGCTACATTTTCCCCACATGGCACAATATTACAGGATTGCATTGATATATTTCAATGCAGTAGTTGAAATCAAATAAATTCATGAACTTACTCTGTTCAATTTCAATCATGAGCAGATCTTTGCTCCTAATGAAGACCAAGTGAGTATATAACCTCAGTTATTTGTTTGTTTGGTTTTTAGGAGCATTAGCAACTAAGGCCATATTGTTCCGGGGGGGGGGATGTGTAGTGGTCATTGCCTGACCTTTCCGCATCCTCCGTATTTGGTGGTCACAGGATCGAACCCGGTCTAATCAAGAAGCATATGCTATGCACTGCTGCTCCTGTCAGCCTGGCTACGAAGGTGCCCTATATATCCTTAATGAGAAGCTAGAGCTTTGTAACATCTGCCCCGTACATTTTTAAACGTACAGAAGATTCACCTTCTCTGGTGATGCTTTACATTTAAGAAGTATCAGCAACTTAGAACAATGTTAACAGTTATTATGGGCAAATACTTGGTCCTTGTTCTTTAACAGGAGCGAAGTTCTCTTCGACCGAAATGGAATGCAGCAAAGTATACAAGTTTTAATTGATTTCAACTATATATAGTACTGAATTGCAATTACTTTCAGAACTATTAATACTACGACTACTAATTATTTTTTTTTCAATTGTTATTATATAAATCCTTCTTGCCTTCTAAAACTGCAACTTTTCTGAAGTTTTGAAAAAAATTGCAATTAAGGTAGAGTATCAGAGACAAAAGTAAATTCAGTTAATTTATGATACAGAAAGCAAAATACCACGGACAGCTAAAGGTGAAAAATATTTAGGTTTAAATTGACATCCAGAACTATTACAAGCACATTAATTAAGAAACCCAATATTATGGTAATGGAAAAGATTAAAATTCTCCAATAAGTTCAAATTAAGTTTTAGTAAAAACTTCTTATAAAACTTACAGATCAATTTTTAATAAGCCCATATGCTGTGAAAAAAAAAAAAAAAAAAAAAAAAAAAAGTATCTTTGAAATAAAGTAAAACTGGACAGAGAAACTGATCTTAAAATAATTTAGCATAATGTATATATATCCAAATTACAAAATTTTAAGAAAAAAATATGTAAATAAACTACAGTAATCTGAACTAAATTTTTGGGTGAGAAGTTGAACATAAGCCAAAGACTGTGTGTGTGTGTGTGAAAAAGTTTATGAAAGCTAAAGATAACATATACAGACAACTTAAAACTTTAGAGTGTTAAATTTTTTGACTGCATTTCTATAAACAGAAATTTTTAGGATGGAGACACACACACCCATGATATTTAATAAGCTAACCAGTGTATGAAAAGTAGAGTAAAAAAGGCAACAGCATACAGATCAGAAGTACAAGATCTTAACGAGAGAATATATCTAATTTCAACTTTTCAAAACAGTAAATTGTATTTCACTTACCAATAGCCCTACTCTAAAAATTAAACAATCACAACAGTAACATAATACTCCATTACATTACCACTGGCAGGTTGAGTGCTGCTTGAAACAAGTCTTTTCTAATACAGACGTATAACAGTTTTACATGCACAGCTTACACCTGCCATGTATGGAGAAGTGGGTTCCACTTTAACATATTCACTATCACCTAAATATGAGAACCCATTCAATGGGCCATAATTTTCAGAATGTTAAAAAAAAAAAAAAAATTTTCAACATTTAGGCTTGAATGCTAAAAGTGAATGCTTATTTTTTTGCTGAGCTGTAAATCAGAACAAATCTTAAAATTTCATAAAGAGTTCATATATATATAAACTAACGACAACAAAAGCAAAGAACAGAAATAGAAAATAAAACTGTGTGTTTAGTCCATAAACAAAAGACAAGAATTACTACAAAGCATTCAATCAATGTGCCAATACTGAGTAGTTGTTAATTTATGTGCCTTATGTTTATGGCACAAAACTGGTTGACAGCTTAAAAATGACTCCTCAATCGTTAAGTCCCAGCAATGGGTTGCATTTTTAACTCAGATATGCACTACATCCTAGTGCCGAATTATGCTTATATGCACAGGCAGCAAATGTGTTAAGGACCCAACACAATAATTTAGCATATCAGATTTCCCACTAATCAGGGTGTAAAGAGAAACACATTGGTTCTATCACCAGTAATGATAAAATCAAGGATGCACAAACTTCCACTGTTTCAAGATTACATGTCCATTTTCCTCCATTACAAAATTAATAAAAAAAAAAAAGCACCTTTAGCTTACACATTCTAGTTATACACACCATTGCTTTAAAGCTGCTTCTCAGATTAGATTAACTTTAGAATTCCATGTAAATATTTGAAGCCTGGTGGCTCAATAGGATCCATCTTCCAGATTAACATTAGCCTGTATAAAAACTTCTGTGCATGCTTCATTTAACCCTTCAAAACCTTTTCCCACAGCCTCTGGCTGATTATGGGCTGCTGTTCAGAAAATTACAGTCCAAATACCTGATTTTTAAATACCCAATTTTTTAAAATCCTTGTATTTTATCCTTCTTGTTAAAGTAGGACAACCAATAATGCATAGAGTTATGCTAGTCATTTAATAACAGGTTCTCTACCAGTTGTAGTTTATTTCATTTCACAGGAACCATAATTTTTCAAATAAGACTATTAAATTGATATTAAAAAGCTGATTTCTCTAAATATTATGATAAGAGGTTGAAACCAGAATATACAATGTTTGAATGGCATGTTGTACAGGTTACCTTTATCTAAATATTTCGAAGTTTTAGATGTGTAAAGTTTATAATCCATTTATTACCTTTAAAATCTATCAATAATAAATAGATTCTAAAGTTTATGCAGGCAAAGTGCTTTCATTCCATGTATTTATGATATAAATACAAGATGGAACTAAAGTCAACTAAAGATGGAAAGGGCACATTGACAGACCAAGAACATCTAAAGGACAACACCCGCCTTTTAGTGTTCACACCCAAACTTACAACTGAAACCTTTCTCTCTTTCGCTTCAAACACCAAATGGCATTTCTAATATAGTTGCCGTCAACTGCTTTGCTAAATTTGCACTAAGTAGTGTGTACCTATCCTCTGGCAAGACAACAGGTATAATTAAAACAGATGTGAAGGCAGTAAAACCTTTTAAATAAACAGAACTATTTATCTGAAAACAGTGCAACAGCAAGGAAACTTGCTGCAAAATGAGGAGCTCCACTTGTAAAATGGAATGAAGACTAGCAGAACACCATGTCTGCAAGGCTATGGAGGTAATTCATACAAGCACAAAAAAAATATTATATATATATATATATATCCAATATTTTAAATTAAATAAAACATAAGCCAGTAGTATGGCAAAAACTATAGAGCGAAAATTAACATAAAAATAACCCAAATAAACAAACGAACGAAAAAAGAAAGACATAATAGTAGCCCGATAACCCTTATGTAATTTCGAGTTTTAAATCCGATTAATAAAATTTGTAGAGTTTTATTAATCGGATTTAAAACTCGAAATTACATAAGGGTTATCGGGCTACTATTATGTCTTTCTTTTTTCGTTCGTTTGTTTATTTGGGTTATTTTTATGTTAATTTTCGCTCTATAGTTTTTGCCATACTACTGGCTTATGTTTTATTTAATTTAAAATATTGGATGTATTTCAGCTTCATATGGAGGAATTGCATGTCGCTGCCTCTAATGAACGCCTAATTATTTATTTATTTATTCCCTTTATTATAATTTAATTTATGTTAATATTTAATACAAACCAATGATAGTATATATATATATATAATAGATAATAAAAAAATAACACATTGCAATTCATTTCTGAAAACTACCATGTTCACCCAGTAGTTGTTTACATAAAAGTAGAAAGAAACTCCTAGTAAGTAGAATATCAATCTGCAAAATCACAGCCATATAAGGAAAGAAACTAAGTAGAAAGAATCCCCCCACATCCCACAGATTGATTGAGACGGGGGAAAATCAAATTAACAGTGATTGATAATGTTATGATACAGGCAGAAATATCAAATTCACAGAAATTGTTATATCAATTTTACATTATTTAATTATAATCCAAAATCTCCAAAACATGATGGTATTTTAAATCATATAGGCTTTAATGGCTTCATAGTAAGTGTGTGAATGTAAGCTAATGATGTAATAAGGATAGCAATTGTCACTGAAGAAAATTGGGAGTATCGCAAAATGTCTGAGAACAATCTGTAGTTCTTTTAAGAAATTAAAAACATTAATTACACTGTACACAGGTTGAGGTGCTTAGAATTTTGCTATTCTCCATTTAGATTATTTGCATACCATGCCACTAAAAGAACATAATTGTATCTAATAGTCTTCTCTCTTCCTGCTGGAAAAATCAATGAGCTGATTTTTCCAGCAGGAAGAGACTATTAGATACTTAACTCTAATGAGTTAAATATCTAATAGTCATTATGCTCATTAAATATTTGGGTAAGATGCATAGAATATGATTAGTTTATTAAATTTGTTATTTGCAGAAAAGAATTTCAAAAACAAACAAGTCTGTTATTACTGAGTAGTGTTTATATATATATATATATATATGATGGTAAGGATACAGTATATATGTAAGGATATATAAACTAAGACTGTAAGGATACAGTTGTTGTTCTCGCAACATTCTCCAAATAGTCGAACGTTGAACAGCCAGTTGCATTGCTATTCTGCGTGTGCTGATTCCAGAGTGGCAGGTACAGCATCCAAGTTTATATATATAAACTACTCAAAAATATTAAATGAGTAGTATGATAGTTAATCATTAATACACTGACTTTAATGTACTGAATTAATATACTGAATTTATGGAGTAGTGCTATTGCGGTGGCAATGGATACACTACGTCCATAATGCACTGTATATCGTATTAATACATTGTGAGGAAGGTTACAGTATGATAATCCTATTATTATATATACCTAGACGGATCTATGGAAAATGCATAGTATATATAACAGTGGTTTTCGACCTTTTTTTTTTTAATAACGGCACCCCTAAGTAATATATTTTATTTTGCAGTACCCCTACTCAATTTTCTCAATATATATAATATTAAAAAAATATGTTACATGATATTTATTACAATAATATAATTATAAAAATTACATTTCATAATACAAATTATATATATACAGTATATAATTTTATTCTTTATATAGAGGCACTAAGTAAACATCAATTATAGATCACCACAAAATTAAAAAGATACTGTACACCTTTTTATAATGAAATAAACATATAAATAAAAAAAATAATAATAAGTTTAAGTAACTTAAAACCAAATTACATGGAACCCCTGGAATGTTGTTGCAGACCCTAAGCTGCAGCACCCCAGTTGAAAACTACTGATCTATACAAAAGGATATGATTATCATACTATATAACCTTGCTCACAATATATTAATAACACACACACACACACACACACACACACACACACACACACACACACACACACACACACACACACACACACACACACACACACACACACACACACACCTAATAACCTTGAATTCCTTTAAAATCATTTTATTACTAATAATTAAAAAATTTTTACTTAAACATTTTAAATTGATAATTTTAGAACATGGATATAAGCCAAACCACAATTTTATGCAATTAATTTGAATGAACAAATAGCTCTGAGAATTATAATATATAATTCCATCCAACATATGAAATCCTTAATTCCATCCAACATATGAAATCTAATTAATATTCAGATTTTATTAATCTCTTACATTGAAAAGTACAAATAAGAAAAATGCTCAGAATAAAAAAAATAAGTTTTTGGCTGCAGTTGACTGCTTTTTGATGGAATTAACATCAACCTGGAAGACTTCCAAACCATGCAAAATATTAATAAAAATGCAAATTTAAAAAGCTGAAACACATGAACACGCATTTGTGCACAGCTATGTCTGGTCACATTTGGTTTTTCTGGAATATACTAACAATGATTAGATATAATAGATAGTCAAGCATTAGAAAGCTAAACAAAGCAAAATAAAATCTTGCACATTTTTAACAGTATATTTAAAAATTTGCTAAATCTTTTTTTTCCCAGATATAGAAAAAGACAAACAAGCACGGTTATTTGTTGCAAAAAAATAAATAAATAAAAAAAAAAAAAAAAAGACTCCTGATATTAAAATGTACATTGTAAATTTTATAAAATTACATTTATGTATCAAAAATTTTAGTCCAATTATAGAAATTTTAAGCTTATTACACTATGCAAGAATTTAAAAAAAGTTCCTCAATTTGATTAAAAGATTTTAAAATGGAATGTGAAGACTTTTGTGCATAAATATTTGTTCCCAGATACCATAGACAGATATTAGATACAAATTGGATATAATACATTAGATACAATAATTTTAAAATTTTTGTAAATTAACTAAATTTTAAGAACAATGGTGAAATATTAAGAGTAATAGCTGGCTAATGATGAAACTTTCAAACTAAATAATAGAAAACAATATAAGTATGATCAGTGATAAATAACAATCTTCACATAAATTATTCTTCTATGAAACAAAGATAATCTTAGCTCTTAAGTGTATAATAAAAATGTAACTGTTAGGTTACAGAGAAGAGGCATTATGGAAGGCATAATGAAGTTGCTTTAACCAATGCTTTTCTGTAAATTCTTCATACACTGTCATTCAAACATCAATCAGTAGTACATTTCTGGAGTGAGAAGCAGTAAATGTTAAAATGCCTGCACATTTGCTGTACCTAGGAGAGGAGATAAAAAAATAAATAAATAAAATAACTGCCATATCCATACAAGAATATACACAAATAACTTAAATATTCAGAAATAGTAAACTGCATGCAATTATAATGCAGTGTCCACTGCAATGTTAAGAGCAATAACACAAATGGGTATACTCAGTATGACATTAGTAAAACCAGAAAGAAATTAATATTATTATCACACTTTATTCAATTTGCCTTTATTCAATATTGTGTTGTTTTTCAATGTTGTTAAAGAGATCTTTATCACTAAGATATTGTCCCATGTATTTTCTAAGTTCCATATTGATGCAATTGATCCCCATTCACTTGCAATTTGATTCTGTAAGCCTATGATAATGGTCATTAACATTTATATTTTTGAAATTCTCCAAAGTATTTTCCCCAGTCTTCCACTTGTTGGAATATCTGAGCTACTAAGTTCAGAGACACCAAACTAACATATTTTGGTTTGCCAAAATACGTGTATGGGTTCAGTCTTATCTATTCAGAGATACAAATGAAACTGTTTTTTTTTTACATTAATATTCTTGTAAAGAAACAGTTTCAGTTTTTTTACTTAACTCAATCATAATTTTTGATGAATAGGCTGCTTACAAAAAGGTATCTGAAATTCCTGAACAGAATTATAAACATTACACAGGAATACCTCGCATAGCGCAGTTAATTCGTGCCAAAAAAACACTGCACTGATCGAGATATTATTAGTATATATTTTAATGTAATGCGTTCTGACAATTTGATTATATGGATCGAGTTGCAAAGATATATAAGTGTTTGTTTACTATAAATTGATGCACATGAAATTCATGCAAAAAAAGAAACTAAAATGATAAAAATGAAAAATACTAGTAAATACAGTACAAATGATTTTTATTGCAGTATGTACATACCAAAAGAATATAAGTGAAGTATGTACTGTATTTTGAAAAATAACTGATCAGCTTAGTTTGCATAGTTTTTTTCTTCTTTTTATCTGCATACATCTCTTTATAACATCAAATTGCCTTACTTTCATATCTCGGTTGATGTTTGGATCTAGAAGAACACTCAGCGCCATTACATTTCTTCTTTCCACTCATATGTGTATAAAGGTGTAACGTTTTTAAAAAATAATCTTTAATAAAAATACACAGTGAAAAATATTTGTACAGCTTACGCACAATCAATGACCTCACTGCTCGGAATCTAGAGTGTTTACTAATCTATCAAAGCTAGCAGAGTCCGTATACAGGATGACTCAAAAATACACGGCAAAACTTCAGTAATGAGTTCCTCATATGAAGACAATAAAAATATTTTATATCAACATAGTTCCGGAAATGGATGGTTCCCGAGTTATTAACCGGAATGTCTTATCTACCGCAGGTGATTTCCTTCATCACAAGGTACTGACAGAATCTGGTGGTTTTCCATTTCGACCATGTACTCAAATCAGGAGCAAGCGGATATGCACTTTATGTATGCAGGTTAATCTGCTGGTGAAAAGGCCTGTACCCGTTGCAGATGGTAAGGATACAGCTGGTGTTCTCGCAACACTCTCCAAATAGTCGAACGTTGAACAGCCAGTTGCATTGCTATTCTGCTTGTGCTGATTCCAGAGTGGCATGCACAGCATCCAAAATCTCCTCCTCTACTTCAGGAGTCATAGATCTTGGTCGTCCTCTGTTGGCAGCACAAGGTGTAAAGGTCCTATGTTCACAAAGGCGGCGATGGATACCTTCAAATGTTTTCCTGCCTGGACATCTTCATTCTGGGATCTTTTCATGGTACAAACGATGAGCCTCCAGAGCATTGTCGTCTGCCAAACCATACATAAAGTGCATATCTGCTTGCTCCTGATTTGAGTACATAGTTGGAATGGAAAACCACCAGATTCTGTCAGTACCTTGTGATGAAGGAAATCACCTGCGGGAGATAAGACATTCCGGTTAAAACTCGGGAACCAACCATTTCCGGAACTATGTTGATATAAAATATTTTTATTGTCTACTTATGAGAAACTCATTCCTGAAGTTATGCCGTGTATTTTTGAGACACCCTGTATAATGGGAGTTGCGACAACAGTCAGCATGGCCTTGAATCCATAATGCATTGGCCTATGTGCTGACATTATAATACATACATACATACATATCAAATGTATTGGTGCATAATGCAGTTAATTTTTTTTCAATTTGTAAACCACGCTATGCAAGGTATTCCTGTAGTGTGTAACAGAAAAATTTTGTTGATCCTGTTATCAGGGCTCACACAAATAACATCAAAAGTTAGTGGAAACAGTTTAATGAAAATGATGAATGATAATTCAAAATGTATGCTACCCAGATATACTGTAGAATTTTTGTGATGTTTGAAGATTATTACTTAAATCCAAATATCGGCGATAGTGCACAAACTATAAATGAATCAATTCTCTTCTAGTTTTCTTCCAAAATTTTTTGAGCTAACACATGTAGCACTCCAATCTTGTCAGTTCCAAATGAAGTGTTGATTCAGAGAAAACATTTTCAAACTATAGTGATGTTCTGCAAGATTATCATCAAAGTATAAAATAAAATTTATCTGTGTATAATATCTTCACCTCTGCTATTTGTTATGTAAGATGTAAACTTAATCTTTATAAAACAAACCAGTTTGCATATTTTATCCTTCTTCTGAAGCAGTTACACGAATCCAAGTACCTTTGTTCATGTGAACATAATATTTTATCACTCGAGAACCTAAAAGATGCATGAATTTTGTAATTCTGTCCCAGGAAACTCACTGCTTTTCCTCATGAAAAATCACAGCTCTAGTGGCAATATAATTATTTAAAATAAAATGAGAACCATTTTCAGCAACACATTAATTTAATTAATTAAATTTAAAGAGCATCATGGCTTACTCGAAAAAGTTATTTCTGATGAAAGTGGAGTTGCCATCAAAGAAAAGACTACACCCATTGGGAAAAAAAACAGTTTTGAAAAAATATTATGGAGGATTACAACATGTCTATTTTTTAAATGTTTGATGAACAAGACATTGACTTTTAAAGGTGATAAATGTTTAGGTGGTAAAAATAGTAAGGAGAGAATTACACTCTTGGTTGCAAATATGATTGGTAATGAAAAACTGAAGCTTTTGGTAATAGGCAAAAGTACATAACCCCAACATTTCAAAGGAGTAAAGTCATTAGAGTTGGACTACAACTACAACAAAATATCTTGAATGACAAGCGAAATTTTTGAGCAGTGGATTTTAAATTTCAATAGAAAGATGACGAAAGAAAACAAAAAATCAGGTTGATTGTCAACACTGTGCTGCCCACCTTCACTGGGTAATTTCAAAACTTACATGTGTGAAACTTGATTTCTTCCTTCTGAATAATTCGTCTTAACTGCAGCCAATGGACCAAGGCATTATCAAGAATTTGAAAATGCACTACCGAAGGCACATACTGAAAAAATAAACCAACCAACCTATAGATTCTGTTAGATATTTGTGGATGTGCATATCAGAGTTGGCAAATGTGCGGAGTCAAAATACAATGGAAACAATGATTAAGAATTGTTTTGCAAAAGCAGGTTTTGTTAAAAATGCTAATTAACAGAGATGAGAGGGATGAACTACTAGAAGACATTGGGCAATGATGGGAAGAGTTCCAAGCGAGGTTTGATCGGTGGAGAAATTGTTCTTGACGAATTTTTAGGAGTTGATAATGATGTCATAGTAGCTGAATATCTGAGTGACTCCAACATTTTGGAGCGTATTTAAAGAACTAGTTTGGAATAAGAGAAGTTTACCTCAATATGACATGCAGAACACTTCCGTATTATACTCTCCAGAAATTAAAATGAAAACAAAATTAAAGAAAATCAGAAATCTTACATTACAATAAGAAATAATTAAAAATCAAATGGACACAATTAAAAATCAATTTAACACTTAAAAATTAAGTCAAAAATTAATTTAACAAAGAATTGCAAAACGATTTTCCTTCCTGAAGCTGACAATGCTTTTCGACTGTATGTCATGATCACAGGAATGAAAATTATCGAATATGGGGTGAGCTTGGATCTTAAATAGGGATTATTTGTCTTCGCGCATGCATGTAAAGGACAAGTCAGAGATTAGATATGGCCAGTGAACATTAACAGAATTCTCATTTAATTTAATTTTGACGGTTTCTGCAATTAATAGTCTCGTATAATTACGTTGGACACTAAGTATTTTTGCCTTGTTAAATAAAAAAGTATGTTTTTCATTAATGGCATGAAAAGCTAATTCTGATGCTGCTGAATGAGAAGCACGGACTGAGGCCGCGTGTTTTTAAATTGTGTGCAGTGTAACCAACTAATGATGTTACCAACAGCAAATTCTAAATGGGAAGTAACCAAAGAAGCTACTAAGTTTTTCATACCAACAAAGAAATACTGTTCAAGGCTTACACTTAATGAATGTCAGATGAACTATTGAGACATGTGGCAGAGAGGAAATGTGTATGGGATGCATATAAATTATCAGGTGATACAGAAGCCCGTGGTAGATATAAATTAGTTTGTAATCAAGTCACAAAGACGGTTAGGCAAGCTAAAGCAGACTATAAGAAGATTGGCAAAGAATGCAAAAAAAAAAAACAGCAAAGACTTCTATGCTTATATTAACAGTAGAAGGAAGGGTTTGAATTACACTGGGTCACTTGATGTATGTGGGTTAACTGTTGATGACCGTGCTCAGGTTGGGGCAAATTGAATAGATATTTTGCATCTACATTCACACACGAGGAATTCTTTAAGGTAGGGGATGCCAAAAATTCATGAAATTCTAACGAGGAGCTAAATGACCTTGTGATAACTGAAAGGAAAGTGGAAGAGAAATTGTTGAGGATGGACGTAAAAAAGGCATCTGGGGCAGAATCTATCCAATTATATTAAGGGAGGCAGAAGAGGAGGTAAGTAAACTTGCTTGTGTTAATTATGAGAGCATCCCTGGATTCAGGGGAGGTCCCTATGGACTGGAGAAGCTCAAAGAATATATCCTATCCCCAACTCAAAAAGGGGATCAAAAGGTGACACGAGTAATTACAGACCTGTTAGCTTAACATTTGTTCCAGGGAAAATAATGGAATTACTGGTTAAAGAAGTAATGCAGAATCATTTAGCCTGGCATGCAATTATACTGCAATCACAGCATGGGTTTATCAAAGGGCAGCATGTCTAAGCAATCTGATAGAAACTGGATGCAAAAAATAATTTTGACATCATATACTTAGGTTTCAGGAAGGCCTTTGATACTGTTGCACATAAAAGGCTGCTGTACAAACTGGAGGATTTGTCGCATTAAGGGCACATTACTGCTATGGATAAAGGGATGGTTAAGTGGAAGAAGACAGAGTGGTTATCAATGGACACTGCTCTTCGTGGACTAATGTTATCAGTGGAATTCCCCAGGGTTCAGTGTTAGCCCATTGTTTTCAATATTTATTAACAATATTGATGAAGATATATCAGGTTTAATGTCCTTAATGTTAACTACAACAAAGTTTAGGAAAATTGGGTTGATGGGCTGAGAAATGGCAGTTGAAGTTTAACATTGAAAAATACAATGCACTGCATATGGGTAGCAGTAAGCCCAGAGTAACTTATGAATGGTGTGGTACTACACTCAGGGTAGTGTAAAAATGAAAGACAATCAGATATGAAATTCTCTGAGCAGTGCAGACATGCTGCCAGGACAGCTCATGGATTTTGTCAATGATATACAGAAACTTTGCTAGCAGGGATAAGGAGGTGGTCATCCCTTTGTATCCCCATGGTTAGGCCACACCTTGAGTATTGTTGTTATTTTGTTTTTAGGAGCATTAGCAACCAAGGCCATATTGCTCCGGGGATATGCGGTGGTCATTACCTGACCTTTCCGCATCCTCCATATTTGGTAGTCATGGGCTCGAACCCCGATATAATCAAGAAGCGTGTGCTACGCACTGCTGCTCCTGCCCACCTGGCTACAGAGGTGCCACCTTGAGTATTGTATACAGGTCTGAAGGCCTCACTTTAAGAAGGATGTGGATCTGCTGGACTGGGTGCAGAGAAGGGCAACCACATTGGTGAAGGGAACAAAAGGGTGCTCTTACCTAGAAAGGCTTTAATTCTGCAAACTGTGGTGTTTGGAGACTAAACACCTTCAGGGTGATCTGATTGAGGTGTTTAAGGTCTTGAATAAGCTGAATGTGAATAGTATTCTTCTCCTTGCTGAAACTACAGACAATGAAGGGGCATTAATTTAAGTCGAGGAAAGATGGTTACAGGCTAGATGTACAGAAGTTTACCCTCAGCAAGCAAATTGTTGGAATAGGACTCCATCTATTGTTTTCAAAGCGGATGGTGCTGAATAAATTCAAGAAAGAACAAGACAAATTCTTGGAGGATAAGGATGGGTTAGGAGTTTTTTTTTTTTTTTTTTTTTGCTGATGCTATATAAGCTTTCTTTTTTGCATTATTTGTCATTACTACCAACTTTCTTTGATGCAGTGCTGCCTGGGTAATGGCACAACACAGTAATGAAAACATGTCAAATATATTTCTCCCAGGGGAAATGCTATTTATATAGTCGATTCTGGTTAACTGGGACACATCGGGACTAGTGCATTTTGGCCCGATTAAGTGGCTGCCACAATTATCCGAAGTTTTATGTAACTAGTTAAAAATACAATGTACCTCCCCCATTTTTACAATTGGTTCAGTGTACAATCAAATCACGTTACGATGGAGTCACCATAGTAAAGTACCATTCACTATACGATGTGTAGTAAGCGGCGGTCATTGTGATCACGTTTGTGAATTGAAGTTTAATTCTATTAAACAGCGATTCTAATTAGCGAAAATAGGAGGAATATTATCCACAGGCTATAAAAGCAAAGATATATTAAGCACAATACCCTTTATTACCTTACCAATTAAAAAATTAAATGATACCGTAAAATAGGAAGAATATACGTGATAATAGGAATAATTAATATGTACAGTAATATGTACATACCTAACTAACTAGTTGACATTTCTAGCTCACTGACATTTATGGGTGGGGTTAAAATTTAAAACAGTAACAAGATAAGCAATCAATAACAAGGGACATGGCACACACAAATTGTAAGTAACAACACAATACGCGCAAGTCAGAACAGAGTAACGAGTTACAAAGCTTTAAAAAGGAATGAAGAGAAGATCTGAAAATTAATTTTTTTATATGATTGAAGATTACATGGAAGTGTAAACACATTTTACCATAATAACCCACAGAATTCCAACTGTCGGTATTATCACAAATTCAGTAAGATTGAGTTTACTATCTGTTTATGATAGATTGCGCTAACAGAAAAGCCCAATAAACAGGTGACCGCTAATTGTTTTTATTGTTTTATGGTTGTGACCTCCAGACAATTGTAGGGTGATCTCCAGTGCTGAGGTCCCCTGTCCCGATTAAACGGCATTTTGTCCCAAATAAACGGCTGCCCCGATTAACTGGTGGCCCAAATAACTGGAATCCACTGTATATTACTCCAGATATTAACCTGGTAGTGATTGTTCCTACATTTATAGCAAACACAGTGTGGAAGGTGGGCAGGGGAGTTAAGATATCTAAACAGGTTCTAGCTTTCTTTTTAATTTCTGGAAAATAATTTCGAGTTTCATTTTTAATATTTATATATTTCATCTTTCAATATTTCAACTTTTCTTAATGGATTGCAATAATTATTGTATATATGTTTTTAAATTTTAATAAAAATTAAAGTTTTAAAACATCCCATGTTTTGCACCTTTTGTCAAAAATAATTCTGCTGGAAAAAAAAACAAAAAAAAAAACTGTGTATTAAAATATGAACACAAATCTATTAGTCCATTTTCTAGTTTAACAGACTTCTTTAAAACTTCTAGAAGATATACTAGTCAGAAATCAGTGCATTATAGCCACAGTTGTTGATGCACCAACAAACCCAACTTTTAGATGTTTTGAATTGTGCTTTGACAAATACTTCATCTTTTCTTAACTATTACAATACTTATTGTAACTTTTTATTTTTAATAAAAAACTTAAATATTTTTAAAAAAATGCTTGATTTTGTATTTTATTTAAAAAAAAAAATATATATATATATACAGTGAAGCTTCCCTTTAACAGACAGCCATAGGGAACGAAAATGTGTCCGTTAGAGAGAAGTGTCTGCTAACAAGAAGTCTGAGGGGGGAAAAAAAAAAGAAAGAAAAATCGTTAAACGTTTAATGTAAAATTAAATTAAAATATATACAGATTTTGAACAATATTTTTGTAAATAATATACAATTACATACACAAGAGATAAAGAAAAATCGTTAAACGTTTAATGTAAAATTAAATTAAATTATATACAGATTTTGCACAGTATTTTTGTAAATAATATACATACAATTGTGCTATGCATATTATGACTTTATCTTAAGAAAAATACATACAGTACAGGTGACCCCCGCTTAACGCTGATCATTAGTTCCGGAAAAACAGAGCGCTAAGTGAATCCGCGCTAAGCGAGCGCCGCTTTCCCATAAGGTAACATGTATTTATGAGCTGCGGTCAGTGCCATAGGATATTTCCTAATGAATAATAAACAGTAATGAAAAGATGCACAAATGTCGGTCAAAATATTTAATATTCAAATATTTGCACATATAAAATATTCTGCATTGCATACGTATAATTATGTGGTAACTACTTGCGTATCAAAAGTAAATTTAAAATTCCAATTAAAATAATGAATTTAATTTAATTGATGAATTTAATCATGAAAAATGTGTGGATTTTGAGTTGAACTTTGGCCCTCTTCCAAATAAACTAAAAGGGGTATTAATTTTAAATCCCCCACAGCGTTACAACCAACAATAAAGTCAACCGATCCTTCACCGCTTTGAAACCTGGCATGTTTTTTTCTTCTTTCAATATGAAACTTCTTTTAGGCATTCGTTTCCACAAAAGTCCTGCTTCAGCTATGTTAAAAACTTGTTGAGAAGTATAACACATAATACCCCTCTTCAATAATTTTAACAAAAGTTCTTTTTTGAAAATTTCGGCTCCTTGATCTGCACTTGCGGCTGCACCCTGGATTTTAAATCTATTCAACCAGCCCTTACCAGTTTTAAATGGTTCCACATTTTTTTTTTTTTAAGCGAGTTTTCTTCAGATCATCATATTGGCTAATCTCTTTCTCTCTCTCTTTTTAATATTTAACTTAACTGAATTCTGCATTGGAATATTATCTTCAATAAAATTAAAGTCTTTCCATTTCAATCCTAATAGCCGGCCTAGTCCTAGTTGCTTGCAGTGGAACAGCTATCTTTCCCGCTGCAAAAATTAATTCTTTATTTTTTTATAATGGGAATTTTTTTAGCACATGCGCAACAAATTTGAAGTCCAACAGTTTTAGGGAATGATTTTTGAACCTGATCATTTCCGTGTTGCCAAAATTGTTTGAGCAGTTCATTTTTTTCTTTAGGATGTCGCTTACCTGCGTCTTCCCAATTTTGAATTTTGCAGCGAGATTGCAAACACTATTTTTTTGCCGATCATACGCGTTAATGAGTTCAACTTTATCTTTTAAAGTTAAATGTTTACGAGAAGACATTGTGCACTTCACACGACACTGAACAAAACTGGAAACTGAAAAGACGAAAGGCAGACCAAATTCCCCCCCCCCAACCTCTGCACACACCGAATTCATCAGAAGTTTTACACGTGCCTTAAAATTCTCGAAAAAGGGTTTAGAACCGCGACGTAAACCTTGATAAAATTCAGAGAATCGGAAATAGAAAATAAACACACGATTGAGACAATATGTGGAAGAAAGGTTCCTAGAAAAAGGGCTGTCAGCTCCCCCACTGTCTGTTATGAGGAGATCAAATTAAGTGCTAATCTAAAAGAAAAAGTGCAGATTGCCTGTCCGTGTCCGTTACAGAGAATGTCCGCTAGACAGAAGCTGCAAACACGTTAAAACCAATGGAGGTGAGTTGGGGAATTTGAAAATGTCCATTAACAAGAGGTGTCCGTTAGGAGAAGTTTCACTGTATATATATACAGGGTGATTCACTACCAGTGCGACAAATTTGCAGAAGGTGTAAGGGGCACAAAGACGAATCGGAATCACATAGCATTGCAGGGTCTGAAATGCCTTCGTCATGCGGTAGAGGATGTTGAACGGGAGGTCGTGCGAACAGCGATCCTGCTGGAAGTCAGCATTTGCGAACCGTTTCTGTTGAAGAAACCAAATAGCAAAAGTCCTCCGGAGTGGATAATCCGCAGGCTCCAATGATTGGACGCGTTGCAGATGGTATGAACTCATTTGGTTTGTTGACAGTATCCTCCATACAGTGGATTGGGAAATACCCAATCGTTGGCCTATCGCTCGAGTACTCGTACTCAGATTGCCTTCTGCAAGACAAGGACATTCTCTTCATTGTCTGGCATCCTCATCCTTCGCTCTTGATTCATGGTACCTCTCGTGAAACAACCAGTCTCACATAACCTTCTGTGCACACGGAGCACGCCTGTGTGGGAAATGTTCCTGGTACAAGGGCAGAGCGGTGCACCCATTGCAGTCTGCAGCTCCATACACGAGGTACATGTCGGCCAGTTCAATGTTTGAATACTTGTCCATCCTACTGCCTTGGGAACAGGTTCGCAAATGATGACTTCCAGCGGGATCGCTGTTCACGCGACCTCCCGTTCAACATCCTCTACCGCATGCTGAAGGCATTTCGGACCCTGCAATGCTATGTTATTCCGATTCGTCTTTGTGCCCCCTACACCTCCTGCAAGTTTGTCGCACTGGTAGTGAATCATCCTGTATATACACATACAGGGTGTCCCAGGAGGTGAAAGGATAGGTCATTTTAAGCAAAAAAGTTCATATACACATGTCCTATCCCAAATGGTTTCCAAGATAGAGGCATTTGAATATTTATTTTTCAAATGACAAATTTAGAACAGTTTATAATAATAAATTTTCAAAAATGCCACCATCAGCTTCAATGCACTTTTCTACTCTCATGAGAACAAGGCGTGTTGCTTGTCTAAGTGTATCCTCACGTTCCTTTATATGGGCAACAGCGTCCATTATGCGAGCTAGCAGAACATCTCTTGTATCCACCTTTCTTCTGTACACTTCACTCTTCATCCAACCCCATAAACAAAAATCTAATGGGGTTAGGTCTGGAGATCTTGGTGGCCAGTTAATGGCACCACCACAACCAATCCACTGATTAGGGAAAATTCATTCCAGATGTTGCTTCACATGTCTGGTAGAATGGAAAGGGGCCCTTCATGCTGAAAGTACATAGTACACCATTTGTTTGTTTGTTTGTTTGTTATTTGGTTTTTAGGAGCATTAGCAATTAAGGCCATATTGCTCTGGGGACATGCGGTGGTCATTCCCTGACATTTCCACATCCTCTGTATTTGGTGGTCACGAGCTCGAACCCCGGTCTAATCAAGAAGCATGTGCTACGCACTGCTGCTCCTGCCCATCTGGCTACAGAGGTGCCTGGCACACCTTGTGGCCAAAGGAACGTCCTCTAGTTGTTCACCTAATGTATTTTTCAAAAATCGAAGGTAATTGTGTCCTGCCATTTGATGTTCTAAAATAACAGGACCTATCAACAGGTTATCAATCATACCGCACCACACACTGATTGAGAAACGAACTTGGAAATTTGTTTCCACTGTACCATGTGGATTCTCATGCTACCATCGATGAGTGTTGTGTGTGTTGTTGATTCCATTCTGGATAAACGTGGCTTCATCAGTAAATAGTACTGATGGAAGCACTTCACGATTGGCATTTAACCATGACAAAATTCAAGACACGCGGCACTGTATACCTATGTGAAGATTTTGCACACGCTGTGGGTGAAATAGGTACAAGCTCTCTTCATGTAGTGTTTGCCATACACCGAGATGTGCAGAAAGTCTTTGTGTGCTAATTGGAGGACTACGCTGAACCATGTTCGGAATGTGTTCCTGTTCATTTTCTTGACGTCCTCATTCAGATGAAACATGAGCACTGGGAAGCATACCACTGTCACGCAATGTGTTGAAAACTTTGAAAAACACTCTACGATCCGGAATTCAATGTGTAGGAAAGTGCTGACGGTATTCTTCAACAGCAGCAGGGGCACTATCATTGCAGAAGCCATAAACATACAGCATATCTGCATATTCGGCATTAGTAAAAATGTGCGCCATTTTTTGGAAACACTTCTACAATTAGAACTGACAACTGATGCTACTCACTGATTCACTCGCAGTCTGAGTCACTTCTACAGTCACAACACTCAACTGATAACTGGCAACTGACAATCAATTGGTGCAGTCTGATGGGAGGGAAGTAAAATATTGCGCACCAATTTCACAACAACGGCACATGTTTATATGAACTTGTTTGCTTAAAATGACCTATCCTTTCACCTCCTGGAATATTGACCTTTCCTCCTGGTACACCTTTGTGTGTGTGTGTGTGTGTGTGTGTGTGTGTGTGTGTGTGTGTGTGTGTGTGTGTGTGTGTGTGTGTGTGTGTGTATTAATTCTCCCGAAAAAAAGTTTTAGACATAAGACAAAATAATAAACATGGATCTCTTAGTCATTGGTGTATATATATTTTTGCTTATAATGTATACAAGGAAACCCCTGTATAACACTGTACTTCTACATGGTTTCACTGTAGTGCGATTGTAAATTGCAGCAATCCTCACACGACACAGTTTTTATATAACAAGGTTTCGCTCTAACATGGTTAGGGAATTCCAGCAAACCTCACATAACATGGTATTTTTGAGTTTTGTGTGGAGAAAACCCTGCTATTACATTGTATGCAATTTTTCAACATTTCCACTCTTTTCTTGTGAATCCTCGTGTTTTATTTTGTTGAGATATCCCCATGTTAGGTTCTGTTATTGAATTTGAGTTGCTTGTTTGAGACCATAAAAAAAAAAAAAACTGTCATTTCGAAGCATGCAGTTCATGACTTTTAAGATAATTTTTGTTTTTATTTAATTGTTATAAATATTCCTGGGTATGTATTACTAAACTTTGTTCTTAATAACCGCACTGGAATAATTTCTTTGTTGCAAATTAAATTGCAGTCCTAAATTATGCCTAAGGAATGTAAAAAAGTCTGCTCAAAAGAAACGTTTTCTAGAATTAAAGATACAAATTTTGGATTGTCTTAAAAGGGGGGGGGGGAGGTATCATACGTTGCAAAAATTTTAAGCTTAAATGAAGCAACAATCTAGACCATACAGAAAAATGAACAGAAATAAGAACTGCTGTTGCTGCAGGACCTTTTATTTCTGCAAATATGACAGCTTGTCCCTGAGTGCCAATAATTGAGAAAAACGGAAAAAGCATTCAGTATTTGGATTGACTATAGCAGTAAACAGCTGATCCCATTAGACGACAATGTAATTAAACAAAAGGCACTAAAAAATGTATAGCTATTTAAAAGAAAATGGAGAATCTTCTGTCAACCCAGAGTTTGTTGCCAGTAAAGGCTGGTTTGGGGTATTTAAAAAACCCATCTCATTACATAACATAAGAATTCAAGGGGAAAGTGTATCAGCTGATAATGATGCTGCCAAGAATTATGCAGAGGAATTTCAAAAATTTATTGAAGAGCACAGATACACACCACATCAAGTTTTCAATGCCAATAAGACAGTTCTTTGGTGGTGGTGGTGGTGGTGTGTGTGTGTGTGGGGGGGGGGGATGCCCAACAGAACATTTATTTAAAAAAAAGAAAAAAGAAAACTGTACCAGGTTTTAAGGCATCAAAACATTGTGTAATGTTACTTACCCGCAATAATGCATCAGGAGATTACATGACAAAACCTATGCTAGTTTACAGATCCTCTAATCCTCGTGCAATGAAAGATGCAAATAAAAATGCATTACAGGTATATCGGAAAGCAAATAAAAAAGCTTGGGTAACTGCTGACTTATTTAAAGAATAGTTTCTAAATTGTTTTGTGCCAGCTGTGGAAAACTATTTAAAGTGCAAAAATCTAGATTTCAAACTTTTATTACTATTGGATAATGCACCAGACCATCCAAAGGATTGAAATCACCCAAATGTTGAAGTAACATTCCTACCACCTAATACAACTTCTTTAATTCGGCCATTAGATTATATCTAATGGCCGAATTAAAGGAAGCTTCAAAAATGCTTAGCTCCATACCGTGAAATTTACAAAAATCTATCAAGCAAAAGCAAACAAACCCAGATTACTGACTGTTTAAAGAGAACAGAGGATACACGAAATCTAGATGCTGCAGGAGAAAGCATTCTCATTTGTGCTTAGCAGTGATGAAGAGGAAGAAAATTAAATGAATGTACATTATCTGACATATATGTATCACAGTTGGCAAGACATTTTGTTCACTTATTACTATTTTTAATAAAAATTAAAGTTTCCGATAGTTATAAAAAAATAGTGTATTTTTGTTAGCCTTTGGAATGCAACCCCCTCCCCTTCTGTACTGGTTCTTAATCCCATATAACATGGTTTCTCACTACACAAGATTTTATAGGAACCTAATTGGAGAATATCAAGTTTTGTCTTCTTCATTATCATGTGAAAACAACAAATCTTACCTAACTCCTGTAAGACAACAGATGTTTACAGAATCAGTGGGAGAAGAAGAAAACTTTTTTTTGAACTGCAAAGATGTGATTTGAAACTTTATAACAATATTGGCATTTCACATCAACTGATACTGTTCACACAATTAATTGCAAAGCTGGTAGCAGGAAACCTGACAATCTCCGTGAAAACTGTAAATAATCACTTTAGAAACTACTGCATTAAAAGTTTGACTATACTTAGGAAGGAAAAAATTTCAGATTTTTAATCATTGGTTATCTATTAAGGCAGGAATGTTATTTCTGAAAAACACCTGTCAGGATACCTGACAAGTGTTTTTCTGAAATAACAGCCACTGCCACCAAATTAATGGTGGGGCAATTTATTGTGAAGTCATCCATAATATGAGATATAACATAATGATGCCCTTTATGCAAATTCATCTTGCATTATCATAATAAATTCTTGACAGAAGATTATACAGATATAGACCTGAACCCTTTATATATTACAGACAGATATACAGATAGATACTAACATAAACTTACCACACAAAAACCATAATAAATATGACTTAGAACTACAATAAGTGTTAGTGACTGGAGTAAATATATTTCTTTTTCTGCAAAATAAGGCACTGCAAACACAAGTGCCATTACAAATCCCACCAAATAGAGCATCCAGTTAAAGGCTTCACATCTTGTAGATGACATCTGGCTTACAATTAACTTGCACTATAATGAATAGGAAAAATAGTCTATAAGAATATTTTAATTTAAATAAAATGTTATATACTCAAAAAAAATTTTTAATAAAACTATCAGTTATTCTCTTCCCTCCTTAATTATTTAATGACATCTCATTTGGGAATGCTTTCTTTAAAAATTCAATACCTAGACTTTGATTACTTCAAAAATTCCTCTCATTTGTAGTGTATGCCACCATAGAATTAGATATAATAAAATCTTTTTAATTTTATATCACATAACTCAGAATACTTAAAAACTAACTTGAATGCTACCTTTGTCAGAGGCATTAAGGTGTAAAGAGCAAAGGCTATAAATGCTAATAAAAAAGTTTTAACCAGGAAGTGGCTGTACCCTTGATCATAGCAAAAACAGTTGTATGACACCTGGTGGGTGCAAAACTGTTTTTTTATTAATGGAAAAAGTTTTCAATTTTTATTGAAAAATTTTCCCAAAAATTGAAAAGTCTTCCCAAAGAGCACCAATACTTAATCTTTTACCAATGAATTATAATACTTATTGAATGTGATTTTTTAAATATTTTTTTAATGAAAAATTAAAAAAATTAAAAATGTTTTTATACACACTATTTCTTACAAAAAAAAAAAACTTAATTCTGCTGGGAGAAAAAAATGCAATAAGAAAAAATAAACACAAAATTAACAATCTCTTCCATTTTCCCATTCAGAAAATCATTAAGCATACAAAATTTAAGCTTGTGCATATGCCCATATCAGTACTGTCAAATAAAGGATTAAACAAACAAAAATCATTTCACATTAATAACAATCAAAACAAAAAACATTTTGTACAATAATAAAACAAAAAAAAAAAAAAAAATGCAATTTCTATAGCAGATGAATTAGCCAGTAGGTGAGAAATGTATTTTTGCACTATGCTGAAACTTAAGGAGCAGATAAAGAAAACAGTTAGCATTAGCAGAGGTATATGATGCAAGAAAGCAAGCTTATGCAGCATCAGCATAAAAAAAAAAAAAAAAAACTTCCATTCGTTCAAAATACCTGTCCAGCTGAGCCTTAAATTTATTTAGGCTATCAACTTCCACAAGGGATGGAAGCCTGTTCCACCAAGCAACTACCCGCTGGCTAAAGGCAAATTTCCGCACATCTATCCTACATCTGTCTTTCCTCAATCTGAATTTATGCCCTCAGGTTTATTCTGAGCAAAAGGAAGAATCCCATTGGCATTGAGCATGCTCAAACCATTCAAGGCTTTATACACCTCTATCAGATCACCTCACCGGTGCCTAGTCTCCAGACACTGTAATTTGCAAAACTTAAGCCTTTCTTCGTAAGAGCAACCCTTTGTTCCATTCACTAATCTTGTTGCCCTTCTCTGTACTCGTTCCAGCAGCTCTACATCCTTCTTGAAATGAGGCCTCCAGACCTGTATACAGTACTTAAGGTGTGGCTTGACCACTGCCTTATACAAGGGAATAATCACCTCCTTATCCCTGCTAGAAAAATTCCTGTATATCACTGACAAGACACCATGAGCTATTCTTGCAGCCTGTCTGCACTGTTCAGAGAACTTCATATCTGCCTGCACAATTACCCCCAGGTCCCTTTCATTCTCTACCACTGTTAGTGTAGTACCACAAAGTTGATACGTTTATCTGGGGTTGCTGTTTCCCATATGTAGTACTTTACATTTGTCAAAGTTAAACTTCATTTGCTACCTCTCAGCCCAACTGCTCAACCTTTCCAGATCCTGTTGCAGCAGCATAGTGTCAGTAGTGTTCTTAACAACCCTGCCAACCTTTGTATCGTCTGCAAACTTGGACATTAAGCTTGATATACTATCATCAATATCATTTATAAATACAGAAAACAATAATGGACCCAACACTGAATCCTGGCAGACTCCACTAATAACATTAGTCCATGAAGAGCAGTATCCATTGATTACCACTCTGTCTTCTCCCCCTCAACTATCCCTTTATCCATAGCAGCAATCTGCCTCCAATGCCACACTGCTCCAATTTGTGCAGCAGTCAGTTGTGCTGGAATAGATTCTTTACTTGTATAAACAAGGCAAATGATAACTGCTAACTTCCAAATTTGCTTAAATAAAATTATCTTTATTAGGAAGGTAACAAAAGTTTTAACCAGTAATCTTGAGCCAACAATTAATATGCAATAATTATTTTGAGGTCCTGTGTAACCACAGCAGTTCTAATTGATAATAAATTGCAAAGATTTTAGACCTCAGATATTATCATAACACCACATGTTTCAAGAGAACACATCAATCTCAGATTTATTATCGACAAGTTTCAAGGTAGAAGCAGTACGGACTGTTCATTTTAACCTTTTTATCTGGGCCAGAATGTCTCAAATAGAACTGTCATAAATTCTTTGGGCAGGCCAAGATTTACAAATGTTCAGAGAAAATTTAATATGATGAAAATATCACAGTTATCAGTTTTCTTTTGCAGTTTCAGATGCAACCACAAAGTAACATGGTTTATTACACTGTGGTTTTGGATATACTGTGGGTTGATGCAAGTCAACCATAGTGGACCTAAATACACTAATTCCTTGTCTTAAGATATGAGTTCCATGAAAGTTGCTCATTAAACAAAAATGAATTTCCCACTAAATTTAAAAGCAGTGGGGCTTAGAGATATAGTGCCCCAAGCCATTATATTCCAGCTTGATCAGAAGAGTTTACAAATAACACTGGTCAACAAGTAAAATGTTACGAAAACAAAAATCACATTATTACAGTTGGGGTCTCATATTAGTAAGTTACTCTACATTATCAATTATGGCAACACCACAATTTCAGTACCACCACGCTCTTATCACATGATTGGCAACTTTCGCCCCAAATGCGTCTTCAATCGTTACCGTAATCCTTCATTAGGCAATAAAGTGAGATTCCTACTTTTTGCGCAGTATTTGTGTCGTGCAAGATTAATATTCCCCGTAACTATGTGAATAGTCCGTACGACTTCTGTTACATATATATATATACATATATATATATATATATATATATATATATATATAGCATATGTTCCTGCATGTGTGTGTGTGTGTGGGCATATATATATATATATATATGAACACTGGGTTTTCTGAAAAGAAAATTCAAAGTTTTATGTTTAAAACAACTCAACTTTATTCTTATTTTTACATAAATATATAATAATAACCTTATTTATCATCAATTTGCTATACATAGAACGAATAATTTGAACAGTTCCACAGGGTTATTTCACTGGTCTACGGACCCCAATTTGGGAACTGCTGTTCTAGATCATTGAAAGTGACAATGTTTCGTACTCGAAATAAAGACTATGATAAATTCTATTAAACAGAAGGTGAACTCACTGTGTGTAAGAATCATCATCAGCTATTTTCAATCCACTGCAGGATGAAGGCCTCTCTAGCAACTTTCCAGCTGTGCAAGGATGTTGATGATCTAATGAACATGAGGAACATTCCTGAAGAATGGCGATTATTTATAGACGCTTCTAAAGTTAGCCTGAAGGCTGTGTTATTTTACACAATGGAAATATTCTGTCTTCAATATCTCTTTCATATGCAGTCCACAAAAAAAAAAAAAAAAAAAATGCAAACACAGAGAACATCTTCTTAGGGGTACACTATCAGAAGCATGAGTGGCAGATATGTGGTGATTTAAAAGTTTTTGCCATTTTATTAGGACTACAAAAGGGTTACACTAGGTAATGTCGTCGCTTTTTCTGTGAGTGGGATAGTCTTGCCAAGGATTATGCACTACAAGAAGAGGAGTTGTGCAAAAATCAACACCTGGAATGAAGAACATAGCATTTGAACCTCTGGTAGATCCAAATAAAGTTTTGCTTCCACCACCCCACATTAAACTGAAGCTCATGAAAAATTTCGAGTAGACTTTGGGAGTGAATGATCCTGCGTTCACATACTTGCAAGAGAAATTCCCAAGACAGTACAGAGAAGATTAAGGCAGGTGTTTTCATTAGTCCACAAAGAAGGCAACTTTTCAAAGACAAACAGTTTGAATGTGTCCTTAGTGATAGCAAGAAATCAACATGGAAAGCCTATTGAAACGTTCTGACTGGTTTTATAGGAAATGTTAAAGCTGGCAACTACGCACAGCTCTTGGAAGATCTCATTACTTCTTACGAAAAACTGGGGTGCAACATGTCACTGAAGATGCATTTCTTGCACTCACACCTTGATTTCTTCTCGCCAAACTGTGGTGCTGCCAATAATGAACATGGTGAGCGCTTCCACAAAGACACAAAAGCAAATGGAGTGCTGCCATGTTAGCCAATTATTGTTGGATTGTGAAAAGGAATGCTTCAGAAGCTGAATACAAGCAAAATTCAAAAAGATCCCATGTCTGATACAGGTATGTTCCTAGCTACATATTACTGCCATATAAATAAAAAATGCCTTGTACAAATATAAAAAACTACTTTTTTTGAAAACAAGAGCCAATTTTCCATTTTAAGCACTATTTCTGTATTTAGCACCCCAAAATCTATAAAGTAAACTTCCTTTCATGCCTGCAACAAAATATTTTACAATATGTAATAGTGTACAGGGTCTATTGCAGGTTAATTCCAATACTACAAGCTCCTGTAGAATGTGATATCCAGTACTTTGCAATTTCTTAATGGACACTGCTTTCAAAATTTATAATGTGAACGTTTGCTATTATGTGACGTTTCTTCCATGCTAATTTAATCTCACCAAAGCTCTGTTTTAACAACTACACTGGTCAAATTTTTGCCAAGTATTTATAATCAATAGCAACCAAGTATTGAATGTATTGCAAAGCTATGTTTTCCTTAAATCACTTGAACTGCATGGTATATACATTTACAGTGGGTAGGGTCATAATGTAAGTTAGTTTTAATTTGTTCCCCATGACCATACTGCCGCTATAATGTCTTTTCAAAATCATGCTGTAAGCACTTCTCAATTTCATGACAGATGTAAGACATTTTTGTGGTAGCTCTATTTGGAAACATTTTTCATTATCAAAATGGTGAAGAGAAAGCATTTTACATTTCTGGGAAGAATTGCTACATTGGATTGAATAAAACCTGGAATAAGCCAAACACAAGTGGTTAAGCATCTTGGCATAAATGAATTGACTATTAGAGGGTGGGTAGCAAGGGAAGGACTGAAAAATTCTGTTGGTCGCTCTGAAGTGCAAGACTGACTTAAGCAAAAGCACCATCATGGTTCTAACAACCCAACATTAGAAAATGCTGTGAACCAGTGGTTCACATCTGAAGGTTTTCCTACTTCAGGGCCTGTAATTAAGGTTAAAGCCGAAAATTTCCTATAAATATCAACTTCACTGCAATTTTCAAAACTTCAAGTGCTGGCTATACAACTTAAAATAACTCAAATTATAACTACTGAAGTGTAATCTGCTGATAATGTCTGCTAGTTCCTTCCCAAAACAGCCAAAGGAAATTACTGAAAGAGGAAGGTTATTCTCCATCACAAATTTATAATTTTGAAGAGAATGGCCTCTGTCATTAAACACAACCTAACAGAACATGATAAGAGCAAAAGATTAAAAAAATAATAATAAATAAATAAACTCCTCAAGGCAAGAGTCACCATGCTATATGTGAAATTAAACTGATGATCACAAATTAAAACCACTCTGCACTCATAAGTTTGCAAATCCAAGATATTTTCATAATGTCAATTACAACACTTTGGCCATGTGCTATGAGTTTATCAAAAAATGCTTGGATGACTGCAATAATTTTTGAGGAATGGTTTCATGAAGAACTTGTCCCTGTGGTCAAAAAACATTTTTGCCAGAAAAACCTTTGGTCAAAAATCAATTTGTTTGATAATTGCCTTGCACATACTCCTTCAGATTCTCATTAGCAAAGACAATGTGGTTACAAAAAAACTGGATGCAAAAAATAATTTTGATATCATATATTTGGATTTCAGAAAAGCTTTTGACACTATTGCGCATGGAAGACTATTGTACAAATTAGAGCAGAACGGTATTAAGGGTAAGTTGCTACAATAGATAAAAGGATGGTTGAGTGGGAGAAGACAGAGGGTGGTAATCAATGGGTGCTGCTCTTCATGGACTATTGTTATTAGTGGAGTCCCACACGGTTCGGTGTTGGGTCCACTGTTGTTTTGTATATTTATCAATGATATTGATGAAGGTATATCAGCTTAGTGTCGAAGTTTGCAGATGACACAAAGGTTGGCAGGGTTGTTAATGACAGTAATGGCAGTGTGCTACTGCAACAGGATCTAGAAAATTTGGGCAGATGGGCTAACCTTGACAAATGCGAAGTACTGCATATGGGTAGAAGTAACACGAGAGAAAAGTACCAACTGTGTGGTACTACACTTAAGGTGGTAGAAAATGAAAAAGACCTGGGAGTAATTGTGCAGTCAGATATGAAATTTTCTGAGCAATGCAGACAGGCTTCCAGGGCAGGTCATGGTTTTGTTTGTTTGTTATTTGCTTTTTAGGAGCATTAGCAACTAAGGCCATATTGCTCCAGGATATGCGGTGGTCATTCCCTGACCTTTCCGCATCCGCCGTATTTGGTGGTGACGGGCTCGAACCCCGGTCTAATCAAGAAGCGTGTGCTACGCACTGCTGCTCCTTCCCACCTGGCTACGGAGGCGCCGCAGGTCATGGGGTTTTGTCAATGATATATAGGAATTTTGCTAGCAGGGAAAAGGAGGTGATTGTCCCTCTGTATAAGGCAATGGTCAGGGCACGCCTTGGTACTGCGTACAGGTCTGGAGGCCTCATTTTAGGAAGGATGTCGATTTGCTCGAGCGTGTACAGAAAAGGGCAACAAGATTGGTGAGGGGAAAGATGGATCCTCTTACCAAGAGAGGCTAAAGTTCTGCAAACTGCAGTGGCTGGAGACTAGGCACCTGCACGGTGATTTGATTGAGGTGTATAAGGCCTTGAATGTGTTGAGCACGCTGAATTCTGATGGGATCCTTCCACTTGTTCAGATTACGAACCTAAGGGGGCATAAATTCAAATTAAGAAAAGACAAATGTAGAATAGATGTGTGGAAATTTGCCTTTAGCCAGCGGGTGGTTAATTGGTGGAACAAACTTCCATCTGTTGTTGTGGAAGTTGATAGGTTGAATAAATTTAAGGAGGAACTGGACAGGCATTTGGAGGGAATGGTGTGATTTTTTTTTTTTTTTTGGCTGATGCTGCATAAGCTCATACACTTGCTTTCTTGCATCACATGCCACTACTACTACTACTATAAGAAAGATTTTGAAGAATATATCAAAAATCCAGCCAGTGGACCAAGTATCGTTTCAACCTTCAAAATGAATTATAAGAAAGCCTTAATCAAAAAAGATTGATTGCTTGAAAAGCATGTTACACCTTGCTGCAACAGTGTGGGAAGCTGTCATAGCAGCAGGCATTAATAAACATTAATAAAAAGTTCTTTTCTTTAAATAGCACATGAAGTTTTCCCTAGTGCTGAACCAAATCCATTCAAAGACGTTGAAAATACATGTAGTAATGAACAAGCAGGAACAATTTCAAGGTCTCAAGGTTTCAGGAAGAAGTAGAAAAGGCTAAAAAACATTTTGAAGAAAGCATTCAAAGCATTTATTGGACAAATATATACATGTTCTTGCTTATACTCTAGCACAAACACCAGGTCAGAGGAGCTTACAGTAAGTGATGAAAACAATTATTAATTGTATTTAGCAGTCACAAATTTGAACCACGGTCTGCTCAAAGAGAGTGTGCAACTGCACTCTCACTCCTGAACACTCAGCTATGTCAGGCCTAAATAATGATAATGCATGTCCAACATTCAACCATGTGATGCTGAAATCCTAGCAAGTGTCATTTCATTTAGATGAAGAACTCACCCCACCATCGAGCATATCAGAAGTCACAGATGGACTGCAAACTGGATTATGCTGGCATGAAACAACAGAGGGAACATGTCCATTTGATGTAGCTACAATGATTTATGAGTGCGACAAGTACCAAAAATAATATTTTGTAGGATGTACAACACTGCAAATTTCACTGTGTCTTTCAAGAACAGTGAAAATCATTTGATAAACCAGTCATTTTCACATACTAGCATCTGGCTTTTCACCTCCTGTATTTTGAAAATAGTGATGTTGTCTATCACAAGTTCTCAGCTGTTAATTGTAATGTATGTAATAAAGTACTTACTTGCATGGCAATAATAACATTTTAGGAACATATGGTTTCTGCAAAATATCTTATAATACAAATTTAGATATACTGAAGTCTGATGTAATGGATGCCAACAACCATATTGTACAAGATTTTACCCATATCTGTTGTGGAGATAGAGGCGATCTTTGCAAGAAGTTCCCTGAGAGAGCTGAGCAAACAAATGCAGCAGTATATACAGTAGGGATGTGATATGAAATTCTGAACTTTAACCCTTTCATGCATGTGTGTGAGGCACGCACACAATTTGGAGGTTCTCATACTGTTGTCATATCTTTACCAAACCCTGGTGGGTTGGGTAAGTTAACAGAACACTGTGTGCTAAGTTTTCTGTCAAAATATTGAAAATGATTGAACTGGCAATGACTCATAACAATGCATGTAGGCAAATGTGGTCTGTCTGTCTGTCTGTGTGCATGTGTTTTGAATGTATGCCACTTTTTTCTCAGTGCAGGTCTCACTTATTGCACTTAACCCATCTTGAAAACTATACCTCTCTGATTTTCTTTTGCTATGTCACTACCTTTTGGTCAGCAGCAAGTATGTGATTGTTGGCAGAATTTTTGAATACAGCCATTACAATTGTCACAGTTAATCCTATATTTTCTTCCATAGTTGGCAACTTTTGGCTCTCAAAAAATGGAAGATCAGGCAATTGTAAGCAGAAGGAAACCCAGAAATTTTTGGGCCAAATAAGGAAAATGAGAAGTTTTTCAGAAAGACTAGGAAGATTTTTGAAGTCTAACACTGCATCAAAAGTTAAACATTTCCAAAGTGTTATCAGAAAGTGCCAATATGAACTCAGTAGTTTTTTTTATCTTGGTGAATATTCTTTCACTCAGCATTGCTATACAGAATTGTTAAAATTCAAGTATAACTTGGGATAATTTTTTATTTAACCAAATACAGCCAATATGTATGCAAAAGATTTAAATAATTTTCAAACATCTGTTTGCCTTTTAGCAATTCTTTCTAAACAGAAAGAAATTTCTATCAAGTATCCACTTCCATAGGAAACCAATCAGCACACAAATAAGTAAGATGATAAGGACAGCCTACTAGCACCAAATGCTCAATCTTATCTTTTAATATCCTTGCTACTCCAGTTTTTAGGCCTACCATAATAGACACATTATCAACACTAAGTGTGCTAGACAATTTTTTAAAGGAATCCCACATGCTTTCAGGGTGTTCAGTACTGTATAGTGTTACAGATCTTGAAGTCGCAGGGGTTCCCACACAACTCAATGGTGATCTTTTGTAATGCAAAACAGATTCTGTAAAAGTTAGAAAAGTGTATATTATAGAGTAGTCTGCATAGTGTAGTGTTGGTCTGTTGTTCATTTGGCCTTTTTTTGCCATTAAGGCCCTTGGGAAAACCCTACCATTGTCCATCCCTTATCATGTGAAGGTGGGCCAGGCAGTAAGGTTGCATAAGTCTCTGGAGGGGACAAACTCTGGCAATGCCTAGGTTTTCCAGGGAATGGCAACCCAAAAAATTATTGGAAATGAGCATAGGGGTAACAGTTTGAGCTTGGAGAAAAAGGGAGAAAAATTAAGGGATGGATGATAGGGAAACTTCATCAGAAAATAGAAGAATAGGGGATACAGGGGCATTATGCAGAGGCAATCTACCCTTTACAGGGGAGGACTGTTTAGAATAGTAATAGAGTAGTAATAATAATAAAATGGATGGTAAGCCCATCACGCAAAAAGTGTAGGGGAGGTGGGGGAAGAGCCATTCAGTGCAAGAATAGGACAATAAAAGTCCTATGTGAGGTCTTCGTTGCCACTAGGCATTTTGTCAGTATGCTGTTGTCCTACACAGGACAGACCAGCTGAAGCCAATGTCAGCATTCCATTTGGTTCCATTCCATGCTGCCAGGAGAAAAGGATTCGGCATGGCATAAACAGAGGGAAGTGGGGGAGGAAACTCAGTCCCCCCCACACACTGCCAAGTCTGTGAGGTCCTGTCTATGATGGGAGACACTGTTCATTCCTGTTATACTACATGAACATAAGACATTTAAGGGAGTTTGGTGGTTTTTTTTTTTTTTTTTTTTTTTATGTATATTCAGGTTACACAAATTAAGACTATTAAATGCTTAAACCCACTGTTTATTTACATACCCCTCACCTACAGACTAGACCACAGCACCTTTGGATATGGACAGCAGACTTTTTTTTTGACAAAACCACAATTCAGTCATTTGGTCACCATACAGTTTACACATGTAAGATTCATTTATATTTAGACTCACATAAATGGTTTTGGGATAAAGTTTTTTTTTTTTTTTTTTTAATATAAATCTCTACATGTATTTAGCAGTGCACACAGATAGACAGTTAACATTGAGGGAGACAGTCAATCACTTCAGCATTCACTCAGTTTCATTTGTCACCACACTCCAAAAAGAACAAACTTTTTTTGGGGCGGGGGTAGGCTAAGTAACATAGGGTGCTTCTGTAGTCAGGAGCAGCAGTGCGTAGCACACGCTTCTTGATTAGACCGGGGTTCGAGTCCTTGACCACCAAATACGGAGGATGTGGAAAGGTCAGGGAATGACCACCGCATATCCCCAGAACAATATGGCCTTAGTTGCTGATGCTCCTAAAAACCAAATAACAACAACAACAAGTAACATAGATTTAAAAACCACACAATCATGCTTGTACAGAGTAGGAGAAATGTTCCAACCCAAATAGGCCAACAATCACATACATATCAGGGCTGCCATAGCAAGGACAACATTCACTTCCCAGCAAGTTGGGAGAACTAGCATGCACAATTTATTCTGTCTAAGAAAAAATTTCCCTATAAAGTCATTTTCAATGCTAGCAGAGGGCAAGCTGCTTTATTATTATTTTTTTAATTATTATTATTATGAAAGGCCAACACAATGGGATATAGTTGGAATCACTTTGATTACTGTTCTGTAGCAATCCCAAACAAACAATCCATTTTTCAGAGCCATCAATGATTAATGCTTCTTTTTTCCTTTCTGTGCAACTTCACTAACAATGTCTGTTGTTTTTGTTCCCTTTTTTTTCTATTTCACTACCGGGGAAACATTTTTGAATGACACAGCTGCAAGATCAGCACAACTCAGAGGATGATTATGTTCTATGAAAAACAGTAGCAAATTCAGAACGTATGACCACTATGAAATTGAAATGCAACATTATTTTTGCATTTCTTTCTGTGCACTGCATTGCTTCTACCATTATGCTTTGTTCTTTAAGTAACAACAAACATATAGAAATTTATCTCTGATCCACGTTAACCTAGGTGATCATAGTTTATAATTTTTTTTTTTTTTTAAACATCTCAAACCTAGAAGTATGAGTATTGCTTATTGATTCTCTTCCCAGACCAGAGTCAGATACCAACAGCTGATAAGATATTGTTTCAAAAGCTTATTAATACACAAATAAAATAATCATCTAAAGATAGCAATTTTGTGTCTTGTTTACTATAATACTAGATACTTTCACATACGCCTAAGGGAAGCCATGAGACATTCTTCATATCCTACAGCTTTACAATAAGCTTCTGCTAAATTCACAGAGGAAACAAAAAAAAAAAAAAAAACAACACACACACACACCTTTCCAAGTACATCATTTGTTATTTGGTTTTTAGGAGCATTAGCAACTAAGGCCATATTGCACCGGGATATGTGGTGGTCATTCTCTGACCTTTCCGCATCCCCCGTATTTGGTGGTGGTGGGCTCGAACCCCGGTCTAATCAAGAAGCGTGTGCTATGCACTGCTGCTCCTTCCCATCTGGCTACGGAGGCGCCTCCAAGTACATCATTAAGAACATAAAATTGACCTTTTAATTCATATATTCTGTTTATAAAAGGTTGTCAATGTAGAGCCTGAATGCTCTACATTCAGGTTGTACTTTCTTCATATATACAAGTAGCCAAAATTTTAATACTTCAATAAGTTCTGTATGGCATAAAAGCTATCATGCATAACATCAGCTTAAAAATTTACTAGTAAAAGCACCAGTTCTAGTAATTAACAGTCATGTCTTTTCTTTTTACAGCTATTAACTACTACAAATTAAAACTTACCGCTATATTTGCAAAAACTGTGCCAACCATCCAATAGAACATACGTGGATCACGATTAATAATTTTTGTTGGTGAATATAAGACCCAAATTGTTGTCATAAAGAGGAAAATTCCTATTGGCATCAACGGTCGCATAGCCTCCAAAAGGCTATGTTGCTTTAGTGTCCTCTTTTTGTGCGCACTGAAAATAAATAATTTTGCCATTTTAGAACTAATAAAATGTTATCAACTTTACTGACAAGTCATATATAAGTAGGAAACATTACAGAATAATATTTTAAAAATATTGCACCTTAAATTATTTAACAATCAAATGTTATTTAATCATGATTACAAACATTAAACAAAGTTTAATGTTTGTAATCGTGAAAGCTTAGATTTTAAGGCATTATGCCATGCATGTCTATTTTTTTTTTTTTTTTTTGAAAAAAAAAAAAAATACAGAAAAGTCTGAAAGTGCCTTTTTCCTCCATTATTTTGCCTATTTTTCCTGCATCATATACTTAAACTAATGTATGGATTTTTCAGTAAAACCTCAAAGCAATAACAGCAATAGGAAATCATACACAAGGTAAACAATCATGTAATTTTCTGATTAAATCAATATATTTGTTAAGATCTGATGTGCTTTGCTCTATCAAAGTGGAAGCACCAATAACATCAAATAAAAGTTGCACTTCCTTCAGTTTATTCTATTTACTAATAATGCACACAAGCAGTGCCAGGCTGCTTGGCCTTTTGTTAATTTACTCCAGCACTGTTTATTTCAAGCATCATTTATGTTCATTTTTCATGGAAAATGACAGTGCTTCTTTAAACAATAAATTGAATAATTTAGTTAAGTCATAGTGATGCACTATCTATTGACACAACAGCACTGTCTTTTATATTCAAAACAACAATGAAATTATCAAAGAATTTTGTTTTCTACCACAAAGCAGCTGCAGAAGGCTCGTGACAAAGAGGAATAAACAAGAATATTACTCATGTTCTACAGCTTCAGCATGCAATACCACTTTTCATTTGATTTATACCAAGTTTTCAATGATACCAGCATTTCTCTGTAGAAATTCGAAAACCTCTAATAGGTTTAAGAAAAATACACAAAGGGGCACATTACAAGTGAGAGTAGATTAAGAAATATTATCTGGACACTTGTTACATTCATGCTTTACAGATAATTAGGGATAAGTTACCAACAAAAATATTTTAATTTCTATTAACAAGACAACTAACATTGTGGGGTTGAATACTGCCAATAAAATAAGTCCTCAAAACTATATTTATCTACATTTGAAGTATCTGAAAAGGCAAAGTAGGTTAATTAACTATGACAACTTTTTAAAATGTGTTTTCTGTTTTGGCTGGATGAAATTAAGCATGTTAACATCCTGCTGTTCCAATGCAGCTTCTTACATGAAGAAAGTAGCAAGATCTTTCTTGAATTTTTTCCCCTTTGTTACTTCACATGATTTATTTAGAACATGTAATGCACATAATTGCAGGAGAAAGTACTTTTCATTTCTTAATGTTGCCCTAGTGGCACCCAATGCATGCCTGCCAAATTTTGCCTTTCAAAAAGCTGGATATCGGACAAGTGTACATGTGAGAAAAACAAAAAAAATTTGGGAAAAGAAAGATTTTTTAAAATCCAGACATTGAACTTGAAATTAAATTGCACTGATGACACACATTTCATTTAAGCTACAGCCATAGGATTGTTTATTGGTATAATATGGTTTCAAAAATTAGTGCACCTCGGATGTTTGTTTGATTTCAGTTTGGAAGTCGTGCAACTCCCTTTTTATTAATGACATAAGAACAGCCTATTTTTACTAGGTGCTCAATCCCCTCTGTAGTACCCTTGCTACTCTCGTTTTTAGGCTTACCATAACAGGAACATTATCAATACTAAGTGCTACTTGTCTAAAGGAATTAATGTGCTTTCAGTTATTCAGAAGATGACCACTGTTTTAACCTATAGAGACACCTTTATGAAATGAAGCTGCTTTTCATTTGACTTTTTTTTTTTTAAAGGTCACCAAAACAGGATATACCTTGGAATAACTGATTGCTACCATTATCAATCGAAAATGGCACATTTTTTAAAAAATAATATACATAAAACGTGTATATATATTTTTATATTCTGCTTCTTCAGTGTGTCTAAACAACTTTGCTATAGGGTCACAGGTAAATGTCTAGCAATTTTGCTGAATGAAGGTGTAACTGGGTAAAGATTTTAAGATAGAAAAAGACAACTCCTGCCCTTTGATGGCCTAAATTGTTGAAATAAATTAAAGGAAATTGATGTAGCATATAGTTTGTACTGGGTTTTCTGGGGGGGGGTGCAAGTTCTCACCTTGAACTACAACCTGATTCAGATAAACAGCATCAGGTTGAAGTGCTGTTCTCATGAATATCACCTCCCTTTTAATGCATATCAAGGCATGCTTCATAGCTCATTCCATTATTTGCCATTTGTGTTCCACACTTTTTTTTTTTATGATACATTGCATTTAATCATGTTCAAGAGAAATGAATGAGTATGAATTAAATTTTGCATGAAAATCAGAACTACGACAGAAACTTATCAGTTTACACAACTTGAATATCAAAATGCAACAAAGAACCACGAACAAGTTTTTGAACATTTATGTCAAGTGGAGCAAATATCAATGAAAAGCAATAAGCATTCTGGATGTCCTTCAACAAATGAAATAATAAACTGATAGCTGAAATATATAATTTAGTGTGAAATAATACTGGCTACTTATTTTATGAACAGATTAAGATTTTTTTATATTAGTTTATTAGAGATACCAATGAGGTTCAATATTCCTGATTTGATGAATACTAAAAATTCATCAGTTATTAAAAATAATTGAGCAAAGAGTTGAGTGACCATTTTGTTGCAGGCAGGGAAGCATCCCAGAAAATTAGGTATTAAGGATAAAGTGAAAAGTTTTATGAACAATCACATTGTCATTGTTCATAATGAGCTAGTTAAATATGAATAACACTAATTAAACCATGTGGTTTGTTTAAATGAGTTTCATTGTTTAAAAATTATTACATAAAGTTAAACAAACACAATACATAATATTTAATAATTAGTGACATTCCTGGGTTCTTCACTGAATCCTGCCATCATGCCCAAGGATTGAGATATTCATTAAATGAAATTACATAGGTTCATTTTAAATATGGAAAATGCAGAAGTGCATAAAGATCAGAAGAGGAGGATGCAGCCAACCATCTGTCAACCATCCTGAGCTAATTAGTGTACATTTCTGCTTGTAAACATTAGGGAAGGAATCCAAATGGAGGTTGGAGAAGGAAACTTAAGTAAACACTTTTGTTTGTAAGAGTTGGCTTCTCCCTCCTTTTTAAACAAAAAATTGCATATGAATAAAATAAATGAAACCAGACACTTGTCAACTTAAAATTTAACCCAAAAATGTTCAATGTTATTAGCCTAACAAAATATTTCTAAACAATGAATACTAATAAATGTTATTCTAAAAGATTTACTAATTGAGAAATGACTTGGTGAATGATCCTAACTTTACAAGGTAGAAGACTACTGGAAATGGGAGAAGTTTATACAGTGGTACCTTGGATTGCGAGTAACTTGGTCTACGAGTGTTTTGCAAGATGAGCAAAAATTTTTAAAAAATTTTAACTTGATAAACGAGCGAGGCCTTGCAATACAAGTACAGTCAGTCCTCGTATAACACGTGTTCACACTACACGAATTCGATCATACACGATTTATAAATACGCGAATGATAGCTTATATAACACGAACCGAATTCGCTTATGCACGATTCGCCTTTGTGTTTACAAGAAATGGCAGTTGAACGCAGAATCACCCCAATCGAACGCAACACGATAGGAATGAAGAGAAGATTCTGAAAATGTATTTTTTTTATATATCAGTGAGGGGGAAACACATTTCACCATAATAACATAAAAACCAACACAATTTCAGCTATCAGTATAATCGCAAATGCAATTAGATCGAGTTTACTACCAGTTTATAACAGATTCCACTAGCAGGAACATAACTGGAAATTGTTTTTATTGTTTTATGGAAGTAACCCCTAGAAATGTGCTTTAGTAAAATGTGAGGTGTTAATTGTGTATCTCTGCCTTTATGGTGTTGTTTATTCAATTGCTACACGCGCGTGCGCAGCTTTGTTTATGTGTATCAAGCATGCCTCCTCATTTTGTAATAGTGCGAGCGATGAATCTGTTTAACGACAATGCAATGTCATATTTCTGTGAAATCCTCAAGAGGAGGCAAGTGTCATTGGAGAGGTTCCTTGTTAGAGTCACACAAAAAGAAAGAGTCAACAGATAGCAGTGATTCTGTTAGTGACAGTGAAAGTCGTCCTACCATAAATTCGATTGCTTTATGTATATTAAATTTAAATATTAAAAATATGAAAAGGTATGCATGTATTTTGTATTAATCATTTTTACAGTATATGAATATTTTTGAGTTTTGGAACAAATCATCTGGGTTTCCATGATTTCTTATGGGAAAATTCGCTTTGATATACGAGTGCTTTGGATTACGAGCACGTTTCCGGAACGAATTATGCTCGCACACCAAGGTACCACTGTATATGTATAAATAGCTTGGACCTCAGAGGTGAGAGTTGGGCATGTCTTCATGAGGGCAGTTTTATTTTAAATGCAATGGTAAGATGATTAAGGCTAAGAGCATTAATAGGATTAAAGGCAGTGGTGTTACTCCTTAATCTTGAACTATGAGGGGCGGTCAATAAATTGTCTACCTACCTATGTAGGAAATGAGAGTCAAAAATCTGGTTTCATTTTTTCAATGCAACTCCCCTGAACTTCAATACACTTGTTCCATTTTGTTGGCAATGAGAAAATACCAAAAAAATAAAATTCTTTGTCCTGTCCATCAGAGAATGCAGAAACAGCAGACTTCAGTTCATTTTCATCAGCAAAGCAATGTCTACATAAGTTTTTTTTGAGGTGCCAAAACAGGAAATAGTCACGGGCCAGATCCGGTCTATAAGGTGGATGGGTAAGTTTAAGTTCTGTACAGTCAGAGTCTCGTCCTGAAGAACAGCACACCTCTGGAAAGTTTTCCACAGTGTTTTTCCTTTATGGCATCCCTTAGGTTGTACAGTAGGGATGCATATGACTCCACAGTGACTGTCTGTTTGTGTTCCAAGTAGAGAATGCACAAAATTCCCTCAGAATCCCAAAAAATGGTGGCCCCAAATGGTGGGGCAGAACCATTGTGCTTCCATTGCATTGATTCTTGCTTGGTCTCAAGATCTCAGTGATGAACCCATGTTTCATCACCCATAACAATTCTGAAGATGAAAGTTTTAGGATCCCTTCCATAAAGCTCTAAATTCTCCTCAACACCATAATCTGAGAATTGCTTCTGCATAGGGGTCAGAAATCCGGGGGCCCACCTTGCACTGACCTTACACATCTCCAAATGTTTATGGAGGATGGTTATAACTGTTCCCTCAGATGTCACATTTCCTAGATATCTGGGATACCTTTAAATGTCTGTCATTCAGCACAAGGGCTTCCACAGCTTGGCACATTTCTGGAGTGGTAGCTGTCACAGGCCTTACTGGACGTGGATAATCTTTGATGGACTCCCTTACCCCCACTTGAATTGTTTTGACCACAATTTCACCTGGTACTCTGAAGGTGAACTGTCCATACACTGTTTGTTTGTTTGTTATTTAGTTTTTAGGAGCATTAGCAACTAAGGCCATATTGCTCCAGGGATATGCGGTCATCCACTGACCTTTCCGTACCCTCCGTAATTTGGTGGGCACTGGCTCAAACCCCGGTCTAATCAAGAAGCGTGTGCTACGCACTGCTGCTCCTGCCCACCTGGCTATGGAGCCGCCTCCATACACAGTCACCATCCTTTCATGAATGGCCTTTGGCCCATTTCTTGTTTATACTCCTGCATGGTCCTCTCAAAGAGCGTGCGTTACTGCACTCGAGCTCCTGACCACTCGGCTACGTCAGGCCTCCTTCTTTGATGAGAAATTTGATAACTGAATGATGCTCCAATTTCAGCAAAAATAAAGGTGTCCTCCTTTCTGTTGCTGTAGCACAACCTAAAAACATAGTGGGATCAAAATTAGTATGATTCAAGTTGAGAAATGTAGGAACACGATAAATCATGAATCATTGATATATAACTATGGGAAGTACCTTAGGTATATAATTTATTGAATGCCCCTCGTATTTGCTAATGACTATACTCTCCACACGAACGGATAGGCCAAGATTTTTGACTATTGCTGAAATGTTTGTTTTTGTTATTTTATCACTGCCAAATACAATGAAAAAAAATAAAAATAATAAAATAAATAAATAATATAAAATAACGGGCTTTGGCATTTCTTCAGGGAGTAGGTATCAGTTACTTTTATATTATATTGATTTTGTAATGAAGACAGGCAGATAACAGTTCTAGGTCAGCAGACATTCTCAACAATGTTCCCAATTTATTACATCCAACATTTCCAATTCATGTCTTGTTGAACTAAAACAATTTTCATTGTCATTAGGCACTGTTTACGCAGAATTTAAAAACCCAAAACTTTTTCCAGAAATTAAGAAAAAAGTTGGACTCTTGTCAGGTGATCCACCACCATTTTTGTTATATTCTGGATGCCAATCTCATGGGGTTAAGTGAAAATTTCCAGCATTCTGATGAGCATCAATACAAGAAGAAAGTTTTTACTGGGAATGCATCTGAATATCTGAGAACAATTCAGATGTGTCAGTGCCCACCATTTAATCACAATAAATCTGAAGCCCACAGAACTTAATAGCATCAATAAAGCCAGTTGTGGGAAGAAATGAATTGAGCATTAAAAATATCCATGCTAGCTATCAAAGGTGTCTATTAATAGTCATCTGAAATAACTGCTCAAGTGCCTGCTTTTCAAGGTCATTGTACCTCCCATTCAAAAATATGCATCACCCATTTGGAACCCCATCAAGCAGCCTTACAACTAAGCAGATCAAGGGTGTGCGGAATCATTTTGACAGTACCTTTCCAAAAGAAATACACTGTTTTACAGGAGAAATACAACTCACAGCTAAGCTACTTTAATTTTTGGCCTCTGAACACTCACCAAAGCAAGGCTGATATTAAATTGCTTTAACGAATATTACAGGAAGCTACACCTCACCTCAATTTTTATGATGATGCATGTCAACTGCCCACTGGCAGCAGTCCGTAAAAAGGATATCTTCAGGAATCATGCTTTCCATTGGGAAAGAACAGCATTAATAACAGACTAATCAAAACACTGCGAATATGACTGGATTAGATAAGTTCCACAAGCAAGCTAACTTCCTTCAGATACTGAGACAACTCAGAAATAATGTCTGAAGTACCTTTGTTTCCAGGACTAATTGTGTTGTATCTGGTTCATTATTTCCTTCCATTTTTCCTATTCTGTACCTCTTTATTACTGTATACCAATTTATTATATTTATTTAATTTATTTATGTAATGTTATTCTGATCCATATATATCACATGCTGTTATTGGCTTTGCTGTTATAGTAGTAATGGAGGCATGTGATGGAAGAAAGCAAGCATATCAGCTTATGTAGCACGAGCCAAGAAAAAAAAAAAAAAAAAAAACCAATTTCACACGTCCATTCCCCCTAAAGGTTTGCCCAGTTCCTCTCTGAATTTATTTTAAGCTATCAACTTCCACAACAGCAGATGGAAGTTTGTTCCAGCAATTAACCACCCACTGGCTAAGGGCAAATTTCCACACATCTATTCTACAACTGTCTTTCTTCAGTTTGAATTTATGCTCCCTCAGGTTTGTAATCTCAGCAAGCAGAAGAATCCCATTAGAATTCAGCATGCTCAACTCATTCAAAGCCTTATACACCTCAATCAGATCACCTCGCAGGTGCCTAGTCTCCAGCCACTGCAATTTGCAGAACTTGAGAGCCATCCTTGGTAAGAGGGTCCCTTCGTTCCCTTCACCAATCTTGTTGTCCTTCTCAGTACACGATCAAGCAACTCTAACATCCTTCCTAAAATGAGGCCTCCAGACCTGTATACAGTACTCAAGGCATAGCCTGACCATTGCCTTATACAAAGGGATAACCACCTGCTTTTCCACACTACCAAAATTCCTGTATACCATTGACAATACCCCATGACCTGCTCTGGCAGCCTGTCTGCATTACTCAGAAAACTTCATATCTGACTGCACAATTACTCCCAGATATTTTTCATTTTCTACCACCCTAAGTGTAGTACCACACAGTTGGTATATTTCTCAGGGATTACTTCTACCCGTAATGCAGTACTTTGCATTTGTCAATACAGCAAACCCCCGCTATTCGCGGTATCTGTATTCGCGGTTTCGCGTATTCGCGATCGCCGATTTAATATAAAATGAAACCTAAAAAATGTGAATTTTAAAGCGCCGTGAATATTTTCCGCCATAAAAAAACATGGGCGTGGCTAAAATTATCTTTCCCGGTCAAAACAGCGCTCAGTGGGTGGGGGAAGAGGGGTGACAAAATCGCGAGCGTGAATGTTTCTCGCTAATCCTTGTTCAATATGTGTTATGCGCTTGTTATGGAAGGTTTCGTCGTTTGCTTTTAATTTATATGCTTATAAATTGAATAAATTTATCAATTTATAAATTGATATGCTTAAAAAAGTGATAAATCTACCGTTTTGCAGTGTAAAACAGACTTTTTCGAGTGTGTTAACGGAAGAAAGTGACTTTATTGTGGACAAGTTCTTTCTAACCCCTACAAAAATATGACTACGAATAACAAGAGAAATGTGAAAATATCAAAAGAGGTGATGACATTAGCGAATAAAATTGAGTTATTAGATAAAATTTCTAATGGTGAAAGTGTCTCCTCAGTGGCAAAACATTATAAAATCAATGAGTCAACGGTACGATCAATCAAAAAATCGGAAGAAAAAATCGCCGTAGTGTCCGTGAAAACCCGCTAATTGCTTCAAAAATTTGCTCTGTAACTCGTGATGTTAAATTAGAAAAAATGGAAAAAGCTTTAAATCTGTGGATAGAAGACCGAACTCAAAATAAAATTCCGTTAAATTCACTCATCATTCGTGAAAATGCAAAACTCCTTATCAACGCTTTAGCGAAACTGGCGGGATAGGTTTTTTAGCTAGCAAAGACGCTGGTTTGAAAGATTTGTTTGAAATTTCTAATAAATATTACATTTAATATTAAATTGTTTTTTATTTTCATTTCGATGCCATATGCTTGCATTTCACTATGTACTGTCTATGTACATAGTCATATTATGAAGGTACATATAATACATACATAGACAAAATTTTAGACTAGTTTTTCTTATATATTTCATACTTTGGAACGGAACCCCTTTATTACTATGGGAGCCATAACTCAGTATTCGCGTTTTCGGTATTCGCGGCATTTCTCAGGAACGTAACCCCCGCGAATAGCGGGGGTTTACTGTATTAAACTTCAGTTGGCACTTCTCAGCCCATCTGCCCAACTTTTCTAGATCCTGTTGAAGTAGCACACTAGCCATTACTGTCATTAACAACCCTGCCAACCTTTGTATCATCTGCAAACTTCAACATTAAGCGTGATGATATAGCTTCATCAATATCATTGATAAATATACAAAACAACACCGAACCCTGGGCAACAGCACGAATAACATTAGTCCACGAAGAGCAGCGTCCATTGATTACCACTCTGTCTTCTCCCACTCAACCACCCTTTTATCCATTGTAGCAACTTACCCTTAATACGATACTGCTCCAACTGTATAGTAGTCTTCCATGTGCAACAGTGTCAAAAGCTTTCCTGAAATACAAGTATATGATATCAAAATCAGTTTTTTGCATGTAAAGTGGAGCAGATTTATCCATGGAATGCAACGTAAATAATTTTAACTGGCTGGGATGACCAGTGTTTCCAGCTGATTTTAAGGCAACAATTCTCTATGTAACCATATTACAATGTTAAAAGCTCTAAATACTTAACTTATGTTAAAAAACTTAAATACATATTCAATAAAATGCAAAGCTTATCTTAAAATCATTGAACCTTATATGTATTGTATTCATATTATTTATAATAACAGCTTGCGATATACTGTCGATTTTCACATCCTTCAAAACAATCAAATGTAGTGTAAATCTAGCAATTCCTTTTTTTAAAATGCCCAATTTAGTTTCCACATTAAAAGTTTTTTCTGATGGCTTTTCACTTTCTTCACATTATTAGCACTAGCTGACTCACTTGATCTCTTTGAGGCCATTAAAAAAAAAAAAAAAAAAAAAAAAAAAAAGAAAGATTGAAACTACCCACATTGATTTTAGCATACGCGTGCAAGTTTGGCAGGCAATTCACCCATTTTCTGATTAATTACAGTATTAATTAAAAGTCAATTCAAATCAAAGAACATCCCTTTCAAGGCAAGTACTATGAATTGCACTTGATTGAAAGAATGAATTGAAGAGTGAAGAATATTAATTTTTTTTTTTTTTTATAATGATGGGGCCTGTCAGGCATCCCAACATCTGCCAATGGATAATTCCTCCCAAGCTGTTTGGGAGGAATAGCACTATTCTGGAGGGAACAACTCTGGAAGAGAGTATCAAAAAATACATGTTGTTGTTGTGATGGAGTTTAACGACACTATCTGACCAATGATATATGGTCTTAAATGCATTTTAGTTTGGATTATTCAAAATGTCTACAATGAAATCTCAAGCTTGAATTGGGTCCCACAACTTGTGAATAGTCAGTCTAATTTGAAAAGACTGCTAAAAGCAACTACCAGCAAATATCATTATAACAAAATTGAATGGAGCTATAATGAAAATTTGTTAGTGTACTGTATGTGATATTGTTATACAGTACATGGCACTTTTCAATTTTATATTTCTGTTCTTCAACAATTGTGTACAGAATCAAGAATTTGCCCAACTCATGTTAAGAGTACACGGGTAATCCATCTTGGTGATTTCCCAATGCAGTTCTGTACATACTCAGTCACCATTTGTGTGCTCAATTTAAAAGTGACAAATAAGTGTGCTTCAGAGAAAATTTTTCTTTCATATTGGCAGAATAAAAAAAAAAAAAAAAAAAAAAAAATATTCATTCTTCTTCTTAAGGAATCCACAATGAAAAATGCAAAATCTTTTTCAATCCCTGACATAACAAAGATTGCTAAGTTTCATTTTTTCATTTTTGTCACCATCACAGTCATGCAGCTCTATTTATGAGCTGTATGGAAAAAAAAAAAAAAAAAAAAAAAAGGAAGGAAGGAAGGAAACGGTGTTGTTTATGTACAGTTGTACATACTTTCAAGAGCGAGAGAGAATATAGTATCTGTATTTTGTTAATATTATTTTCTGTTTAATGCTTGTAATTCATGCAAAAAAGGTGACCTCTCTCATTTAACATGCCATAATTTTTGAAATATTGAGAAATAGTATTCAAAATTTACAGCTAAAAGTGAAAAGTGTGAGGAAGGGTAAGTGTGTGAGTACAGCTGTAAAAGTATACATTTGGTAACAGTTGTGAAATTGACTCTTGGGATGAGCTGTAAATCAGAATAAAACAAAATTTTATCAGAAGTTTATTTTATATACATAAACTAATCTCAACATGTTAATGTTGCAAATTTCTGCAGTTGGAGCTGGCTCACTTTCTACACAAGTTACAGTCCTGTTTCATGAAATTCTCTTGTTGTTTATGCTGGCAAAGGAAAATTGAGACAAATTTTTATTCTAGGTATAGAATACCTAGTTTTAACTTTTGTTCCTCTATGTCATAATTTTAACAACCCTTAGACCATTGGTAAAAAGATTTACACGCAGTAATTGTAATTTTAATCAGAGTTGTTTTATGTGCAAAAGTTGGGTGTTCTTCATTGCCATAAAACATATGGTCTTCCATATATATGGCGCCTCCGTAGCCAGGTGGGCAGAAGCAGCAGTGCATAGCACACGCTTCTTGATTAGACTCGGATTCGAGAGCACATGCCTACCAAATACGGAGGATGTGGAAAGGTCAGGGAATGACCACCGCATATCCCTGGAGCAATATGGCCTTAGTTGCTAATGCTCCTAAAACCAAATAACAGCAACTTCCATATGTCTTATGGTCATGTTTAACAGCAAATTTTTGCATCCTATTGAACTTGTCAGCAACAGCAAAGTGATTACAATTAACAACATAAAATTTTTACCAAAGATAAAATTGGAAATCTACCCTTTTAACTTTTGTTCCCCTCAGGCTGTTAGGAAAAATTAAATAATATGTGAGCTAGACCTTCCAACTGGAAGCTATTTTCATCTGAAAAGTCAATTTGTGCATTCCTGTGGTTGACATGATTGCACTATCATGGCAATGAAATTTGGCCAATGGTCCAAGAGGATAAACCCAGCAAAGTTAAAACAACCTAATGGGGGGGGGAGAGACGCAGACATTTTTACAGAATGCAGTTCCCTGCAGAAGATTATTCTACAAAAGCAAGCGACTCTAATCACTTATTTTTTCAGAATGATGTTTTTAAAGCAGCACTAAAAATAAAACAAAAAAAAAAAAAAAAAAAAAAGAAAGAAAGAAAGAAAGAAATTGCATAACCATGTGTTTTTGAATACCCTCAGTGCATTTTAAATAAATTAATTTTGCTTCATACATGAATTTTTTTTATTTTACTTAAAAATTAGTTGACTCACTCAAATTCACTGACAACAAAACAGGGTCAGTGAGCACTTAGAGGGAATTGAACTTGCTGTAGCATTCAATGGCAGGACATATTTGGATTTTAGCATGAATTTTATAATTACGGCCAGTCAAATTTATATGGGTAACTGACTTATTACCAGCAAAAAAAAAAAATAAGAAACAAATAAAAATACATGCAGTCAAGGTGAAATTTTGCAACTATAATCAAACATTTTTTCAGATTTACTGGGCTAAGTGCACTGTCTTCCACTCTTTGCTGTTCTAATATGATGTTGAACTGGTCACTGGGTCACGTAGTATAATTAGAAAGAGCAGCTCATACTTAATTACAAATTCGGACAGAAAGACAATACAAAAAGAGAAATGTTACTTTTTTTATGGAATACAAGTATTAAATAGCAAATAAATTCCCAAGACATTGACCCCCCCTCCCCTCTAGTGGGGATATACAGTTATACACAATAAACAACAATGCTTATTAACATAACATACAGACTACATATATTGAATGGCAATTTTCCACATCAGTTTTTATTTTTCTAACCGACTGACTTTCTAAGTTCTCCAATTAACTAAATTAATGAATTAACTGGCCATTCTCACATGACCAAAACAAAACTAAAAGATTATTTATATTTTAAATGATGTTGTTGTTGTTTGGTTTTTAGGAGCATTAGCAACTAAGGCCATATTGCTCGGGATATGCGGTGTTCATTCCCTAACCTTTTCGCAACCTCCGTATTTGGTGGGCACGGGCTCGAACCCGGTCTAATCAAGAAGCATGTGCTATGCACTGCTGCTCCTGCCCACCTGGCTATGGAGGTGCCGTATTTTAAATGAGGATTATTAATTGTGTATATAGATAAATATTTCTCTTAATTAATACTGACATGTTCTGAGCTTGTATGGATATTTTGAATCTGAAAAATAGATTTTTTAGCCCCTTGAACTTTGTATTAACCAGGGTTTACTGTGGATGAAACTCTCCTCTAACTTGATAACTGGATTCTACAGTTCCAATGTTGAGACAAAGCTTGTCTCAACATTGGAACTGGTTTAATGTTATCTGTTATGTACGCAAAACCTAACAGTGATGCATTTCTGCACTAATATAGGAAGCACAACAAACTTGGAATACTGCCGGTTGAAATGCAATTTCTGAGAAAGCAAACAGTTATCCTAGAGCAGTGTTTCTCAACCTTTTTTTTAAATTATCGCTCCCTAAAGGGCTTTTTTATTCCTAATTGCCCCCATGAAATTTTAAACAAGAAAATACTTTATACTTACTATTTTTATTCAATGGTATCCCCGAGCCTGATGCTTCTTATCTAAAAGTTCAATGCTCAGTATGATGTTAGTAAGTTTAATTCTGATGTCTTCTCTTGAACAGATATCAATTCTGTTTCTTTCCTTTATTAATATTTTATTTACTGAACCAAAACCACTTTCAGCCATATAAGATATTGGAAAACAAAAAAATTACTTTGGCCATTTCAGACCACATTGTTGGATAAAGAATTTTAGTTGTTTTTGATCTCCACAACAGAGCCAATTCCACCTCTTTCAAATTTATATTTGCATTCTTCGTTACATTTCAATTCTATGAGTTCTTGAATTTCTTCACTAGCAGACCAGGCATCACATTCAATTGGATTTAATATCCTTTGCTTCACTTCAAAAGAAAATAAATCTGAAAATCTATTTTTCATTTCACCTTTTAAAGAACACAAACAATCTGAATAATTCTTAAGATAATTCTTGGTGAGAGATTCATTGATTTCAGCTAACTCTTGCATACCACGAAATTGTTTTCTCATTAAATTACTTTCAAATATTTCCAGTTTTTCCGTGAAGACTTTTATAATACACACTTGCAGTCTATCACCGTAATTAATTTCCCTTGAAGTTAAAGTGATACTTCATTAAGTTCAAAAAATCTGAACCATATAGTATATGTTGTTTTTGTGTTTGCTGATCTCCTTTGCTAAACCTGTGTTTTCTTTGCTTTCTAAAAAACTAATTATCGTATCAAAAAGGTTTACAAATCTTTATTAGACAGTTTCCTTTAGAAAGGCATCCAACTTCTGTATGTTGGATGCCTTTAAAAGATAAAGGCATCCAACATAAAAAGAAAAAGAAAGCCTCACATACTGTTCTTCATTATCAACACAAAATTTTCTGAAAAAGCAATCATATTTGCTATGTGACTATTTTATTGACAGTTTTAATAACTATACTGAGAGATTGATAAAGAACTGGACATATTTTTTCCAACCAGATGACGTTGGTACACAATGCAGTGTATTGCAAGAACTTCGGTATATACTTCCTTTAGGTGGGCTATAAAACCTGTCTTCCAACCATGGAGGTAGCACCATCAGTGGCACATGATACCAAATTTTCCAATGGTTTGTGCTCCTACTGCCTTCCTTGGATGTGGTAGCTGTTTCTCAGGCTCCCTCTCTGGAATCGAACCCTGATTCCCCGTTTGGCGTTACGCCTGCTTTAAGCACTCTTAATTTTTGGTACTTGTTTGATGAAAAACAAGTATCACTGGAAAATGGTACTTGTTTTTCATCAAACCAAGTCTTTACAGCAGCAAAATGGATGCTCCAATTTAGTACAGTTAGTTTGTATAGATTTTCCAAACATCCCTTCTTGCAATTTACAATTATCATCAAAATAACGAACACATGCAATAGAAGGGCTTTATTGTCAATAACTGTGACTTCATCAATCTGAATAGAAAATTTTTTCATTTTTAGTTTGTCAATTAGCTGCTCTTCGATGTTAACTAACATCTCATTGTCTTCAAATTGAATCATTGCTCAATGGCAATGCTTTTAAAATACTGGAAGGATTTTGATGCATCACTATTGAAATTACAGTGCACTCTAATGCAGGTCGTATAACAGTCTCAGCAACTATGAGACCAGTTTTTGCAATGATTTCTGTAATTTTATAAGATGCAATCATTTCACTCTTCTATCCAACTTTATCAGGGTGTTTCCTTTTTACGTGATCTAAAAGTCTTGATTGTTTCATAGCCTCATTTGAAAAAGAACTATTATACATCTGAAAGCAATTAAGCATTTAATGCCTAAAGCAAAGGTAGTTGAATTAAATCACATCCACTATCTTCCTTTTATCAAAATTTATCACTCATTCCTAGTATAATATACCTATATGTTAAAAATCAGTCATCTCAGGGGAAAAGAAAACCCAATAAGACAAATTAAATATTAAGGAATAAGATGTCGTCGGATAGAGATGAACGTTGGAGAGGCAAACAATTGTAATTTTTAATCCATGATTTTTTTGTCCCCATTGAGAATCCCTGTTCAAGAGAATAAAAAATCTGACAGCTTGACAGTTAAGCATGCTAGGTGATGCTCTCACGAAAGCCATGGGCCCCACAGATGGATCACCAAGCACAGACTGCTTTCATTCCAAATGAGGAAATTTTAGTGAGGGAGAATCAGTTGTTAGGGAACGTATGAATATATTCTATATAAAAATAGATGACTTCCCTGTATGTAAAACATACAATGAGGTCAAAGTTTCCACCTATTTATTTGAAAAATTAGTCCTTTCAAAATTACAAGTAAGTGTAAATACTCATTTAAGTTTCAAGAATGGAGCATTACTGAAAACAGGAAAGCAGAAGTTGTTTCAATTATATATGAACATATGAAATGAATATTATACTTTGATATTGAAATAAAGATATTTTTACTGATCACCCAGCATGTTAAAGTATTTTTCTTCATTGAGATTTGAAAGAAATTTTAGAAGTACTTAAAAGTATAAAAATTACTTTCAAATCTCATTGTAATGTAGTGTAAAATAAGTGTATTCAATTCCTCTATACAGCATACTGGGTGGTTATAAAATAAGTTTCTCTATTTAGGAGACACTAGTGTCAAAATGGTTAGAGTGAGTGCTGTGAAAATCTGTGGGTATGTCATTTAGGGTATGGGGAAGCGATTTGTAGAAGGGAAAAAAAAAAAAAAAAAGTTCAAATTTCCACCACCAGGGGAAAAATGGTGCTGCTAAAAGTTAGAGGATTATACTTCTGCTTACACAAATTACATCCTGTTAGATAAAAGCAGAAAGGCCAATGCCACCATCAATAACCATTATGGCTCTTACAAAAAAGGAATGTGCTATTTTGGTAAAACTGTTCTACCAGAATAATAGTAACGCAGCAGCGCTACGTGAATATCAGAAACTTAAAAGGTTTGTGTAAAGGACCCTTGACATCGGTGGGGCTTCGAAAACTAATAAAGAAATTTGAAGTGACTGGGGAGTTAGGTGTAATTCTGGGCGGGAGGGGACGACGACCACGTATCGGAATGGAGGTAGTGGCAGTTGCAATGGTCAAAAAGCGAAACACTACCAGTCAGTAGTGGCAGAAGTGTCTCAAGAGACTTGAGCCTTCCTTGGTCTACTGTACGTGAAGTGCTTCAAATAATTTTACACTGGTTCTCGTACAAGATTTACATAGTGCAAGAATTAGTCTTGTGATCAGCAACTAATATACTTTGCTCTACGATTTCCAGCTCGTATGGAACTTGACAATACATGGGCTCGAATGATCTTGTGGTCTGATGAGGCACATTTCACTCTTCATGGGGCTGTAAATGCACAAAACTGCCGAATATGGGGAACTTCTCGTCCATCTGCTGTGCAAGAAAGACCACTACACAGTCCATACATTACAGTATGGATTCATAGCAGTTTATAATTGGACCATTTTTCTTTGAAGAGTCTACACCCCATGGCCCCGTAAGGTGTAGGGAAACTAATGCACACTACTGCGCTCTTCTAAGAGATCACATTATTCCTGCTCTGCAAGAAAGGCAATGCTTGAAGACCGTAGTGTTCGTGCAAGGTGGTGCCCCTCCCCACGTTGGTCGACAAGTGAAGGAACTGCTCTGTTAAACATTCAGAAACAATTGCATCATTTCTAGAGACTTTCCACAGTTCTGGCCAGCCCGATTACCAGATCTCATTCCCTGTGATTTCTGGAAATGGGGATACCTGAAAGACAGACTTTAAAATGGTGGCATACAGACACTCGTCGATTTGAAAGCAAGCATTAAACAGCACGTAGATAACATCCCCAATGAGATGCTACGCAAAACTGTCGCACGCAGTCCTCTGTTTTCAGAATGTCATCTCAAGTGAAGGAAAGCACACAGAACAATGTGTAGATTTCTAAGTTCTGATATTAAAATCTAATCCTAAGTATTCCATCTCATGTTTACAGTGCCAATTTCTCACCTGGTTGTTATTATTATTTGGTTTTTAGGAGCATTAGCAACTAAGGCCATATTGCTCTGGGGATATGCGGTGGTCATTCCCTGACCTTTCCGTATCCTCCGTATTTGGTGGTCACGGGTTCGAACCCCGGTCTAATCAAGAAACGTGTGCTACGCACTGCTGCTTGCCCACCTGGCTACGGAGGCAACCCTCTCACCTGGTGGCAGAAATTTGAACTAATTTTTTTCTTCTACAAATCACTTTCCCATACCCTAAATAACACCCACCGATTTTCACAGTGCTATCTCTAACTGTTTTGGCACTAGGGTCTCCCAAATAGGGAAACTTCTTTTATAACTACCCGGTATACGCAAAGTGGGGTATGCCCACTTCACACATTTTAATTTTATTCTTGTTTTACTCAAAATGTCTAATTATCTCAAATGAGATTATCCAAGAAATAAGTAAAAAAATATTAATTTATTAAGACGATCTTTACTTACCAATATATATTATATAAACTAACTGGTAATGACATGCCATAAGATCCAGCTGAAAAACAAATCAGAAAAATATTGACTACAGAAAATGTACATATACAAAGATTTTTAAAAAATTTAAGAATATTTCTATGAGGATTATGAAGAAGTTTAATTTGAAGAACAAGGTTGAATGCTGTTAATGCTTTATTTCTATTAAAATTCTTATAACAGAATCAAGATTACACATCAAATTATTCAAAGATTATTATAAAATAAATCGTTGGTGAGATACTGTCACAGTACAAGAATTACTGGCAGGAAGTGAACACAGTCATTAGTTGGAAGATTGAGATGGAGAGCGAATACATTAGAATTACAATTCTAATATATTGTCCAGCTGATAGTTTCCATAGTTCCCTTTCCTGAAATTAAAACCCATGCCTATACCTTTAATGACTGCAAACACCTTTCTTCAACTTCCAACTAATGACTGTGTGTTCACTTCTTCACCATACTTGACCCCTATGATGTCATCTGATTCATGAGTAATGTAATGATCAGGTCTAAAATAGTCTTAGCCCTAGTAGTTTCTATAACATGCTGGTACAAACAATCTGATTTATTTTAAAATTTTGTTCCTTATGGAGAGTTTCCCTTCCACTTACTCTGATCAATTAGGGGCATACTGAAATCGCCCATTAGACACCCACCCTTGCTCTCCCATTTCAACTGCATGTAGAGACTCTCGTCATGCTCTGTAATCTTCTGCTCTATTGATTACCCTTACCACACAGATTCTATGGCATGAGTAACTTCTGAAACTACAAAAGCTCTTTTCACATTCAGGCTGCTTTTGATAAGAAAAATGATCCCCACCTCCCCTTCTATCTACCCCCATCCTACATAAATATATTGTACATTCCATAGTGAAACTCATCATTCCTGTTTCTTGTTGACACAGTTTTCATTAACCCTATTATATCAACATTAGTTTCTCTAACCAGGAGTTCAAATTCACTCATTTATTGACAACACTACTAACATTTTTGCACACATAATTAAGATTTTTCTATAGTTTACTATTCCTGGTACTCCCCTTGAAATTATTTAAGCTTGTTTTCCTAGCATGGACTACCCATTCATTTGAAACATCACTGCCCTCAGGACTTCCTGTCAATATTGGCTGTTATGGCACCAAATGAGAACTTTTGAAATGTGTGTAAGCGTTACTTTTACCAATATCATCAGATGAACACATGTCTATATTATCCTTTCCCCTAACTAGCAGGTTCCCTGAACTCTTAAGGTATCCTCAATGATACTGGCAAAAACCCTTGTGCCATCATTGTTCAAATGAATGGCACCTCTACAAAATAGATTTTTTTCTACCTACATGTTTGGATCGTGGTGAAAAAAATTTTCCCACAAAAGCCTTGCAGAGAAAGAATTTGACACACAAATTTTAGCCTAACTCATGGAATTTTTTCAGCACTGTCTTATATTTATTCAACAAATCATCAGCTTGTATTCACAATATTATTAGTTCCCACATAAATGATAATACTCTTTCTATCCCCCTTAAAATCTAACAATCTGTTGTTAACATTATTGATTGATACTCCCAGAAAACACACCTTAGTTCTAATCCACCAGTCCTTAAATGATACCTGTTTCCATGACAATAGAACCTCCCAATAAAACTAAGTCCTCTTGAACCTGCACAGTACGAATTTGACTATTCTGTTCTGGGCCCAAATCAGTGGTGCATCACTTGAACAAGCACTGGTTTCTTCAGTGACTCAAATTCATCTAACAATGCATCAATTTTTAATTTGAGATTGATCTACTCCTTACATCAGGAACAAAGAAAAGAATTGTCAGTTGAGCTCCACTAGACTGACCTTAGAATACATGCCACAGGCTAAACAAGTGATGGACTGAACACGCGCACACACACACACACACACACTTCTGTTTGAGTCATGATATCCTTGGATGCAGTATTTGAAGTATTCTAATACTGTATCAATATTAAAATGACTAACCCATAATGAATAATGATTTCATTATGGGTAGCATTCTACAAACACATCACAGCCTAAAAAATAATGAATTGAATAATGTAAGCAGATATTCACACAAAGTGTAAGATCAAGTTTGTATGCTGCAAAAAAAAGTTATAACCCATTTTTAACTGTTGTGCTGGTTTATTTTTGTAAATACAGTAGTTATAATTAAGTTGTAAACCTCCCTGACTACAGTAGCTGTACAAGAGTACAAATGGAAAAATTTTCATGTATTAAATTCAAAATCATTCATACTTTTCACACTGCCAAAGGAGTGATAATCCAATTCAGTTTTGAACTTTGCCGCAAAGTGTCTCTCTCTCTGCCAATTTGAGAAGTAATTTATTTCAATGACCTAAGTTGGGTTGGGTCAGTGGTGTCTGGTCGAGATTATAAGTGCTAGGATGCAGAATTTTGTGCTGGAGGAAACAGATAAGTTTTTTGGAAATCTTTACAGTCTTTTTGATTAATTAGCATATTAAATCATGTTTTACAAATAGTTTAAACAGTCTTGGTCACATTTCCAAGCTTATTTTTAAATTTAGCTAGTGATTTTGTAAGGTACAACTAACTATTTATACCACTATTGTACTGGTGTTTTCGCACGAATATTGTTGCACATAATGAGCAATGCACAGGAATAGTAGGGTTTTAATTAATAAATAAGTAGCTCAAAGGTTTTAATCACTTGTTGGCATATATCCTTTTGTGTTCAGCTATGCAATTTTTACTTTTTTAGAAGGAATGTAACTCATTTAACATTGCCATCATTATGGTATAACGCAGTGGTATCCACCCTATGGCCCACGCTGAAAGTGAACTACAACAGCAAGCATCGAGCTTGACAGTTACCAAATGTGTACATGTAGTCCAGTGCATGTCATATGTATGGCTTAATACAGTTACGTACATAACAATCTTTTCGTATTATGAAATTCTACTATTTTGATATAACTTGTTCATTGTATTATTAATTTATATTCAATTAAAAAAAATCATCCTTAAAAATTTTCTGAAAGAGGAAATTCAATTTGGATTGTCGTGTTTTTAATCGAAGGTGGACAGAAGATACATTTTCACTGAGTACGACAAAAAGGCAGTGTGTTTGGTGCAGAAGGAGACTGTTTCAGCTTTTAAAGAACATAATTTAAAATGACATTATGATTCCAGGCATAAATTTCATGATCGATATAAAGGAGTGTTGTGAAACGAAAAGTGTTCAAAGTTACAAAACGAATTAAGAGAACAAAACACACTGAAAAGGTATCAGTTAAGAAATTTATCTGATGAAATGCCATTTATCAAGTGGCACATTTGGTCGCTTTTGAAAGTAAACCATTCAACGATGGTGAATTTGTTAAACTTTTTTGTTAAAAGTTGTGGGAGAAATTTCTCTGGAGAAACGAACAATGATACAAGGCATTGTTGTTGTCGTAATAGGATTTCAAGAGCATCAGCAACCAAGTCCATATTTCTCCATGTTTACTGTCTGTAAATTGCACGAGTTCTCAGTTTGATTTTCTGTTTGCTGAATGAAAAACCGTTGTTTCTGGGAGAAAACACCATGCTACCCTTGCCTGAGCCCGACTAACTCAGCTATTTTGTGAAAAAGACCCATAAAAATTCCTCACTCCATCGGCGGGACTTGAACTCTGGTCTTTTCCACCCGGTGTGGGGGAGGACAGAGATACTGTCAACTATGCTACCCATGAGGGCATACAAGACATTAGTTTGTCTCGAAAAACAATTATGCAAAGAGTAGAAGCTATCAGAGAGAATTTGTTCAAACAATTTTTGGAAAATATAAAACAAATGAAATATTTTTTTAGTGTGGCACTGGATAACAGTACTGGTGTAAATGACACAGCCCAACATCTTCATACGTAGAATTAATGATAATTTTGTGCCAGTTGAAGATACAGCTAATCTACAGAGTATGCACAGAACAACTACAGGTGAAAATCTTTTTGAAAATTTTTGTCAATCTATTGAAAAGTTCGGATTCAATATTAAAAACCTGGTAAGAGTCAACCGATAATGCAAAAAACATCATTGGCAAAAACATTGGGCTTATGGGTAAAATAACCAAGAAAATATTGGAGCTGAACCTCCAACTGGAATTCACTGCATTGTGCATTAAGCTCTCTATAGGAAAGAAAGTATTAGATCTCCAACACTTTATGAATTTCAAATGCAAATTTTATAAGATAACATGGCCTTAATCACTGTATGTTTTGAAAGATTTTTTTCAGAAGCTGAATATGAAGATGTAATTTTACATAGTGCAGTGAGATGGCATAGTTGTGCAAAGTGTTATATTGTTTCTTTATAACTGAGTCATGAAATTGATATTTTTTATGACAGAAAAAGGGAAGGGAAACAAATAAAACAACTATCAAATGCAAAGTGGCTGTTTCATCTTGTAATTTTTACAGCCATGTCTACTCATTCATTTAAAAATGCTCTTAATTTAAAACTGCAAGGGAAAGGAAAATAATCGTTTCAGAATAAGTTATTTAAATCCCAAATTGAGCAAGACAATTTAGTTCACTTTGAATGCTGTACAGAGATAAAAGAGAAACATTTCCACAGAATTGCTGCCTCTCGTTATTACAATTACTTTTTGATGAGGTTGAAAGTCAATTTGCTGATATAAGATCCATGAAAAAGACATAAGCTTGTTTGAGAATACATTACTTCTATGGCTGAAAACTACAGTCCCAGCTTGCAACTTGAAATTATTGATCTTCAAGCCAAAACAGGGTTCAAAATTAAGTATATGGACACTAAATTAAACTACTTTAATAATCTGCTTTTAATAATAGAAAAAAAAAAAAAAAACACTAATCAATAATTATTATCGACTTCTACTGCTAACAAGCAGCATCTGTTTACCGAAAATGCAGGAGAAACTGCGGTAGCAGAAAATGAATTTGCCCAGTATGTTTAGCAAAGTTTCCCATGGTTCTCGTGTTGTCTTTCTTTACCTTAGCCATTTAAATAATTGAAAAAATTTTTTTTTCGTATATCCACTATACTGTCAAGATAATGAATACAATATTACAATTCGGTGGCGGTGTATTTACATTTGCAGTGTACACTGAAGTAAATGTAAACTGCTAGCCATGAAAATAGCCAGCAGTGGATAGTGCAAGATCATATGTTGTGCTGTTTCAAGAGTGAACAGTTGCACTAGACTCATGTACAGGAGTTCTGCAGGATTCAAAGAAGGGTTTGAAGGTGAGTGAGGAGCATAATCTTTGAACCTTTCTTAGATCCTCTAAAACTGTGGTATTAGTATTAATAGTGGCAATTGATGCAAGAAAGCAAAGCTTATAAAGCATTAGCACAAAAAAAAAAATTCCCACATCCCCTCCAATAGTTCATCTTGTTCTTCCTTAAAGTTATTAAAACTAGCCACTTTCAAGATCTTATTAGGAGGAATAATGCCATCAAACTCCAGGGGCTCACATCTGGTGAGTATGGGCTTGGCACATCCAGGGTCCTGATCTATATATCATCATTCTTCCCTTTCTTGGTGATTCCTTCTACTTCTGACTCTCTATCTCTATCTCTCTCTCTCAGGGTAACTTGGAAATTTTTTTTTTAGCTGGTGCAGCATTAGCCTCAGGCTTCCTTGCACTATAATGGCTAATAATAATAATAATCAGCATTGAGCTTGCTCAATCCATTTAAAGCCTTAAACACCTCAATCATTTCCTTGCGGTTGCCTAGTCTTTAGGATTGCAGTTTGCAGAAAATAAGCTTTTCCTAGTAAGCATATTCTTTTCTTTTTGTTCCTCTTGCTAATTTTATTACCCTTCTCCTCCTGTTCTGACAGATCTACATGCTTCCTAAAATGGGGGGCCCCCCAGATTTCTGTAGTAGAATTAGCAATGGCAAATGATGCAAGAAAGCAACCTTATATAGCATCAGCAAAAAAAAAAAAAAAAAAAAAAAAACCCACAGTTCACCCATCCATACCCCCTAAAAATTTGTCTGGTTCTCCCTTGAATTTATTCAACCCATCCACTTCCACAAAAACAGATGGAAGCTTCTTTCAACAATCAACCATCTTCCCTCAACTTGAATTTATACCCCTTCACGTGTGTAGTCTCAGCAAGTGGAAAAATAAGGAGCTGTACGAAACTAATGCCTCCAATTTTTTTCCTCAGAAAATTTAATTCATACAACTGTCTTTTACATCAATTAATCCTCAATCATTAATAAACACTATTTTTCCCCAAAGTCACCAATATTTTCTAAGCACTTCTGCCATCTATGAGTCAGACACTGTATTCTAATTCTGTATCACAAGTAAAACTGTATCACAAGTTGTGTGGTAATTAAATAATGAACAATATGTGAATATTTGCATTATTCCCTATATAGGGTGACAATGTCAATGGTTCCTGCAGTAATTAGTATTGGGAAAATGATACAAGGAAGTAAGCTGATGACCTATGGGCTTACTTCCTTGTATCGTTATGCCAATACTAATATTCAGGGGGGGGGATGGCCTTTCACCCACTCCATTCATCCAACCCTTCTAATAATAACTGTTAGAATGGGAACTCCTAGTAAGAGCTAAGAGTTCCCATTATAATGTTCAAGGGTGGGTTTGCATCATAAGCAGCTGGTCATCTTGAACAATGTACATTCCCAGATATGTTCACCATCCATGATTCAATAATTCATCCTGTGTAAATGAAATATTTATTGTAATAAGTGTGTTAATAATCTGCTACTCTCATTTATAACTTCCTCTTCATGTCATATAGGGCACTTAATGGAAAATTTCATAAAAGCGAAAAAGGATAGTTATAGTTGAGTGCTGCCTTCACAGACTCTGCCAAACTTGAAAATCAAAGATCAGCAAACCATGAGGGGCTTGTTGGTTACCTCCAGCAAGCATACAAAGAAATTGGATAATAAGAGCTTAAAATATTTCATGCTCCATATGGCCAGTGTTACTGGTAAGTAGAATTAAAATCACATTGTTTAGCAAAAGCTCAGGACATAATGCTTGTTTTTTCCTACAGAAATAAACAGCAGTGAATTTCTTTTTAGAGAGGCAAGAGCCACTATGTGACATCTAATTATATTTTATCGATTGCGACTTAAAGTTTGCTTTCAATGGAGTACATTGTGAATGAGACGAAATGGTAAAACATTCCAAATTCTACAGTATTCGGAATGTTTTGTGCATTGCAGCACTGATTATTTACCTTTAGAAGACTCTTCCTGCACAAATGATTGGAACAGGACATTCTGAATAAATTACGAGGAGAGTACCAAAACAGCAAGTGGTGCCAAATACCTTTTCACTTTCTAAACTGGATGTTCATTTAACTAAATGTTCATTTCTGACAAATGCATCTTGGTCAACTAAGCCAGTTTTAACCTTAAGATCCAGAGAAGACAGATTTGTCTGAAAGCTGTACTTCTTCATAATTACCTATGTATCATCTTTCCAATGTTTTGCTTAAGGAGAAAAACAAAATTAGCCAATACAGTAGAAGCAATCTTAACTGACTTGCTGGATTAATTGACGCTTTCCCTTCCCTCTTTAAAATTGTTGTTTAGTGTATTTATCAATTATAGCGAGTAAGTTATATCAGGCTTAATGTCCAAGTTTGCAGATGATGCAAAGGTTGACAGGGTTATTAATGACAGTATGCTACTGCAACAGGATCTAGAAAGTTGGGCAGATGGGCTGAGAAGTGAAAACTTCTCAGCCCATCTGCACAACTTTTCATCTCATTCACAATGCACTCCATTGAAAGCAAAGTCGCAATCGATAAAATATAACTAGATGTCACATAGTGGTTCTGGCCTCTCTAAAAAGAAAAAGTGGCTCTTGCCTCTCTAGAAAGGGGTGAGAAGTTTAACAATGACAAATGCAAAGTACTGCATATGGGTAGCAGTAACCTCAGAGAAATGTACCAACTGTGTGGTACTAGAGTCAGGATGGCAGAGAATGAAAAAGACCCAGGGGTAATAGTGCAGTCAGACATGAAGTTTCCTGAGCAGTACAGACAGGCTGCCAGAGCAGGTCATGGGGCATTGCCAATGATATACAGAAATTTTGCTAATAGGGAAAAGGAGGTGATTATCCCTTTGTATAAGGCAATGGTCAGGCCATGCTTCGAGTATTGCGTACAGGTCTGGAGGCCTCATTTTAGGAAGGATGTTAGAGTTGCTTGATCATGTACCGAGAAGGACAACAAGATTGGTGAAGGGAATGAAGGAACTCTCTTACCAAGGATGGCTCAAGTTCTGCAAATTGCAGCATCTGGAGACTAGGCACCTCTTTTACGTATCTGAATCCGTTTCTGTTATGGTGGGTGTAATTTCTGCATCATGCTTGATTTCATTTTTCAACAAAACATTGTTGAATCCATTGTATATCTTCTTGCTATAAATCTTTGGAGCCTTCATGTTTTCCTGAAATCAGTTCCGTTGTCAAAACTTTTATCATCTTGCAGTTCAGGACCTTTGTCAGCATTGTCAACCTTGGGCCAGAGTTTTCTCCATGATGCTATATTATAAATACATCTTTGATATTAATGGCTCTTAATGATTGTATAAGATATATATTCATATTTTCTATTTTTTCCAAAATTGAACTCAAAAGTTTGTCTTTGAGTTCAATTATTCTTTAGACAATACAGATGTTAAATTTTGTGATAAAAGCATGGTCTTTATGTCCCTTCTTTGAGTTACTCACAATGGGGAAGTGAAGGAGCATTATCCAGAAAGAGAATGAATGGCCTTTTCAGTTAAGTTTTTCTTTCAGTGTTTCTTTACAGAAGGTACAAATTCATGAATAAACCATTCTTTGAATAATGCCGAGTATATACATGCTGATTTTTGTGAGTGGTAGTAAACTGGTAAAGATGAACAATTTATATTTTTATAAAAGCACTAGGATTGGTTGATCTACAAACAACAAAAAGTGGTGTTTCTCTCTTTGGAATATTTGTATCCTGGTGTAGCAGGCTTTATTTTTTGACATAGTGTTTGTAGGTAACATTTTATATAAATAACCATAAATCTTTTAAGGTTATTTATATAAAATATGTTTGTAAGTAATTTGTGTACAATATATGTTTGTAGGCAAAATTTTATAAACAACCTTAAATCTCTAAATTTTTGAGCAGTATGTTGATTAGCAGATAATCTTTCTCAATTAATACATATACATGAATATAATTTTTTTTTCTTCTAGCATCCAAACCAACCAGTAGTTGGTATAAAACATTCCACGCCATCAGTTTTTTGAGGGAAGACCAAAGTTATTTCTTTGATGCTGCTTTTATGGGCCCACTGATTGAAATTCTGTATTGTTTTGACCACACCTATGATGCAGTCTACCAGCTGTAATTTTCGTTTCTTTAAAGCAGAATGAGAACTTAACAACTCTTGTGAAACAAACTGAGAGCAAAATCCTTCTAGATATTTTAACTATTTTTTTTTTTCAAATCTTGCCCACACCTAATTTGATATTTTTTTTTTTTTTTTTTTGACTCAACTTCACAGAGCATCCAACTTAGTTTTCATACGAACAGCTTTCTTTTCTTATTTGATGCACAGAAAATAAACTGAATCCAGGAGCCCTTTTTTCTCCCCTTCTTATTTGTCTTAGTGTTCTGGATTTACTTATATGGTAATTACAGTAATGATTACAAGTTTTAGTCTTTACTCACTTAGCAATATCACATATATATTATTTTCTCGATGATTATCAAATTTATGACTGGTATTAGAATTAGGTATTACAGAGGTAACAGAAGTTAAAGTCTGCCAATATGCACAGTAACATTGGGTTTTGATAAGGTAATCAAAGGATATGCAAGCTGAATATGTAATCACTGTTTGAGGATTTCCATGTTATCCAATGTTCAAATTAGGGGGTTGTTGGTACTCAATAAGGAAAATGATCATTATTGTGTTGGTTGCTTCATCCAGACCACTATGCCTGGCAAAAAAGTGTATCCTGTAGGAAAATGAATATACAGGGTGTCTTAAAAAATATTGGTACAAACGTTTAGAGGAGGTAGGTAACATCTAAAGGAATGTGAATCGCATAAGAACCCATAACTGGAAACATCACGGGAAAGTAGTAGCAGAGGCAGAAGAAGCAGAAATGACACAAGACGGTAATTAGTGGCAAACATTCATTTGACATAATATTAACAATGGAGTACGAGATGGAAGCGTTTCATGATATTACAACAGATGCTCGAAGGTTCAACCATGAGACGCGATGCATGTGTGTTGCAGCATGGATTGGCGGACACGGTTGAACACACCTGGAGTTTCTTTGACAGTAGCAGCAGCGCAGAGCCTCGCCACGAGATCCATTTCCATCTCCACAGGCGATTCATACACGATAGATTTGAGACACAGATAAAGGTGTTATCTGAATGAACAGTTGTGGTGCAGAAATCTGTAAGACAGGATTTCTGAAGAAACATTTCTGCACAGCAGTTCAGGTGGTGGCAAGAAATAAGCCAATAATTTTGTGGTGCAGTGTTATCGATGAATGAAGAAAATCCGGACAGCCACCACAAGAGTTTATGGAATGGTTCTCGCACAGGATGCAGGACCTCCTTCCAACATACTGCTAAGGCTGCATGGTCTAAGGACGTGCTACAATATTGCAAGAGTGACATCTTTTGTGGGCACTGTGAAGATAGAGCTCACTCCTTTAAGGAGTGAGCTCTATCTCACTCTTTCAAGGATTACTCACTCCTTCAAGGATTACTCATCCTTCCAGATACATGAACTGCTGGAGGAGGAAGCTCCCATCAGATCATGCTGTTATAGATAGATCCAGTCTGGATTTTGATGGTGTGCCAGATGTAGTCTGACAAAGGACAGAGTATGAGTAGTTATACTTAAAGCTGGAGCTCCGGGAGTGAGCATGCCAACTGGCACTGATTGTAATGCTAACACAATGGCTGGAGGGCATCACTATGATCATGCATTATGATGTTAATTCTACTAATGTAGGGATAGGGGTTCCTGGCCCTGTGCAACAGTTGATAGGACTGTAGTACATTCGTCAAGACCTGTGTGTGATTGCCCATCATAGGTGCAGGCAAGATTAAGCTTAATCTGATTTTATTTGAGAGTTTTTATAGTAGTGACCTACCTCCTTATTGTGGTGAAGGAAACTCACAGTGTGGGTGTGATCCTGGTCTCTGCTATGAGGCTAAAAGTTACTCTCTGATTGAATCTTTTTATTTCCTTTACTTTTCATTTAAGTTAACCCAGAGTTCAGGGTTTGTTTATAGTTTATAAATAAACTACTGATTTGTTGAGTTAATGTCACTAAAAGCAGATGACATCTAGTTGCATACATGCAAGAACATGGTGGATGACTAGCATATCATTTTTACTAAGTACTTGCAACAAATAAAATCATACATTTTGCAAGACATTCAATATCAGTTCACCACATGGTACTTAGTATACAGTGTATACTAGTACTTGGTTAAAGTACAGCAGTATGTATTTAGTTTTGTGATTTGACTACTGAAATCATATTACACTATTTATTTCATTTATTTTATTCATTTCTTAGGCAAATATGTTACTGGACAATCCAGCAATATAGGCAAACATTTGGATTAATGCTGGTGACTATTGTTCTGAGGATATCACAGGAACCAGAGCTACTATATTATCTAATAAAATTAATGAATTACAGCCAAATATTTAGGTTAGGTGCATAACATTGAAAAAAACTTGGAATTTCCAAAAATCTGGAACATGCTACATCACTGAGAATGCTGGATTTATGAGGTTCTACTGTAAATATAAATAAACTTCACATACTACAAAATTAAAAGTAACAAATTACAAAACTGGATGATTAATATTTAATGTAATATAATCACAACTAACATTTAAATGTGATGAATATTTGAGAATAAATATTAATGAACTTACCATATATTAACAATTCGATCACCTCTCCAGTTCCTATATTTAATATTGGCACAGAAAATTTCCATACTTTGTAAGAACAAAAATATGTCAATAAATATGTAAACAGCAAGACCTGAAATAAACAAACCAAATCAAGTTTAGATAATTCCGAACACACACACACACACACACACACACACACACACACACACACACACACACACACACACACACACACACACACACACAGTAAATTAAGTTTAATTTACAACACTATGTAAACATCTATGAATTCTTGGAGGGAATATATATATTAATAATATAACTATTCTTAAAATGTCTAAAATTGACTTGCAACACTTTCCCAAGACTAACTTAAAAACAGTATTTAAAAAAAAAGCCATTAAGTTGACAGGTGGAATAAGACCAAGGTATGTCTGCCAGGGGCAAAAGTTGATGACGTTGTAGAGCAGATAATCTTTTAAGGACACAAAAGGTGATACTGTTGTACAGATTGGCACTAATGACATTAAGTGTAGGAGAACTGCAGATTTACGAAGCAAGTAGTCAATGCTGAAAAAAAAGTTGCATGTTAGGGTTAAATTTGAAAGTGTGTGCAATCCTGCTGAGAGAGGATAGAAGGGAGTATATGATGAGACCCTTGTCAATCAATTCGGCCCTGGAGACATTGTGCAGGACTCAAGGGGTAGAATTTTTCTCAGCATGGTCTGTGCTTGTTAGCAGGAGAGATTGCTTCTACAGGGATGGGATACACTTAAATAGAAGGGGGTGCAAGAATATTTGCTGATGTTATTGAGGCAGTTTTAAGTGGGTCGGAAAACTGCTAACACAGACTAACAGATTAACAGTATCTGCAGTCAGAGGTGGAAATGATTCTTGCACTGCTTCCATTGAAATCAGCAGTAGCCCGGAAAGCCAGTTGCTGGGGATTTCAGGAACTGCTAGGGTCATGAAACAAGTAAATACATGGGCTGTGTTAGAGTAACTAAGAGTAAGAACAGGTGCATGTATACTTGCATGTACACCAATGCTAGGAGTGTAGTAAATAAATTTGATGAATTTGAAGTGCTGGTTAAGACATCCAAGGCAGATAATGTTGGGATATCAGAGATGTGGTGCCACTCAGACATAAGGGATGTGGTGCCACTCAGACATAAGACAAAAGTGGAATTTGGGGAGTAAAATGTGTACAGAACAGATAGGAAGGGAGGAGTGGTTATGCTGTTGGTTAACAAACACAAAATCTAAGGAAGTGCATCCAGTTGACATAGATGGACAGTGCAATTTTGAGTCAGTTTGGTGTGACATAAGCACAGGGAAAGCAAAATGAGGGTAGTGGTTTGTTATAGGCCTAAGGACTCTGATAGTAATAGTAGCATGTGATGTAAGAAACCAAGCATATGAGCGGTAGCATCAGCCAAAAAAAAAAAAAAAAAAAAAAATTCGCACAACCATTCCCTCTAAAAGTTTGTCTAGTTGCTCCTTAAATTTATTTAAGCTATTAACTTCCACAACGACAGGTGGAAGTTTGTTCCAGCAATTAACCACTTTCTGGCTAAACGCAAATTTCAGCACATCTGTTCTACAACTTATCTTTCCTCAATTTGAATTTATGTCCCCTTAGGTTCGTAATATGAGCAAGTGGAAGAATCCCATCAGAATCTGATCAGCATGCTCAACCCATTCAAGAGCTTATATACCTCAATGATATCACCTTGCAGGTGCCTAGTCTCCAGCTGCTGCAATTTTCAGAACTTTAGCCTCTCTTTTGTAAGAGGATCCCTTCATTCCCCTCACCAATCTTGTTGCCCTTCTCTAAACACACTCAAGCAAATCTACATCCTTCCTAAAATGACGCCTCCAGACCTATATGCAATACTCAAGACACAGCCTGACCATTGCCTTATACAAAGGGATAATCATCTCCTTTTCCCTGCTAGCAAAATGAATATCATTGACAAAACACCATAACCTGCTCTTGCAGTCTGTCTGCATTGCTCAGAAAACTTCATGTCAGACTGCAGAATTACTCCTAGGTCTTTTCATTTTCTACCGCCCTAAGTGTAATACCACACAGGTGGTACGTTCCTCTGGGGTTACTTCTAGCCATATGCAGTACTTTGCATTTGTCAATGTTAAACTTCAGTTGCCACTTCTCAGCCCATCTGCCCAAATTTGCTATATCCTGTAGCAGCAGCAGCAGCACACTGCCATTAACAACCCTGACAACCTTTGTATCATCTGCAAACCTCGACACTAAGCCTGATATACATTCATCAATATCATTGATAAATATACAAAACAACAGTGAGCCCAACACAGAACCCTCTGGGACTCCACTAATAACATTAGACTATGAAGAGCAGCATCCATTGATTACCACTCTCTGTCTTCTCCCACTCAACCACCCTTTTATCCATTGTAGCAGCTTACCCTTAATACTATTCTGCTCCAATTTGTACAGTAATCCTGCATGTGCAACAGTGAAAAGCTTTCCTGAAATCTAAGTATATGATATCAAAATTGTTTTTTGCATCCAGTTCCTTTGTAACCACATCACATTATCCAATCAAATTTGTCAGACAAAAATTTCCCTTAACAAACCCATGCTGTGTCTGAATTATTGCTGCAGTCTTGTCTAGATCAGTGTTTTTTAATCTTTTTACTCTCGTGGCACATTTTCCAAAGAAGAAAAATTTCGCGGCACACTTACGTAGTCATAGATGAAGAAATTTCTAAATTAAATAAATAGAATGAAAAATAATATTAACAATTTTTTTATTTATACTTATATTATATTTGTGTTATGCAAACAATTCTTACAACCAAAATAAAATATTCGAACAATGATGTTAAAATAAAAACGACGCTAGCTTTTTTTTTTTTAAGATTTCGCGGTACACTTGGAAAATTTTGCGGCACACTAATGTGACGCGGCATACCCTTTGAGAAACACTGGTCTAGATGATCCTTCAATGCATCTTTAACCAGTGACTCCATTATTTTACCCAGAAATGAAGTTAAACTAAATGGTCTGTAATTACTTGTGTCACCCTTCGATCCCTCTTTGTGAATTGGGGTTACATTTGCACATCTCCAGTCTGTAGGGACTTCCCCTGAGTCCAAGGATGCTCTCATAATTATGGATAAGGGTACAATGAACAAAAATTTAACTATACAGAGAAATAGAGTGGGCCAGTAAATCAGTGTCTTATAATGGGGGATTTTAACTTTCCTGATACAGATTGGAACTTGTGGGTTGGTCACTCACATGCTAGCAATGCTTTTGTGGATTTATTGGATGATTGTTTTTTACAGCAGCATGTTAGAGAGGCAACAAGAGGGGGTAACACTCTTAATTCATAATTCATGCCTTAAGAATTTACAGATAAAGGAACCACTAAGTGGCAGTGATCAATGTACTGATGTGGGTTTTACTTAAAGATGTAACTACCATCAGTGGTAGTTACATCCCTTAATATTAATTCCCTTATTTTTGTCAGTAATTGCAGTTTCTATATCCTCTCCACGTGTTTGTCCTGTAATTGGCAGTAAATCAAGAAATTTTTTTTGGGGTCCTTGAGAATTTATATATTTACAAAGGAGGACAACTTGCACATATATCACCAACATAACATGATTAATCACAGGCTACAGAAAATCCTGATGCTGACTTTAGATCCATAACCTGCTGACTGGTTACATTTTTGGCCATTAGTAAAGCTCTGTCCCTCAGTTTTTGCAGATACTGGCATTTCTTTCATTTTCTTAATTATTTCTGTTTTGCTTTGAAAATTTCTGAAAAGATTTTTCGACATTTTAATAAAACATTCTTTTATGTATTCGCCATCTGTAAATGGTTTCCCGCACATTACAATTTCACGTGCAACTATAAAACTAGCAGCATTTGTAGGCTTGACGTTTTAATCCACTTTAACAATGAACTCTTATTTTCTAATGACAGTTTCTGTTGCAATTCATTTACAGCCTTTTTTCTTGGCTCACTGGCTGGATATGTTTTGGGGAATGTATCATGTTTAGTCAAAAAATGTCTTTCTACATTTGTTTTTCTATTGTTTGAAAGTTTTTTACTACATATTAAACACAACAGAAGTCCTGTAGAATTCTTCAAACAGGCCTCTGGGGTTGGGTAAATTCATATTGTGATCTTAAATGTTTCTCACCAACCACTTATAAAATAAAATAAAACAAAACAAAACACGGAAACTGAAATTTTGAAAACTGTGTTTACTACTATATATTTACAATTAAAATAACTTTACAACTAAAAAGGATAAAATACATAAAATATATATATCTACATCGAATAAAATACATTAAAATACTGGGTTAAGAGCAATAAAACCAACTGGGACCGGAAGCGGCTCGGGAGCACATCATATGAAATCGTTCATCCCTTCTGAGGATAATAGCCTCAAAGAGGGGATGAATCTGCAAACCTTTGTCTCTATTAACGTTCTCTGTCGAATTAATCCGCAAACTCTCAAGCCACTTGCGGTCCCAGAACCTATGCGCCCGATCAGTGATGATAGCTTCGTACGGGGAGATCTGGTGTTGCTTAAGGAATCAGGAGATCTGGTGTTGCAATAAGGAATGCAGTTTATGGCAAGTCCGGCATGGCCGAACATTTTTGGGAGATGCAATACCAGATCTCCCCGGACGAAGCTATCATCACTGATCGGGTGCATAAGTTCTGGGACCGCAAGTGGCTCGAGAGTTTGCGGATTAATTCGACAGAGAACATTAATAGAGACAAAGGTTTGCAGATTCATCCCCTCTTTGAGGCATCCCTTCTTTCATCCTATCCTCAGAAGGGATGAAAGATTTCATATGACGCGCTCCCGAGCCGCTTCCGGTCCCAGTACATAGGAGAATAGAACACGTGGCGATGAAACACGTGATTTAGACCGTAAACCTGCTGGTACTTAAGATGCACCGCAGCAGTACAAGGAAGCTACTGCTGAGGAAGAAGGCAGGAGCCCTTGAAAGCTACGGTCGGTTTTATCGCTCTTAACCCGGTATTTTAATGTATTTTATTAGATGTATATATTTTATCCTTTTTAGTTTTAAAGTTATTTTAATCGTAATTATATAGTAGTAAACACAGTTTTCAAAATTCCAGTTTCCGTGTTTTATTTTATTTTATAAGTGGTTGGTGAGAAACATTTAAAATCACAAGTCCAGTAGAATTTGCCACAAATACATACGACTCTGTTCATTCCTTCGTAAATTCCTGGTTTCTTGCTCAATCTTTCTCTTTTTAGCTATCATTTTAAAAATGATAGTAATTTTAATGCCATCTTATTTCACTTGTTTAATAATACCACGTCATTGATTTGAAAAAGGCAAGTGATGTACCGCACTTGTACATGTGTGCTAAAAGTTAAAAAACCACAGTTATATTCAAAGAACTGCTGTCAATCCCTGCCACAGAATATGGAGTAGGCCTCTGAAGGAAAAAAACTATACTTTGGGAAAACAGTGAAGTGGATTAATGCTTATATAATTGGTTTCTACAGAAGCATAGCGAAAGAGTAGCAATAAATGGGATAATTTTGAAAGCACTGGCACTTAAATTTCATAAACTACTTGGCATAGATGATGACACATTTAAAGCTTCTGAAGGGCAGCTTTTAAGATGGAAGGCTTGCCATGGGATATCCCAAATTAGTCTTGTAAGCAAATCTGTATCTGATGACATTGCAGCAACAGAAGAATTTCCTGAATTTTTGCATATGATTCCAAATGATGAATTCAGATGAACAGTTGTACAACTGTGATGAAATAGAACTATACTATAAACTTCTCCCTGATAAGGCACTGTATATTAAAAAGGCACCCAACAAAGTGGGCATGAAAACTAACAAAGAAAGAATTATTGTGTAACTGTGTGCAAACACAATTGGAAATCACAAGCTAAAGCCATTGTGCATCGGTACAAGTCAAAGTCACGGTGTTTTAAGCACATTAACATGAAATATCTACCTGTGATTTATAAAAATAGCTCCAATGCTTGGATACAGAGTAATATTTTTGCTTCATAGTTTGAAAGTGAGTTTGCAGCATCAGAGATGCCACTTACTTTACAAAAAACTTCAAGAAAAGGCTCTATTACCATGTAATCAATATTAGATGTAATCAATGTAATCAATATTAGATGTAATCAATATTAGATGGTTTGAAAAAAATCAAATCATCTAATATTGATTTGTATATATCACTTGGAAATCAAGACAGTGAAAAAAAGCACTCGAGGCATCATATTTGGTAAGCTATGAAATAGCTAAAATTGGGAAAGCCCATACTATTGCAGAAAGTTTGATTTTCCCATCTGCAAAAGCTATTGTCAAGTGCATGTTTGGTGACAATTTGGCGAATAAATTAGATACAATACAATTTTCGAATAACACAATGTCTCGCCAAATACATAATATCTCTGAAGATGTGGATCCATTATTATAGAAAGAGTGAAAAAAAGGATATTTTACGCATTGCAATTAGATGAGACTATGGATGTTTCCAATCTAGCCATTTTAATTGTACTTTGCACACTACTTGATAAGTAAGTAAAGTGGAGGAATAACATGCTTGTTGTTTTGTCATCATTCAACAGCACATACAACAGGTAAGAACTTTTTAATTTAATTCACTCTTATTTTGAAGAAAAACAAATTTATTGGTCTTTGTTGTGGAATTTGTACAGATGGAGCAAAATCACTAACAGGAAAATTTATGGGCCTTATTACTTGCATCAAAAATATATGTGCTAATATCTCATGGGCACATTTTAGCATTTGTAGACAAGCTGTAGAGTCGAGACGAATGTCCCAACAACTTAAAAATTTTACTTGATGATGCAAAACAGTTAACTTTATAACATCGAGACCAACAAATTCCACACTATTCACTTCTTTATGTAAATAAATGGGCAGCAGGCATGTAACCCATTTAACACACATGGATATCAGATAAATCTTTATTTGTCCTACCAAATATAAATATACATGTACAATGGTAAGAGGTTATTACTGTTAGCCAAGATTTTTGCAGCTCCAGCAAACGCAAGTTTATACAGTGGATTACGGTTATTTGGGTCACCGGTGAATCGGGGCAGCCATTTATTTGGGACAAATCTTAAAAACCAGAACCCAATCAAGAAAATAACCAGGGTTTACTTCACTTAACTGGGACAAAATGCCATTTAATCGGGGCAGGAGACCGCACCACGTAGTTCAGTTGGATTTCTGGAGGTCACAACCATAAAACAATTAGCAGTCACCTGTTTATTGGGCTTTTCTGTTAGTGCAATCTATCATAAACGGATAGTAAACTCAATCTTATTGAATTTGCGATAATACTGACAGCTGGAATTCTGTGGGTTATTATGGTAAAATATGTTTACACTTCCACGGAATCTTCGATCATATAAAAAAATTAATTTTCAGATCTTCTCTTCATTTCTATTTTTTTTTAAAAGCGTTGTAACTCGTTACTCCATTCCCACTTGCGCATATTGTGTTACTTGCAATTTGTGTGTGTGTTGTGTTTTTTGTTGTTCATTGCTTATCTTTTTACTGTTTTAAATTTTAATCCCTAGCCACAAATGTCAGTGAACAGAAATGTCAACTAGTTTAGGTAGTATGTACATATTACAGTACGTATTAATTATTCCGATTATCACGTATATTCTTCTGAATTTCAAGTATCATTTAATTTTTTAATCAGTAAGGTAATAAAGGGTAAATTTGTGCTTAATATATCTTTACTTTTATAGCCTGTGGATAATATTCCTCCTATTTTCGCTAATTAGAATTGCTGTTTAATAGAATTAAAATTCAATTCGCAAACATGATCACAATGACCGGTGCTTACTGCACATCGTATAGTGAACAGTACTTTACTATGGTGAGTTTGTCGTAACGTGATTTGATTGTACAGTGAACTAATTGTAAAGTGGGGGGGGGGGTTACATTGTATTTTTAACTATTTACGTGAAACTTCAGATAATTGGGACAGCCGCTTAATTGAGCCAAAATGCACTAGTCCCGATGTGTCCCAAATAACCGGAATCGACTGTATTTAGTCATTTTTTGACTTATTTGAATTTATATAGCAATTTTGGAAGTTAATACTTAGTGTCTGTAGATCTTCCCGTTCGTAACTTGCCGCCATTGTTATACGACACGGAATAGTGTAAAGTAAATCCAGAACTTCATAATGTAAGGTTTAACGTAAACCTGTATAGCATAATAATTGTATCACAAATTACAAAGTCGTAAACAAGACGATATACGAAAGTATTTAGAGAAAGCAATAGAAGCGTCAAGCAGTGCAGCAGATAGAACAGAAGCTGCAAGTGTTCCATCCAAAGCAGTGCAACAGATGCAATAGAAATTGCAGAAAAGAACAAATAAATATTTGTTTGTTTCAGTAATAAACTAAACCAAATTAATTTATATAAAATTCTTCTGCTTTCATTTATATACTGTATTTTTCTTTTACATTGTTCATTTTTAAATACGATTTCAAGCATTAACACACTTTTTTTTTTTTTTTGGTGAAAATTGTGTTTATATCTCTGTCAGGTATTGACTTTATTTTTCTTTAAAACTGCTCATTTCGATAAATGAAGCATGCTTTATTTGCTAATGAATCAACTGTCAAAATTTACCTGGTCATCTCTTCTTTATTCCATCTTAAATTAGTGAAACACATAGAATTGTATTAGAAATCTGTTAGATTACAGTAAAAGTCCAAAATTCCAGATGCCAGAAATCTGGACTTTTCGAAAACTCACAAACTTTTTAAATTTAGCACACTTGTGTGTGGGCACGAATGCGTGAGTGCCACAGATGCACAGCAACCACAAGCAAGCTCACGGTCACCATTTTGAAACGAGCAATCAAACCGTGGCAACGCTATAATTTTTGTCCTACTCTTTCCATTTACCATATATAGCACACGTATTTACAAGCCCATAATAATGGCTCCTAAAATAGGAGCCATTAAACTTCATGGTGTGAAGAGAAAGAACACTTTGAAATTGAGTGACAAACTTGAAATAATTAAGAAACTAGAAAGTGGTGTGAGCAATACTGTTTTAAAGGAAACATACAACATCAGAAAGTCTACAATTTACGATATAAAAAAGGCAAAGAATAAAATTCTAGAATTCACAGCCTCGTCTGAGCCTTATAATAAAATTGCTGAGAGAAAAAAATTTACATCAGCCAAAATTAGAGAATCCCGATAAAGTGCTGTACGAATGGTTTTTGCTAAAACAACTGGAAGGTATGGCAATTTCTGGGCTGATACTTATTTCCAAAGCAAGGTCTTTTAAGGAGCAAATGAACATTGAATCAGAGAGCATTTTAGTGATGGATGGCTTAGGAATATCAAGACTTGTCATGGTATTAGACAGTTAGATATTGCTGGAGAAAGACAGTCGGCTGATACACAAGCAGCAACAGAATATAGTGCAACATTTGAAAAAATTGTATCTGACTACGACTTTACAGCTGATCAAATTTATAATGCTGATGAAACAGCGGTTTACTGGAAGCGTTTGCCCACAAAAACAAATTTGACTGGAAAACAAGTACGAAATGCAACAGGTTTAAGCTTAATAAGGAAAGAGTAACCATTCTATGTGTGACAATGCTTCAGGTCAGCATAAAATTAAGCTTTTGGCGATTAGTAAATTTCAGCGCCCACAAGCCTTTAAAGGAATTGTGCACTTACCTGTGACCTATAAAGCCCAAAAGAATGCTAGGATGGACAAAGATATATTTTGCAATTGGTTTGTTCATGATTTTGTTCCATCAGTTCGTCAGAACTTGAGAAAATTGGGGAAGCCTGTAAATACAAAGTGACTGCTACTTCTCGCAACTGTAGGACCTAGCAGCCTGAATCAAAATTAGTGTCTGATTGCGGAAATATTTTTGCATGTTACTTGCCACCAAACGTAACACCATTAATTAAACCCATGATTCAAAGAGTCATTAGGAAATTTAAATGTCATTATAAAAATGATTTTATGATGAAAATGATGCATAAGAATCGACCCTTAAGAATTTCAACGCAGTTTTACAATCAAAGATGAAACATTTTCACTCACGACTGCATGGAATACAGTCAAGCCTGTAAGAGCGTGACGAGAGTTATGGCCAAACATTATGTTTTCAGATCTACAATCTGATCGAAACGAAGGTTTTGAAGGATTTCACATAAAGCTGAAGGCATCTGAAGTAAAAGAACTGATGGAAACTGTTAAATTATGTAAGGAAGACAACCCTCTATGCAAACTTAATGCTGATGACAGAGAAGAGTGGATACGCATTGAAGGTGATGTTGAAGTTGCAGTGACTTTTACTGATCAAGAAATTATTCAAAGCATTTAACTCCTGATAAGATAGAAGAGTATTATTCAGAAGAATCTGGTGAAGAAAACGACAAAGTTGAAGAAGAAAAGATATCTTGGGCTACTACAGAAAAGTCCATTGAAACAGTTAAATTTATGAAACAGAATCCATAGCTTCAGTCTTCAGGGTGTCATGCATGCACACATGGTGCATAATAATTGTATCACAAATTACAAAGTCATAAACAAGACGATATACGAAAGTATTTAGAGAAAGCAATAGAAGCGTCAAGCAGTGCAGCAGATAGAACAGAAGCTGCAAGTGTTCCATCCAAAGCAGTGCAACGGATGCAATAGAAATTGCAGAAAAGAACAAATAAATATTTGTTTGTTTCAGTAATAAACTAAACCAAATTAATTTATATAAAATTCTTCTGCTTTCATTTATATACTGTATTTTTCTTTTACATTGTTCATTTTTAAATACGATTTCAAGCATTAACACACTTTTTTTTTTTTTTGGTGAAAATTGTGTTTATATCTCTGTCAGGTATTGACTTTATTTTTCTTTAAAACTGCTCATTTCGATAAATGAAGCATGCTTTATTTGCTAATGAATCAACTGTCAAAATTTACCTGGTCATCTCTTCTTTATTCCATCTTAAATTTGAATTTTAAAAGTACTGCCCGAGAATCCAGATCAACCCAGTCCCCAAGCAGTCCAGATATTTGGACTTTTGCTGTATAGTATTATCAATTAATCAGTAAAATTTATTAATCTTATTAAATTTCATTGTTAATTAAATTATACTTAAACCGAATCATGACCCAGACTAGAGCAGCAAAGCAGCAAGCACAAAGTAGGGGTGGCACTGTGGCTCGTGGCAGAACCGAAGGGGACGATTCTCCAACGCATCACAGTCTAAAAAATGTGTGAAAAGTGAAATTTTTGCAGACCTGTCTAGAACAGGACATAAGCGTTCTGATGGATGTCTATGACAGTTTGAGTTGTAGGGTATATGCTCTCGAAGAAATTAATCTCAGCTGCCCAACTCAATGCCAGAGCCGACTCCTGTGCATCAAGCAACACAGTGGCCCTCTCCAAGGCAGAATATGCTGGTCCAACAGGAAGTAGCTATTGTTGGTGACTACTGTCAGGGATACGGGGAATATATTATGGAAAAAAGGATAGGTGGAACAGGACCAGAGTATGTTGTAGGTATGTTGACACCAGTGTATATTGTAACTGTTTGTTGCCATGTGCTGAATGGAGGAATGAATGGACAATATGATGGATGCATTCCTTGCTCTCACATATAAAGCGGTTGCACTTTTTTTGACAAACTTACTTTTTCATTATCAGTTTCCTAAATATATAAACCATGAATTATTACTATTTGTTATTACATCAATCACAGTGGAAACATAAAATATGTTAGCTTTCAGTTATTAAAATCCAGGTAGGAAATAATAAACTGCATTGTAGAAATGACTGCATACATGTATGTTGCTACACCGTTCCCCAGTTGTAATGCCATGGATTCAGATATACCACAGGTCTTTCTGCCTCAACATCGAAAGAAATTCTGAAAAAACTTTCTGCAAATCTTCCACTACAGGGAGCTTCCCCTCAAATGACCTTGTTTTTGTGATGAGGGGACATATAGCCTCCACCAAAAAAAGAAGCAAAAAGGATGTTTATCGAACAAAGCAATTCCTGTTTGTTTTGAGTTTTTTTTTTCAAGCAATGATATTCTCTCTTAGTTTACCCTTCCTTTGAATGGCAGGCTTTACTATTCTTTTTCAAGGTCACTAACCACTACACTGTTTTAGCCACTGCAGTTAGTACAGAGTATCTATTGCTTATATAAAAGTTGTCACTGCATACAGAAAAAGGTAATCCATAGTTTGAGAACTTACCAGTGCCAGTTGTCTTTTTTGTGACTGTGTGTCAGTGTATTTTTACATTTTGAGCTTTATTATTATTCATAATAAATTAGAATTGATTTCATGGGTTATGGTGAAGATTAATAAAAGGAAGGTCTTACACTATCAAGGAAAAGCTGACTGCAATTGAAAGAGTACAGAGTGGTGTCTCAAAAACACAAATAAAACGGGAGTTGAGTATTTTGGAGGGAACAATACAGGGATGGATTGCAGAAGAAGGAAAACTATGTTCCTTCTTGGATAAGTTGGACAAAACCCTGGGACTGGAAAGGAAGAAATCAAGACTGCAAAAATGAGGAAGTGGATGATTGTTTGTATATGGATAAAACCCTGGGACTGTAAAGGAAGAAATCAAGACTGCAAAAATGAGTAAGTGGATGATTGTTTGTATATGTGGTTTGTTCAGAAACACAGTTTACGGTATTTACAGTATCAGATCCCATTTCTGAAGATGCAAACAGAGACATTTTTTCAAGACTTAAAACCTGATGGCAAATTCTCTGCTACTCATGGCAGAAATGTCATGGTATTTGGGAAATAATAATTGGTAGTGAAACGAAATAATCAGATGCTGATAGTGCAAAACAATTTCTTATTGTGTGTGAAGGCTACTGTGAAGAGAAACTATACAATTCTGTGACTGTTTTATAGAATGTTATCAATGAAATCTTTGGACTTGAAAAACAGCTCTGAACATAGTGTTTTTTTGAGAAAATAAAGGATTTTTGAAAAATTTTGTTTGTTCATACACATGTATTAAACACTTTTTTTTATGGGTCACTTTCCTGGGAACCTGAGTGTGTTGGCAGTCATGGACGATATAAATACAGTATTGTATATGCCATAAATAAATTTATGTCATGCAAGGCTACTTTGCTATTCACTTCATTTCACACGAGTTTATTTTTTTTAGTTGTTAAAAAAATACAGAATATAAAGCTATGTTTATCATGCTCAATAGTGTAACATTATAAGGATTTTTAGACTTTCAGAGAATCAACGAATTAGAGAAAAATTGCAGACATCAGTATAGACTGGTTGTCTTATAAAACTGATCATAGCTTACCCCCCCCCCCCAAGTCACGGTATAACCGGGGAGTGGTGTATTTATTTTCTTCAATCACAGAAGATCCACGAAATGCGTAGCAATTCAATTTTTATTAAAAATCCAGAAAAATGTAAAATATAACAAAATGATGAATAATGCATTATTCATCGTTATTGATAAAAATAGTTGAAACAACTATTTTTATGCATTAATTAATTAGTAAGTAATTGGTAACAAGATCAGTTTATTTACTTTTCACTTCTATTAATCTAATAAATGTGCTAAGGCTGTTCAAGAGAAGAATGTTATATATTGCAATTGGCTCGGTTCCAAATCTCTAGGTTCATTTTCTTCCTACACCAAAGTTTGCAACAACTATAAAGCAGCTATTAATCAGTCCAAACTAGATTTTGAACAAGCTAAGAGTAGAAAACTTACTTCTTATCCAAATGGTAGCCGAACATTTTGGTCTCTTGCCAAAGCTATTGGCTGCAACTTTTGCCCATCCATTCGCCCCCACCCCCTCAAAACCAGATGGTTCTATTGCCACTTCAGCCAAAGATAAAGCTGACCTTCTAGCATCCTATTTTTCTTCCAACTCATGTACTGATGATCTTGTAAACCAATTCCCACCATTACAAGTACACTGCATTCAATCCTCCTTTGGTCTTTCGTCAAAAGGATGTCAGAAGGATTTTGATCAATCTTAATGCTAAGAAAGCTCCAGGGCCCGATAGTATTTCTCCATTAGTTCTCGAAACCTGTGCTCCAGAACTTACTCCTGTTCTGTGTCGCATTTTTTTACTTTCTTATTCCAAAAGTAAGCTTTGCTCATACGCAGCCAGTTTCTAAAAAGTGTGACAATCCCTTCCATCCAATTATCGTCCTACTGCACTTACTTCTACTCTTTCTAAAGCAATGAAGAAATCAATTAACTGCCAACTCAACTATCTAGAAACCTTCCATCTAATTAACGATTGCCAGTATGAATTCCGTCAGTGTCAATCCACTGGTGATATTCTGGCTTATGTTACCAAACTACAGACAAATGCAATGTAAAAGTATGGTGAAACAAGCAGTTGCTCTTGACATTTCAAAGGCTTTCGATCGTGTCTGGCACAAAGGACTTCCATCTTATGGTTTTGGCAACTGTTTTTTGTAATTGGATATATCCAATTCTTCCTCTGACTGCTCACTGCAGGTGATGGTAGATGGCTCTGTATTTAACTTCTCCACTAATGATGGTGTTCCCCAAGGTTCAGTTCTTTCTCCCACTCTTTTTCCTCTTGTATATTAATGACCTTCTTCCACTGATCAGAAATCCTATCCATAGTTTTGCCGAAGATAGCACATTGCATTCCATCTTCCAGTTTGAGAAACTTGCCCTGCATAAACAGCTTCAACTTTTCGAATATCCACTACCAATTCATTAAATGCTGATCTCCAGTGGGGCAAAGACAACTTAGTTGATTTCAATTCTTCCAAAATTCAGACACGTCTTATATCTCACAAAAAGGATTCTTCTGCTCCAATGCTTATCTTCGATGACACTGATTTCTAGATAAGATCATATATCTCTATTGTGGATTACCCTGACTTCTAATTTCTCTTTCTTGGCATAAGCACATTACAAATATTGCTTCCTCTGCATTTAAAAAACTGGGTCTTCTCTTTCGCTCTCGGCATTACTTTTCTTCCAAACAGCTGTTCACTCTGTACAAATCACAAATTCGCCTACCATGGAATATTGTTCCTACATCTGGGGCAGTGCTCCTAAAACTTCTCTCAGACTTCTTGATTCCATTAAAAAGAGGGCAGTTAGGTTAATTAATGACTCACCTCTAACAGAGACTATGCTCTCTGTCTCAGACATGGTTTCTGCTGCATGCCTTTTCTATAGATACTTCCATGGGTACTGTTCTTGTGGATTGGCTTCTCTAATTCCTGCTCTCTCTTCAAAGTAATCTGAATATGTGCCACAACTAGCCAACATTCCTTTACTGCCCAACTTCAAACTCACAGAACCAACTTTTCTTTTTCTTCCTCATTTATTCATTCAACTTCCATTTTCAAGAACAACCTTCTTTCATACATATTTCCTGAAAATTACAATCTACAGAAGTTCAAATCTAATGTCAACAAATATCTTCTTTCATCTTCTCGACCTTCAGTCATGCATGGTACTAAGTACTACATGTTCTATTACCTCTCATGTTTTGTCTTAAAAAAAAAAAAAAACATGCAGAAAAAGAAAAGCAGTCAATTTAAGAAATAGAAATTAAATGCACTTGAAATTTCACACAATGTGTACATTACCACCCAACTTGTTTATAAAGTAAACTCTCAAGTACTTTGGTGAGAAAGTAAAAAAAAAAAAGACAGTAAAAGGGGTTAAAATAATCACTTAACTAAAGTTAAACGTGTACAATATTGAACTATATATTAAATTTCAAGGACACAAATACCTGTTTCTCAGTGGCAAAGGTAAGTTTTATCTTTCTTTTTTAAAATAAAAATGTGAAATGTTCAATAATAATTTTTAATTAAATTGCCCTTATTAGAATTTCTACTATAAAAGGATGATACTTACTACTTGTGAGATATCATAACCCCAAGGAAGATAAAGAATACCAGTGTTATATTTCTCCCAGTGAGAGAAGATAAAACTAAGGTTGACAGCCCACAAAATAAAAAACACTCTTAGGGGACTGCAGCTATATTCTTCTCTACCAAAAACTGAGTACATACAGGTTGGCATAAATAAAGCTGCCCAACTGTCCAGGCCATGATCCATTAATTCCCCTAGAGGTCCACTGGAACTTGTTCTTCGAGCATGCTTTCCATCTATGCCATCTGTTAAAAAACAAAAACCTGGCAAATTAGGTTTCCAGGCACCCTGCACGTGTGAGCACGTACACACACAAACTTTTAGACAGCTTTAACATAGAGCAATAATTTCCAAAAACAAAATGTATCACAAATTATCAAAAATAGTTATTTCCGCTATAGTTTTAATTTTCTTCTCTCATAAAATCTGTAAAAGAATTTCAAAAAAAAAAAGTTCTTTATAAAAATGTAACTATTCAGAAAACATGTAATCATATTATGAACCAGCAACAATGTACAGAAAACTGGTACACAATGTATGACTACTGTAACTGTTGAAAGTTTGTGGGCTACAATAACTAATAATGAAGTTATAAATTCCTCTGTACAAAGTGTACTGTACTGAGTATAATTTATTTATTATAAAAATATTCACTCAGATCCATCCCAAAACCTCATCATTGATTCTAATAGAATCCATAAACACTCAGACATACTAGTGACTAGCTGAAAATATTTAAAAACTAGTTATTAGATTAAACATTTAAAATATCAGCCAACTAATTCTGGTGAAGGAGAAATGAAAAAAGTCATTGCAACCTCCTGAAGAGAAAGGAGGTCCATTCAGCAACTTTGATAAAAGGTCAAATTGTTTTCACTGTAATTTTCATATTGAAAAAAAAAAAAAAAAAAAACTGTTTTATATTTTATCCCTTTCTAGCAATACTAAATATTGCTAGAAAGGGATAAAATCCACATAAAAAAATCAATGCACGAATTAAAAGAATTACAAAAAAAATTTGAAATTTAAATAAAGGAGGTTGGTAAATGATTCAGTGACAAATAAACAAGTCTTTATTTATATATATACAGTCGATTCCGGTTATTTGGGACACATCGGGACTAGTGCATTTTGGCCCGACTAAGTGGCTGCCCCAATTATCCAAAGTTTCATGTAAATAGTTAAAAATACAATGGACCCCTGCTTTACAATTGGTTCACTGTACAATCAAATCACATTACATTACGATGGACTTACCATAGTAAAGTACCGTTCACTATATGATGTGTAGTAAGCGCTGGTCATTGTGATCACGTTTGTGAATTGAATTTTAATTCTATTAAACAGTGATTCTAATTAATGAAAATAGGAGGAATATTATCCACAAGCTATAAAAGTAAAGATATATTAAGCACAATTTACCCTTTATTACCTTACCAATTAAAAAATTAAATGATACGTGAAATTCGGAAGAATATACGGGATAATCAGAATAATTAATACTTACTGTAATATGTACATACGAACCAGTTGACAATTTTTGTTCACTGACATTTGTAGGTGGGGGTTAAAATTTAAAACAGTAAAAAGACAAGCAATCAATAACAAAGAACACGGCACTCACAAATTGCAAGTAACACAATATGCGCAAGTGAGAACGGAGTAACTAGTTAAAGCTTTAAAAATGGGAATGAAGAGAAGATTCTGAACAATTTTTTTTATATGATTGAAGATTCCATAGCAGTGTAAAGACATTTTACCATAATAACCCACAGAATTGCAGCTGTCGGTATTATCGCAAATTCAATAAGATCGATTTATTATCAGTTTATGATAGATTTCACTAACTGAAAAGCCCAATAAACAGGTGACTGCTAATTGTTTTATCGTTGTGACCTCCATAAATCCGATCGAACTACATCGTGCAGTCGGAGACAATCATAGGGTAATCTTTAGTGCTGCGGTCTCCTGCCCTGATTAAACGGCATGTTATCCCAATTAAGCGAAGTAAACCCTGGCTATTTTCTCGATTCGGTTCTGTTTTTTAAGATTTGCCCCAAATAAACAGCTGCCCTGATTAACTAGTGGCCCAAATAACTGTAATCCACTGTGTGTGTGTGTATATATATATATATATATATATATATATATATATATATATACACTGATGAGCCAAAACATTATGACCACCTATCTAATATGATGTTCGTCCTCCACATGCAGCCAAACTAGCTCATACCCAGCAAGGCATGGACGCTACAAGATTTCTAAATGTGTCTTGTGGTATCTGGTACCAACACATAACCAGCAGATCCTTTAACTCCTGTAAGGTCTGTGGTTGAGATGCCTCAGATCGGAGTTGCTGTTCCAACACAAACCACAGATGCTTGATGGGATTGATGTCTGGGGAATTTAGAGGCCAGGGCAATACCTGGAAGTCTTCCTCGTGTTCCGCAAACACGTCTCGAACGACCTGGGCAGTGTGACATGGCGCATTATCCTGATGAAAGGCAGCACCGCCAGAGGAGAAGACCGTTGCCATGACAGGGTGTACCTTGTCAGCAATGATGTTTAGATAGGTGGTAGACAGAGTGCCCAACACATGGATGACTGGACCCAAGGGTGCCCCAGCAGAACATCACCTAAAGCACGACAGCCTTTTTTCGTCCCACAGTGCATCCAAGCACCATCGCCTTCCCAGGTAAACAATGCACACATACCTGGCTGTCCACATGGTGCAAACATGATTCATTGGACCGGATGACCTTCTTCCAATCATTCAAGGTCCAGTTTCGAAGCCTGCATGTCCATTGTAGGTGCTGTTGTTGATGAACTGTGGTTAGCAGGGGCCTGCAGCTACGCAGCCCCATTTTCAGCAGGATTTGGTGTGTTGTGACACATTACCGGCTTGTTGCACCACAGTTGTCCTTCTGTTGTCGCGTACCATCCGAGAGAGCCTTCGCTCACCTCGAGCATTGACGAGCCATGGTTGTCCAACACCTTGCCGGCAGTTTTTTTCCCTCCTCGGACCACTTTCGATAGGTACTAACCACGGCTGACCACGAACACCCCACCAGTCTTGCCATTTCCGATATGCTCTGACCCGGTCGTCTGGCAATTACAATTTGGCCTTTGTCAAACTTGCTTAAGCCTTTCCCATCTGAAGAACAAGAGTAACACTGAGTAACGGAGGTCAGTATCAGATGTTTTTTATACCATGTCCCAATCCACACCGTAATTCACCTGCAGTTGCTTCGATTTGCATAACGACTCTCCTGTCATAAGGTTTTGCTCATCAGTGTATATATATATATATATATATAAAAATTTAATAAAATGAAAAGTATGCGATTAGCGTGGCAAACCTGTAGAGTGAAGATGAATTTAACATAAAATGAAGAATAGGGTACTGTTGGAGAAACATTCTTAAATAATTTTGATAATAGAGTCCAAATTTAAAGAAATTTAAAGGTGCCCCATTTGCTAAGCACCTGTTTCCAAATTACGTGAAATATCACTATATGTAAATTTATTCTATCAACAATAGACAAGTTAAAATAAAACGAAAAATAGTAAAACATACCATAATATCAAATTGAATAGAAAAGACTGACCATTATGCTCCATCTTGTCAGTGGACCACTAGGCCAAAATAGCCAGGCAACCACTGCATTTTGAACGACAAACAAATCCATGCCACGACAGAATGACACTAAGATCAAACAGCCAATGCAATAGATTTGCATAATGGTGGTCCATGTGCATTGTTGAAAAAATAGGACAAAAAAAATAATACTCAAATGGAAAAAAACAACACTACTGAACAGACAAAGCAACTACTAAACTTATATCTGGAAATAGATTGGGCTATAGAATTTTGAAAATCTCATTTATAATTTAATTTTTCACTTATTTTCGCTGTCTAATATTTGATTCATTTGGATTTAATTTGAATTATATATATATATATATTTTTTTTTTTTTTTTTTGAACACTACTTTTAAGCCAATGTTCTATATTTGTTAAATTTTCCGTTGTGAACAATGCTGCATTGACATTAGGTCAAGGTCCCGATAGATCTTGGTTTGCGAGTGTTGGCGATTTTTTTTTTTTTTTTTGTGTCAGGAAGCATTACTGGTAATTAAGGCCTAACTAACTGGCTAGCCATAGTTGTATTAGCAGTTGTTGGATCACCTATAGTTCCATGTTAACATTAACATGGATCAAGTCAAGTTAACAAAAATATAAATGTAAAGTTTGGAAAGCTTAGAGATTTAAAGAAGGAAGAGAGAGGAAATAAAGGAAATTATTAAAGATTGAGTCAAGAAAGGTTAGGAATACAGCTAGGGAGAAATTAGGTACACGACTTTCTTTCACAGTCGTCTCTCTGCTATTTCCTTGGGGGCTTTGAGCAGATAGATAGCCATACTAAAAGAATGTCAAAGACGTACCTGTTTCTGTAGTCTCAATAACAATTTTGCTTTGTAAGTACTCATGTTAAATTATGGATGTCCTTTATTAATAATTAAAATAAATTTTATAAACTGTAATTGTTAATTTTTGGTTAAATTTAGTTTTAAATTTTGGATTATTATTAGCCACAAACTGGAATTGAGACCCAAAGCCCGATTGATATGCATCAGAGCAAATATAAAAAGTATATAGGTATTTACCTGTGATCAGTATAGCTGTAGGTTTGTGCGAGAGAGGATGTGTAAGTTGCACGGGAGCCACTTTATAGGAGGCTGGGGCACCATCTGGTCTGATTTATTGGTTGATCTGTTTTTAATTATTATATATGTTTAAGGGAGGGTTAATTTGCAATTAAGCGACCTGTATTTAATTTGTAATCGATGGTTAGGTGAATGATTATGGTGAATACCTATATAGATGTTTAGGTAAATACAATTTAAGAATTATTATTTTTTTTTGTAATGTCTTTGTTCACTGGACAAAGACTGGTATAACCTTTCTACAACATAACAGCCTGTGTATGCCCAATGGGATAACTATATACATAATTTACATACCCCCCCCAATCGGTGATTATAACCTTGTGGTGCTTTGGACTTTATTATAAGCTGAAGGTGAGGTGTAGCGTGTTAGATTTTGTTGTTGTTTGTATCCCATTTGTTATCTAATTAAAATATCCAGTGCCGTTAGTGCTCTAAAGCGTTGGGATTTTTATGGGGTTTAATGTAGCTGGGTCAGCACAAGAACTGTATTATAGTTATTGTTGTATTAGGGGTTGATGTCCAGGTTGCAGTGCAGTCAGACAACCAGCCTTCTCTGAGTGCAATGAACCCGGGGGTCTAATAGGGGCCCAAACAGTTGCTCTGTGACCCTATTAGGGTTAGTGTTGGGGTGATGTAGGGCTAAATTGGCTTGAATGGCTGCCTTAATGTGGTATTTGATGAACTTGACAGGTAATTTGTTCTGAATTAAATTAGTTTTTGTAATGGGTCCAGTATGTTTTCCTGGTTACTACAGATGTATATTATTCTATTAGTCTGATCTCTGATTACATTACCATGTACAGTGGAACTTCTCTATTACGAACTTCTATTTAACGAATTTCTCTATATTACGAATCTTTTCGGAAAACATTACACCTTGAAACGAAATTACGTGTAAAATTAACCCCATATAGCAAAGTGTTAGTCTTTCTATAACAAATTTTTAAAAAAATTAGTAAAAGCATTTTTGAAGATTTTCAAGCATTTACTGCTAAACAGCCGCTCAAATATATTGCCTCCTTCCTTCCAAAATTGCACATTAGCATCTGGAATTAAATAATTGTCCTTCTAGTGAACACTTGTGGCCACTGACGCCCATAGGAGGGTCTTTGTTTCATTTTTGTTAGTTATTAAACCATATGGGTTTTCTTAAAAGTGGTCGTAAACTTCACAATAAATAGGGTAGATTTGTAAATTGATGTTGGCTCAAGGGAAAACGAAATTTGCTGCGGTAAACCTTTAGCATGCTGCGGCAGCAATACATAGAATGCTACCATAGTCTTTTTAGTAATGCCTACTGAGTGACATTCGCTTCTCACCTCAACTGTAACATGTAACCTTCCTGTCAATCATTATATGATATGTCCGTTCTCATTAATTGGACTCCCAGTAGATGGTTTTCATGAATTTTTTTTTTTATTTCGTTCGTCATCAATCACATAGGCTATATGCTCTTGTATTTTTTTTTTTTTTTTTCCCTGAAAAGTAACATCAGCCATTTTCAATCCACTGCAGGATGAAGGCCTCTCCAGCAACTTTCCAGTTCCTTCTGTTTTGAGCACTCGCCATCCATTTACTACCCACAAACTCATGAATTTCATCTATCCATCCCCGCCTTTGTCTTCCAGGTTTTCTTCTAGCTCCTCTTGGGTACCATTCTGTCATTTTCTTAGTCCATCTGTCATCATGTCTTTGAGCTAGGTGTCCTGCCCAAGACCATTTTAGTTCTTTAGTTTTGATAAGAATATCCTTTACTGAATTTGCTGCCTAATCCATGTGTTTCTCTTCTTATCTAACAGTCTGATCCCCAATATAATTCGTTCCATTCTTCGCTGTGTAGTTCTCAGCTTCTCTTCCATTCTTTTGGTGAGTGCCCAAGTTTCACTTCCATAAGTCATGGTGGGAAGTATACATTGGTTCATTATTTTACGTTTCAGACAAACTGGGATATTGCTCTTCAGTATGTGACTATATTTTCTGAATGCTATCCATCCAAAATTTATTCTTCTCTTGACTTCCAGCCATTTATCATTATTACAGCTAATAACTTGTCCCAGATAAGTATATGACTCCACCTTTTCAATTACTGCTCCTTCAATCATTATTTCCCTTTCTATGGCATACTTGTTTATCATTACTTTTGTTTTAGCCATATTTATCTTTAGCCCAAAATCTTTACTAACTGTGCATAACTGATTAAGATTTTCCACTAATTCTTTGGGATCGTGGCTTATGATCACAATGTCATCTGCAAATCATAAATGGTTTAGGTACTCTCCGTTCACATTGACTCCTTTCAGCGACCAGTCTAATCTTCCGAAAGCTTCCTCAAGGGCAGAAGTAAACAGCTTTGGAGATATTGAGTCTCCTTGTCTAACTCCTTTCTCTATTTTAAATTTCTTTGTCTGTCTTTGTCTAGTCTAATAAAGGAGGTAGCACTCTTGTATATTTTCTTCAAAATCATAATATGTGGGTTATCTATGCCTTGTCTTTCCAATCCCCGAAACATTGCCTTATGCTGTATGGAGTCAAATGCCTTTTCATAATCCAATAATGCCAGGCATAATGGTGTTTTATATTCATTTGCTTTCTCCGTTAGCTGTGATATTCATTCAACTGCTGTTTTCTGGAAGAACCTTCCTTCATACGTATTTCCTGAAAATTACAATCTACAGAAGTTCAAGTCCAATGTCAACAAAATCTTCTTTCGTCTTCTTAACCTCAAATCCAAGCACGGTACTAAGTACTATAGGTTCTAATACCTCTCGTGTTTGGGGTTCACATTTAAAAAAAAAAAAAAAAAAAAAAGGTATGTCTTTAAGGAATTCCCTCATTAATACATGTATCCTCTGCCCTCCAATGGGTAACTTTACCTGCAGATTCTTAATGGGTGAAGAATCACCACTTGTTAATCAGATCAAGAGTATTGCTTCCTCTTCTTGCCTCTCTGACATGCAGCAGTAGAAAACAGTCCACAAAAGTCTTGGTAGTGTGTGAGTGACTAACCCACAAGTTGCAGTCAATATTAGGAAAGTTAAAATTCACCTTTAGAGACGTTGTGATTTACTGGCCCACTCCATTTCTCTGTATATATGTTTGTTTTATTCAACACATTTATTAGGCCTGTAACAAACTCCTGCTCTCGATTTTGTTTACCCAGTGCTTATGTCACACCAAACTGTCTCGACATTGCACTGGCTTAGATTTAATCTGTCTGAGTGACACCATGTCTGCATTTGATGACTTAATCAGTACATCAAATTCATCAAATTTGTTTACTATGCTCATAGCATCAGTATACATTGATCTTTTCTTACTCGCAGGGCCTGTAATTCCCTGCATCACGCTTTTCAGGCTGCTGCATGTTCCAATAGAAGCAGTGCAAGAATCACTCTTAGCTCTTCCTGGGGCTGTAGTTAATCTGTTAACCTGCCTGTGGCACTAGTTAATCTATTAATCTGTGTATACTCCCAAGGTAGCAGTTTTCTGATCCATCTAATGCTGCCTCAATAGCAACAGAAAATATTCTTTCTTCCATTCAATTTATATATATCTCATCCCTCTAAAAACAGACTCCCCTGTTTATCAGCATTCCTTGGTGTTTCTTCATGAATTTGGTATGCTGATTCCATATACAACCTTAGCTTTTGCATAGCATCGAAGGTTTTCCAGAAATGAAATAAAAGTAAAAATACAATACTACAGATTTATTAACAATATTTATCTTCTGGACAGGGTAGTGTTAATCATTGCTACAACTAAACAATCAACCGCAGGGGCTCTCATTTGGTGAGTATGGGCTTGGCACACCCAGGGTCCTGAGCTGGATATCATCATTCTTCTCTTTCTTGGTGATTCCCTTCCCTTCTATTTCTGACTTTCATTCTCTCTCTCTCTCTCTCTCTCTCTCTCTCTCTCTCTCTCTCTCTCTCTCTCTCTCTCTCTCTCTCTCTCCATCAGGGTAATTCAGAAATGTTTTTTTTGGCTGTGCAGCATAAGCCTCAGGCTTCCTTGCACTATATGGCTAATAATAATAAGCTAAAAAATAATAATATTACATGAAGGCGATCCATAGTTGAAAATCCTGTCATAAAGCCAGCTTGCTCTTTCGGTTGATTCTCATCAAGTATTCTTTCTAATCTGTTAGTAATGACCCTTGTGAACAACTTGTAGATGTGGGATAACAAGCTAATTGGTCTACAATTTCCAATTTATCTCCTTTCTTATGCAGCAAAACTATGATTCCATTATTCCACTGCTTAGGCGTCACACCTTTTCTAATGCACTTTGCGAAGAGCCTTGCCAGTTTTTGTGTTATATCTCTTCCTCCCAATTTTAACAACTCTACAGTAACTTCATCTTCCCTCGGGGCTTTCTGATTCTTCATTTTCTTCAATGCATGTTCTACCTCATCAGGAAGAAAATTGGGTATGTCGTATGTGTTGCTACTTTGCAATCCATCTTCCCCACTGCTGGCATCATTTCCTTGCTCCTTGTATCATTCTCTATAGTAGTCTTCTGCTATTTGAATTATGCCTTCTCTGCTATTTATAAGTACACCATTGCTATTCTTCAGTTTCAGTATCATTTGTCTTTCTGTATTACTGCTCATGGCTGCTGATTTAAATCCTTTAATGCTTATTCTACTTTTCTTGTGTTACATCTTCTTATGTCCTCTCTGAGTCTCTTTCTAATGGATTTGCATAACTCAGTATACTCGATTTTTTCCTTGTCAGTGTTTATCTTACTCTTCATTTTTTGCCTTCTGTTCATCATAACAAGTGTTTGACTAATTTTTTCTTCTTTGGATTTCTTTTTCCTATAGGTTTCTTGGGCTTTATCACTTTCAGAAAGTTGTAATATTCCTAGTCGTATCTTGGTCCTGAGCAGTCTCCAGAAGCTCAAACTTGTTCTTAAGTTCCAGTACATACTGCTTTTTCTTCTCTTCTGTTATCTCAGAGACCTTTGTATTATTTAATTGAGTCAGTTTTTTCCTTTCCTATATCAAGGTTACATCTTACCATTCTGTGATCACTTCCAACATTTACCTTATTCAGGACGGTAACATTCACAATATATCTTCTGTCAGTGAGGATGAAGTCGATTTCATTAGTTGTTAATCCATTTGGACTCTTCCATGTCCACTTTCTGTTCACCCTTTTCTTGAAAAAAGTGTTCATTACTGACAATCATCCTTGAGATTCTGCAAATTTCATGTCTTTCACCTCTTTCATTTCTTTCACCAATTCCAAAATTTCCCATAGTTCCCCTTTCTGTGCTGTTTTGTCTTTTTCCAACCTTAGCATTGAAGTCCCCCATAATAATAGTGTAGTGGGTTTTCTGCTCATCTAGAAGACTCAATTTCGGTGTACATTTTTAAACCTCTTCATCATCATGGCTCAATGTTTGTGCACAAATCATTATAACCTTTAGCTTGTACCTCTTAGAAATCTTGAGTATTAGTCTTAACACCCTTGGTGATGTACTTTTGAATTCCAAAATGTTGTTTTTTAAATCTTTATGGACCAGAAACCCAACTCCACCTTCACTCCTTTCACTGTTTCCATTGGTGTACAGCAGATTTCCACTTGATAAACTTATAAGTGATTCATTTCTTCTTCTTGTTTCAGCCAAACCGATGATATTCCAATTCACATTTTCTAATTCCTTTTCCAGCTCTAATATCCTGTCTTCACCAATGAGTGATCCTACTTTATAACAGGCCAAGTTCAGTTTCCGTGCATGGCAGCCTGGTCGTAACATACAAGTCTAAAAGTAACATATAGCATACATTAATCATAAATTTTCTTTCGTGTATATATGAATGAAAGCAGAATAAAAGAAATTCACAAAGTCATATTTCTTCAAAGCGATTGATCAAAACAGTATCACGTGACCTTTTCTTCAAAGAAAAGGTCACACGATACTGTTGAATTGGCAAGCGAACATCATTGAGTAGGTGGTACTAACAATTTACTATATGGCCAGCTGAGCAAAGTTTGCGGTGTATGTATCGGCAAGAGCTGCAGTAGAGTAATTTTACAATTGCGGAAACAATGTCGAAGAGAAAGTGTTTAAGTATTAATGATAAAGCAAAGATTGTTATGATATTGAACAGGGTTTTAAGAAAAAATGTTGGGGAGAATATGGCATACCTGCAAGCAGTTTATCTATGATTTTAAAAAATCGAGAATCAATTTTAAATGCAATTGAAGTAGGAGCAGACAAGAAGCGAATTAAGTTGTGTATATACGAAGATGTTGATAAAGTTTTTCTAAAATGGGTGCAAATGATATGTGAAAAGAATATACCAATATCGGGCCTAATAATTAAGCAACAAGGTCTGAAATTTGCAGTCCCTTGGACATACAGAATTTAATAAGAGCACTGGGTGGTTAGATAAATTTAAGAAGCGCCACAGAATTGTGGAAAAGTTTATTTGTGGAGAAAGTGTTAATGTAAGCGAAGAAGATTGCAACAATACCTTAAAGAAGATTTTGGAAGAATATGAGCATAAGGATGTTTTTAATGCTGATGAAATGGGTTTATTCTTTAAATGTTTACTGAACAGAACACTTGCTTTTAAGGATGCTAAATGTTTTGGCGGAAAACAAAGCAAAGAAAGAATCACTGTGCTAGTTGGAGCAAATATGACAGGAAGTGAAAAATTAAGACTTTTAGTCATCGGAATATCAAAAAACCCAAGATGTTTTAGAGGCACAAAATCTTTGGAAGTTGACTACACCTTTAATAAAAAAGCATGGATGACAAGTGATATTTCTGAAGAATGGATATTAAAACTAGACAAGCGTATAACAAAAGAAAAAAATAAAATTGTGTTGGTAACTGACAACAGTTGTTTATTATTTGGTTTATAGGAGCATTAGCAACTAAGGCCATATTGCTCCAGGGATGTGCGGCGGTCATTCCTTGACATTTCCGCATCCTCCGTATTTGGTGGTCACAGGCTCGAACCCCAGTCTAAACACTACGCACTTCTGCTCCTGCCCACCAGGCTACAGAGGTGACAACTGTCCAGCACATCCTGCCAAACTTAAGTCAGTATTTCTGGCAAACTTAAGTGCGAAGTTGTTGTTTTTACCACCAAACATAATGTCAAAACTCAAGCCAATGGACCAAGGCATTATTAAAAATTTTAAATTTCATTATTGAAAGAGAATAATAATGAAGATTGTCAATGCGTTATCAGAAAATAGAAACTTGGAGGTTACAATTAACCTTAGAGATTGCATCTCTGAACTGGCAAAAGTTTGGACAAACAATGTCACTGAATACACTATTCAAAATTGTTTTTTTGAAAGCGGGATTTGCACTGAATACAGAAGTCGAACAACTGGACGAACAAGATGAACTTTCCCAACTGAAAAACTTTTGGACCTTATTAGAATCATCCAGAAACATCGAAAATGAAATAACACTAGATAGTTATGTTTATGTAGATCAAGATCTGACTACAGCAGAACATCCAAATGAAGATGAAATACTGCTGAACAGTGTTAGACACAACCATGATCACAAAGAAATTAACGATGGCACTGAAGATGCATCAGAACAACCCGTAGAAAAGCCAACTCGCAAAGAAATGATTAATGCTTTTAAAACGGTTCGTCTATAGTTTTGTGAAAATGTTCCTGATAATGTTTTTAATGCTCTGAACAAATGTGATGTTTTCTTTGAGAATCAGACATTTAATTGTACTGTGCATACAAAAATTACAGATTTTTTTAAATCTGTGATACTTACAAGCGAAAATTGTGTAAACGTAATTTAAACAAGTATGTTTTTGAAATAAAATACATTAAAAATAAATTAGATTCGTTTTCATTTTCTAATTAGATAATTTCTAATAAAAAAGATATTCTCTGTATAAAGAAATTTCTCTAACGAATTTTTTTGCTGGATTTATCGAATTTGTTATAGGGAAGTTAGACTATTTGTTTGGCTAAACTGGTCTCTTTTGTCAATATGTCTTATGTAGACTTTATTTTCTTTGATTGTTATTTCGCTGTCAAGGTATATTATGGCTTGTAGGTGGCTTTTGGGGTTGGTACGTTCAATGGTCAGGCCCGTACCAATCGACAGCTATACTGATCACAGGTAAATACCTAAATACTTTTTATATTTACTCTGATTCATACCTGTTGGGATTTGGGTCTCAATCACAGTTTGCAGCTAATAATAATCCAAAATTTAAAACTAAATTTAACCAAAAATTAACAATTACAGTTTATAAAATTTATTTGATTTATTTGAATTATTAATAAAGGACATCCATAACTTAACATGAGTACTTACAAAACAAAACTGTTATTGAGACTACAGAAACGGGTATGTCTTTGACATTCTTTTAGTATGGCTATCTATCTGCTCAAAGCCCCCGAGGAAGTAGCAGAGAGACGACCATGTGAAAAAAAGTCACCTTCCTAATTTCTCCCTAGCTATATTCCTAACCTTTCTTGATTCAATCTTTAATAATTTCCTTTATTTCTTCTCTCCTCCTCTAGATCTCCAAGCTTTCCAAACTTTATATTTTTGTAAATTTGATCCCATGTTAATGTTAACATGAAATTATAGGCGATCCAACAACTGCTAGGCAGTTAGTTAGGCCTTAATTATTGGTAATACTTCCCACCACAAAAAAAAAAAAAAATTTACTACCACTCGCAAACCAAAATCTATCCGGACCTTGACCTAATATATATATATACAGTGGATTCCGGTTATTTGGGCCACCGATTAATCGGGGCAGCCGTTTATTTTGGGGCAAATCTTAAAAAACAGAAACCAATTGAGAAAATAACCAGTGTTTACTTCGCTTAATTGGGACAGCATGCCGTTTAACTGGGGGAGGAGACTGCAGCACTGGAGATTACCCTACGATTGTCTCCGATGGTACCACAGTCGAAATTCTGGAGGTCACAACCATAAAACAATTAGCAGTCACATGTTTATTGGGCTTTTCTGTTAGTGAAATCTATCATAAACGGACAGTAAACTCAATCTTACTGAATTTGCGATAATACCGATAGCTGGAATTCTGTGGGTTATTATGGTGAAACGTGTTTACGCTTCCATGAAATCTTCAATCATATAAAAAAATTAACAAATAGATATTTATTTAAAGTATACCCAGTATAAAATAAAATAAAATATTTCAGTAGCTTTCGGAACTCGTGTCCCTTCGTCAACTGACAAATTTGAATACATTACAAGCAAAGTGTGGCACGTTACTCATTCGTCATTGTTGTAGCACGGACGTGTGCTGCCTTGCGCCAGTGATCATCCATCAATAAAACGGTTGTCTCCAGGATTGGATGTATACACATGCCTTTCTGGCGATTTAATGCCTTAGGGTTGTTCATTATGTTTAGTGACTCTAGCCATAGGCGATGGCGAAAGTGTCGCGCGTGGTCCACTATCTCAAAGTCGCGCTTGGGGTCAAGATCGTGGTTGGTAGCCCAAAAATGTTCTGCAAGCGCGGACTGGTCAGTTTCGGCAAGCCGGATTGCTCTGTCGTGTTCCGTGAGGCGATCCTGGAGACGTCTCGATGTCTCACCTACGTAGCAACTGTTACAGGCCCTACAGGTGATACGGTACACTACATTGCTGCGTAAGACAGGTGTGACAGGGGTCTTCACACTGGAGACAAGTGAACGTAGGTTCCTACCTGGTAATTGTACACATTTGATGTTGTAACTTCTCAGGATCTTCGAGATACGTCCTGACACTCCTGGATAGTACGGAATGTAGGCGGATGATATGCCGACTTGCTTCGGAGGTCTTGGGTTGGAAGTAAGTTCTTGTGCCTGTAACAAGCATCTGTTTAGTACATGGGATGGATAACCGCATCTGGTTAGGTCCGCCTTCACACGGGAGATCTCGTTACGTCTAATTGTGTCGGTGCTGGAATGGCTCCAGGCCCTGGAGAACAGGGTGCGGGCAGTGCTATTGAGATGGCTTGGAGCGTGGCCGGACCCGTAGTTGGTGAATTGACCGCACCACATGGGTTTGCGGTATACTGAGGTCTCTAGATGTGGGCCTACGCGATGCACTAGCACGTCCAGAAACGGGAGCGAACCGTCCACCTCTGATTCTACGGTAAACTTGATGAAATTGGATAGAGAGTTGAGGTATTCTAGTAGTACAGTTTCAGAACCACGTGGTATTATGGTAAAAATATCGTCGACATATCTACACCACGTTGTAATAGGTGTAGGTGGGTTCTGGTGTATCTGCTTCTCCAGATCTTCCATGGCGATGTTAGCTACTACGGAACTGACAGGGGCACCCATAGCAGTGCCATGTACTTGTTTGTAGAGTGAGTCTTCAAAGGTGAAGATGCTGCTAGAGAGGCATAGGTTGAGGGCGGTACAGATGTCATCAGTGGATAGTGACGTCCTGGATTGGAGGCTTAAGTCGCTCTCAAGGAGCCTTCTGGCGCAGTGCACGGCCTGTTGGACGGGAATCGAGGTGAATAAAGAAACCACGTCAAATGATGCCATGACAGAGTTATCAGGGATTGAAATGTCCTTAATGGTGTTAATGAATTCACTGCTGTTTTTAACTGTGTGAGACGTATTACCTATAAGAGGCGAGAGGAGGCTCGCGATGTGTTTGGACAGTTCATACGTTGGGGCACTGCAGCAAGACACTATAGGTCTGAGAGGAATACCCGGTTTATGGATCTTTGGTAATCCGTAGAATTGCGGTAGTTGGCAGCCAGTAGCACGCAGAAGATGGTGAGTCGCGGTCGGGATCTTCTTATCTTTAAGCCATGCGTGGACAAGTTTATTAACATTTGCTTCCAGACGTTTCAAGACTTTAACGGGAGGATCAGGTAGAGGTTCATATACGTTAGGATCGAGTAATAGGGCCAAGGCTTTCTCTCGGTAGGCTGATCGGTCCAGCACAACAGTCCGGCGCCCTTTATCCGCAGGAAGTACAACGATGGAGTTGTCTTTTCTTATAGATGACAGGGCGGCACGTTGGCGGTGGTTGAGGTTTGAGCACGTTTTTCGAGTGTTGCGGAGGACTGCGGCAGTCTTGAATCGGATCTCGTTGGCAGTTTCTTCGGGAAGGTTGGTAATACTGGCTTCTATACCCATAGCGAGCTGTGTGATGGGAGGTTTCGATGGTATAACGGCGAATTTCATACCGTTTGATAAAACACTCAGCTGCTCGTTGGACAGTTGTTTGTTACTTAGATTCAAGACGAAAGAAGTCGTGTCGTCTGAACGAGTGTCCGTCTTTAAGGAGTTAGTTTCTATGCTCAAGTTTATGAACTTGCGCTGTTGGCGTAAACGGTAGGTATCCGAGGTCTGACTAGCCCGATGGCAGATGGTATGTATAAGGTTTGTAAATACAATAGGCGAGACCTTACCTTGTAGATGTTGTAACAGTCTGGACTTGTTGTAGTCAGCGTTCCTGATTTCACGGTGGAGATGGGATATCCATAAATTTAACGTGCGTAGGCTGAAGTTAAAGCAGGCACGATCCATATGAGAGTTGTGGAACGGGGCTTTGTATCGGAACCCTTTAGGTATAATTCGATTGCTTTTGCATCTGTGTGCGAAGCGTAAATGTTGCCTGTAGCGAGCTATTGAGAGGAAGCACTTTTGCAACTGTGCACAAGTGTGCACAGTTGCAAAACTGTGCACTACTAGAATACCTCAACTCTCTATCCAATTTCATCAAGTTTACCGTAGAATCAGAGGTGGACGGTTCGCTCCCGTTTCTGGACGTGCTAGTGCATCGCGTAGGCCCACATCTAGAGACCTCAGTATACCGCAAACCCATGTGGTGCGGTCAATTCACCAACTACGGGTCCGGCCACGCTCCAAGCCATCTCAATAGCACTGCCCGCACCCTGTTCTCCAGGGCCTGGAGCCATTCCAGCACCGACACAATTAGACGTAACGAGATCTCCCGTGTGAAGGCGGACCTAACCAGATGCGGTTATCCATCCCATGTACTAAACAGATGCTTGTTACAGGCACAAGAACTTACTTCCAACCCAAGACCTCCGAAGCAAGTCGGCATATCATCCGCCTACATTCCGTACTATCCAGGCGTGTCAGGACGTATCTCGAAGATCCTGAGAAGTTACAACATCAAATGTGTACAATTACCAGGTAGGAACCTACGTTCACTTGTCTCCAGTGTGAAGACCCCTGTCACACCTGTCTTACGCAGCAATGTAGTGTACCGTATCACCTGTAGGGCCTGTAACAGTTGCTACGTAGGTGAGACATCGAGACGTCTCCAGGATCGCCTCACGGAACACGACAAAGCAATCCGGCTTGCCGAAACTGACCAGTCCGCGCTTGCAGAACATTTTTGGGCTACCAACCACGATCTTGACCCCAAGCGCGACTTTGAGATAGTGGACCACGCGCGACACTTTCGCCACCGCCTATGGCTAGAGTCACTAAACATAATGAACAACCCTAAGGCATTAAATCGCCAGAAAGGCATGCGTATACATCCAATCCTGGAGACAACCGTTTTATTGATGGATGATCACTGGCGCAAGGCAGCACACGTCCGTGCTACAACAATGACGAATGAGTAACGTGCCACACTTTGCTTGTAATGTATTCAAATTTGTCAGTTGACGAAGGGACACGAGTTCCGAAAGCTACTGAAATATTTTATTTTATACTGGGTATACTTTAAATAAATATCTATTTGTTAAACTATGGACCCCAGTACTCCAGGCCCATTTGTCACTATAAAAAAATTAATTTTCAGATTTCTCTTCATTCCTATTTTTAAAGCTTTGTAACTCGTTACTCCGTTCTCACTTGCGCATATTGTGTTACTTGCAATTTGTGTGTCCCGTGTTCTTTGTTATTGATTGCTTATCTTTTTACTGTTTTAAATTTTAACCCCCACCCACAAATGTCAGTGAACATAAATATCAACTAGTTAGTATGTATATATTACAGTACATATTAATTATTCTGATTATCACGTATATTCTTCCGATTTTCACGTATCATTTAATTTTTTAATTGGTAAGGTAATAAAGGGTAAATTTGTGATTAATACTGTATATCTTTGCTTTTATAGCCTGTGGATAATATTCCTCCTATTTTTGCTAATTAGAATCGCTATTTAATAGAATTAAAATTCAATTCACAAACATGATCACAAAGACCGGCGCTTACTGCACATCGTATAGTGAACGGTACTTTACTATGTTGAGTTCATCGTAACATGATTTGATTGTACAGTGAATCAATTGTAAAGGTGGGGGGGGGGGGTACATTGTGTTTTTAACTGTTTATATGAAACTTCGGATAATTGGGGCAGCCGCTTAATCGGGCCAAAATGCACTAGTCCCGATGTGTCACAAATAACTGGAATGGACTGTGTGTGTGTGTGTGTGTGTGTGTGTGTGTGTGTGTGTTAAATGTAATTTTAAAATTAAAAGTTTCAGTGGATGAAAAAAGGTTTCAGTTGATGAAAAATAAATAAGTCAGGTATGACATATGCACCAAAAAAGCACAAAGCAGCATTAAAGGATGCAAAAGTATATATAAGTAAGTATGAATTGATATATTAGATAAAGTATGCTTAGATGGAGGTGAAAATTGCACAGATTGCCAGACTAGAAGGAAAAGGATAGTAGAAAAAGAAGTATAGTACAAAGGGTACTAGGAAAGTTTTGCAATATGATGCAACAATGAATCACAGGAAGCTGCTTGTTGCTGCATGTTGAGACATGTTCATACGTGCATAGTAGCCGCCGCGCCAAGTCGACGGGCTCAGTTATTCATTAGTAGTGAGAGTGTAAAGTGCTTGCGATGGCATCGTGGTCACGAAATGAGATAAGGACAGTTTTGCGGTATAATTTTGTGCGTGGTTTAACCATAGACCAGTGCTTAGAAGAAATGACACTTGCACTAGATGATGATTGTCCACATCGTACAACAATATTCAGGTGGTATATTGTTCCAAAGGGGAAATTTCACTCTGGAGGATTCTGAGAGGCCGGGAAGGCCACGAACGTCACTTACGGAGGAAAACGTTACTGCTGTGAGGAAAATGCTTGACGAAAACAGGCGAGTGACCTACCAACAGATAGAGGATACTTTGGGCCTAAATGCACCAGCAATTCGTTCGATTCTGCAAGATCATTTGCACGTGAAGAAACTTTGTTCTCTCTGGGTGCCGCATCAACTGACTGAAGAGCAGATGACACAACGTGTGACTTGGTGCCGGGAGATGTTAAAAAAGTTTGATAAGGGACAATCTCGGTATGTGAACAACATCGTGACAGGTGACGAGACTTGGCTGTACTATTACGATCTGCCGACCAAGGCTCAAAACAAAGTTTGGGTCTTTGATGATGACGACACACCCATAATTGTCAGAAAATCCCGATCTGTAAAGAAGAAAATGATAGCTGTATTTTTCAAATCGAGTGGAATTGTGGAACGTGTCGTTTTGGACACGCAGAAGACAGTCACAGCTAAGCGGTATACTGAACAATGCCTGCCTAAAGTCATTGGATCTATGAAGAACCTGCGGCCAAAGTCAAGAATGGACACCTGGTACCTCCATCACGATAATGCTCCAGCTCACCGCGCCAAAGCCTGCACCGAATATTTGACCACGACAGGACTGAAACTTCTCGAGCACCCTCCCTACAGTCCAGACCTTGCTCCCTGCGACTTTGCACTGTTCCCGCATGTGAAAATGAAGCTAAAAGGGAGGCGGTTTTCCAGTGATGAGGACCTTCTACGGGCTTGGGACAACGAGTGTGCTTTACTCCCTAGTGAAACTTGGCAGAACTGGTTTAAAGATTGGTTTCGGAGGATGGAGGGGTGTATTGAATGTAGAGGAAATTACTTTGAAAAAATTAAATAAACAAAGCTGTATTGCAAAACTTTCCTAGTACCCTTTGTAGATACTTCTTTTTCTACTAAGAATGTTAATATCCTAAAAGTTATGATGAATTAAGAAAATTATGGGTAGAATTGCAAAGCCAATTTGGAGGTGAAGGAACTGTAATGTAAAAATATTAATACCAAAAAATTAAACAAAATAAAGTAAAATAAAATAAAAGGTAGTAGAGCTATCATCAGATATGGGTGGGCAAATTTAGTTATAAGTAAATAAGTCGAATACAGGGATGGCAAAATCTGATGTCAGCAGAAGTAAATATTGATACATGGTCAGAGAATTCATCAGGAGACTACACCTGACCATGTATCAGGAAGTATATAGAACACACTGCCCTACCATTAATATCCGGACACCCCTCCATGGATAGGGAAACAGGTCCTATGCATGCAACACATCACAGAACCTGCTATAAATATGCACACTGGGCTTCGAACAGACAATTGCAAAAGTGGGCATGCAAGATGACAAGTTCCGCAGAATTAACAGACTTCCAACGTGGAATGATAGTAGGATGCCACGTAGGCAAGCGTTCTGTACAAGATACTGCAGTCACTCTGGGGATCCCTAGGTCAACAGTTAGTGAAGTCATATACAAATGGAGGAGGAATGGGACTGAATCTGTCAAAAAAACGGAACAGAACGGGAGAGAATTCTGTGAAGAACTGTGGGCGCAAATCAATTTACTATTTTTTTGTCTCAAATGACACAAACCCTCTGTGAGAGTATTGGGACTAATGTCAGCACTAGTACAATACTAAGAACACTGAATGATATCAATTACAAAAGTCATGCAGCTGTTCACAAGCCATTGATCACCTCAACAAATGCTAGACGCCAATTAACATGGTGTAAGGAGCGCAAATCCTGGACTGTAGAGCAGTGGAAAACAGTCCTTTAGACAGATGATTGGAGGTTTGCACTCTACCAGTCTGATGGCCATTCCTGGGTGTGGCAAGTGCCAGGGGAACAGTTCCCAGTTCTTTCCTGATTGTATCCTCCCAACAATGAAGTTTGGTGGAGGCAGTGTCACAGGTATGGGGCTGCTTTTCATGGCTTGGCTTGGGCCCATTAGTCATTATCAACAAAACAATGAATGCTGTGGGATACCGGGACATCTTGGACAATTATGCACTTCCAACATTATGGCAATACTTCGGGGAAGGCCCATACCTGTATCAGCAAGACAACATGCTATGCCATACTGCTCGGATCGTAACAGAGTGGTTTGAAGACATGGCTGTGAAAAAGTTGGAATGGCAAGCCCAGAATCTAATCTGAATGCTATCGAGCATCTTTGGGATGTATTGGATCGTCAGATACACGCACATCAAGACTGCCCAAAGAACAAGGCAGAACTGGTGGCTGCTTTAAAGGCCGAGTGGAGGAACATATCACCTGATATTTATAAAAAGCTGGTTGAGAGTATGCCGCAAAGATTGAAGGCCATCATAAAAGCAAAAGGTTTCACGGCACAAAATTTTATTTGTCTAAAGACAGGTGTCCAGATATTAATGGTAGGGCAATGTGTAAATACATATATAATTACTACTGTAGGAGTATAATTGGTACTATATAGGTACTCAAAGAGTATTAAAACATTGACATAAAAATACTAAGTGGGCCATAAGGCCAAAAGAACCTATAAAGACTAATATAGCCTGTGTTGGTTTACATTGCTATACCCTATAAATAAACATAATTAGATAAAATAATATAAAATGGAATAAAATAATGATTATGTAGCTAATTATTGATAATTGGATACACTATGTGTGTGTGTGTGTGTTATGGAGGTTTATCGGCGCATAAGCTGCTGTGGCTATAATGCGCCTATGGATACACTGAATGGCACTTTTTCTAGGGCTAACACCATTCAATGTAGCCTTGCTAATTATTGGTGGGATATCTGTTTCTGATTGTTATCTGCCTGTTTAACTAGGTCCAAATTATAAACATAAAGGCAATCTATGCTAAACTTTAAATTTAACAGCAAACAGGCAAGATAACAGCTAGCCCAACAGATAGCTTTGAAACAAATAATACTGAAAATAATACAGAAAAAGAGTGACAACCATAATTTTTGCTTCGGTTGTGGCGTTTATTTATTTTATACATGTGAAAAAGAAAGCTTATGCTAACATAAGGAGAAAGGAGGTGAGGATAAGCATAGTAATAGTATCTCAATTTCCCTCGAATTATTTGTTTCAAAGCTATCTGTCGGGTTAGCTGTTATCTTGCTTGCTTGTTAGATTTAAAGTTTAGCATAGATTGCCTTTATGTTTATAGATGGTTAAAATTGGACCTAGCTGAACAGGCAGATAACAATCAGAAACAGATAGCCTTGCTAATTATTGGTGTTGGATATATTGAATGGTATTAGCCCTAGAAAAAGTGCCATTCAATGTATCCGATTATCAATATTTAGCTACATAATCATCATTTTTTTTTCTATTTTATATTTTTATTTTATTGCAAATCATATGTTTATTTATAGGGTACAACAAGGTTCTTTTGATCACCTTAGTACTTTTATGTCAATACTCTGAGTACCTATATAGTACCAATTATACTCCTACAGTAGTAATTAGATTACAGACTGATGTAATGTTTAATCTACAATTAATGGCATTAATCTGATCTGATACACATTTTACATCTATTCTTATATTTCATAATATATTAAATGCAAAAAAAAAAAAAAATATATATATATATATATATATATATTATTATTATCAGTGTATTAGGTGGAGGTGCTGAACTGTCAGGTGTAATTACTATGGAAAAATTGAGAACACATGCATGGTAAAAACAGAATACCTGAAATAAAATGAAATTAAAGTTTAACATAAAAATAAAAAATAGCACCTAAAGCCGTGGGTCCTAGGACTAACTACTTCGTCAATGGGATCGGCAGCGAAAATCATAGGAGCCACCGCAATAAGCCAGGTCTCTGTTTCTATTATTATGCACACATTGAAAAGAAACCGTACGTGTACACCATAGCCAACCCGGCAGAGACCAAAAGGAAGGATTAAAATTAAAGAATATATAAAGTATATAAAATAATAAAAATAAATAAAGTAAAGCTAAAAACCTAAAATAATGCCGATAGAATCCTGTAAAAAAAAAAAAAAAAATCCAAAAGGCAAAATAAGAAAACTTACTGTGTGCATGAACAGGAAAACGTTGACATAGCTGAGCGCCATCAGAAACCAAAGAACAAAACAGAAAGTTCACTGTATGGTGTATTTATGTCAGTTGAAATAACTCCGAGTGGTGGTGGTGGGGGGGGGGGGGAGAGTGTGAAGTTGTCAAAGTGAACCATACCCGTTTAATGGGGAAGTAAGCTATCAGACTTTGATCAAGGATAGACTGTGGGTGCTCGACAAACCTGGTGCCTCGATTTCCTAAATGGCTGATCTGGTGGGGTCTTCGAGAGCTGCGTAGTTAAAGTGTACCAGGACTGACGTCAAATTGGTCAAACAATGTTTTTTTTTTTTGTTTTTGTTTGGTTTTTAGGAGCATTAGCAACTAAGGCCATATTGCTCCGGGAAATGCGGTGGTCATTCCCTGACCTTTCCGCATCTTCCGTATTTGGTGGTGACGGGCTCGAACCCCGGTCTAATCAAGAAGCGTGTGCTACGCACTGCTGCTGCTCCTTCCCACCTGGCTACGGAGGTGCCTGTCAAACAATGATCTGACGGCAAAACTGCAAAGATCAGCGAATGGTTGATGTTAGAGGTGAGCACTTGGTCCAACGACTCATACAGGCGAACAGGCGCAGCACTGTTGAAGAGTTGACTGCCCGATACAACATGGGCCAACCTGGAACAGTATCTAGCATGACCATGCGTCGCATGCTCGGGATATACCAGCAGATCACCCCTACAGCATCCTCTCCTAACCAAGGTTAATTGGCGTAAAAGACTCGCCTGGTGCAAAGAGCATGCAAGTTGGATGTTAGAAGACTGGAAGGTGGTGTGCTGGTCGGATGAGTCACGTTATTTACTCCACACCGTGGATGGTTGTATGGATTTGGCATCAACAACATGAGGCTCTTCATCCATCATGCATGGTATCAAAAGTGCAGGCCGGTGGAGGCGGTTGTATGGTGTGGGGCATGTTTCACTGGTAGGAACTTGAACCCCTGGTGGATGTGGAACAACGTATCAGTGGTCTCCGCTATCGTCGACTGTGTACACCTCGCTATGTTACACTTTTTCCCGAATGGCAATGGTGTCTTCCAAGATGACAATGCGCCAAGCCATTGTGCACTTGTGCAGGAATGGCTTGAGGAACACAGTTCTGACTTCCAGCATATCGATTGGCCTCCGAACTTCAATGTAGAGCACTTATGGGACAATATGGAAAGGCATATCAGGCATCTGGATACACCAAACACCTCCAATACCTGCACTGCTGACCGCATTGCACACAGCTTGGTTGGCCATACCTCCAGACATCTTGTTGAATCAATGCCACGTCGGATAGCTACTGTACTGAGGGCAAAAGAAGGACCTACAAAGTATTAGGTAGGTGGTCATAATTCAGTGATCACTCAGTGTGTGTGTGTGTGTGTGTGTGTGTGTGTGTGTGTGTGTACACACACAATGCAATTATACATTTCTCAAATAATTTTATTTCTGTTCATTGGTCCTGAAAACTAGGTCAACACAAAATGTTTCTGGGGACTAAAGCCAAGCAAAAGTTGGCTGAATGTGCATTACATCAATTCAAGAGATGTTCAGATGCTCTCTCTTGCACAGAATAGTTTTGATAAAATATCTTCTGTCAATCAATAGGTTTGACATGAAATGTACATACAGCTGCAGTAATTCTGCTTGTTTAAAATGGACAATTTTAACAGTTTCTAAGTGTTACGCAAAATCAAGTTTACAGTACCGTATACAGGAAAGTGTCACATGATTTTTTGTTGTGCAAACTGGTGCAATGAGCACTGCCAACAACACTTCCTATTTAACCTGCTTTGTTTTCAATTTCATTTTTGGAGTAAATGCACAAACTTCAGTTAAAGTTTCACCGCTGTTCAGGATGGTACTAAAGAGAAAACTAAAAATTCTACGAATCATATCATTCAAGGATATAGAAAATGTGAAAATTTGGGATTCCTCCTAATATACTTCCAAGTTGTCAAAGCAAATGAGGATGCAATTTCAAAGCAGGAAAAAGCATACTTAACAAATGTGACAGTAGGCAACTGACTGACATGCAGACTATCAGATATACACTAATGTATATTCAAATGGTTCTTTTTGTTGTCAAGAAAAGAGGATTACTTTTAGTGACTTATTTGTGAAAAAGATGAACAACTTGCTGATGACCTTAATCATGATGAACTGAATGAAAATAGTGGATTGCTATTAAATTTAAAAAAAAACATGCTCTGTTTTTAGAAACATTTTTGGAAAAATGTGTTCAACTGGCAGTGATGAAGTCTGTACAATGGCCCAAAATGGACCAAAGATCAAAATCACATTTCAGTCAAGGAGCACAACTGCACTAATTCAGCCCATGGATCTGCACATTATTCAAGCCTTCAAAGCTTATTACTGTAATGAGCTACTTGCTGGTGTTGTGAACTCAGAAATTCAAATTCTACAATTTCTGAAAACATTAAAACTGAAATACATTGCACACAATATTGGATTAGTGTGGGAGAAAGTAATCTCAACAGCAAATAAATTGTTGGAAAAAATGTATTGGAAAAGACATGATCACTAAAAATAACTTTGAATTAGCAGCATTTTCAGAATAAGAAGTAAAGGCTGCTTGAAACATACTTGGTGGCAGTTTTGGAGCAAACACCCTGCCTGCTTGGATTGAGATGCGGAAGCGTCCAGTTGCACATTACCTGAGCGAGGAAGAAATTAGTCTTTGTGAACAGTAGGAAGACAACCAACAAAAGAAGGACAGTAATACAGGGTGTCTCAAAAATACATGGCATAACTTCAGGAATGAGTTCCTCATACGTAGACAATAAAAATATTTTATATTGGCATAGTTCCGGAAATGCTTGGTTTCCGAGTTTTGAAGGTCTGTCTATGACACTTAACTGTTCACATCACCTTATAGTAATTGTTCAAAATGTCCACCTTCTGCCTGAATACAGGCTTCACATCAACGTCTCATGGACTCGAAGACGATGCCAAATTCCTGACATGTTTCATGTTGTCTCACAACCTGCACAATTCGATTGTGGAGAGTTTCCACATCAGCTACTGGAGTCGAATACACCAATGACTTTAAATGGCCCCACAAGAAGAAATCTAGTGGGTTAAAATCAGATGAGCGTGGAGGCCAGGCAGTTGGTCCACCTCTACCTATCCACCAACCAGGAAACCTTTGATTCAGGTAATTGCAGGCTAGGTGGCTGAAATGTGCGGGAGCGCCATCGGCATGAAGTGTGCTTGTTGACAATTGATCAGTGGCATGTTGTCCAAGAAATCAGGCATGTTGTTTTCCAGAAAGTTTCTGTACACCTGCCCTGTGAGTTTGTTTGGAAGTACATGGGTCCCAAATAACTTATCACCAAAAACACCCGCCCAGATGTTGAGGCTGAACTGCTGTTGGTGATGTGATGGAAGAATTGCATGTGGGTTTTCTTCAGCCCATACATGCTGAGTGTGAAAGTTTTGTCTTTCTGTCTCGTGTGAACTGTGCTTCATCTGTGAATATCACTAAGGCAGGAAAGTGAGGAGTTTTACCACACTGCACAAGAACCACTGGCAGAACATTACTCGTGCAGGGTAATCTGCTGGTGACAAGGCCTGTACCCGTTGTGGATACAGTTGGTGTTCTCGCAACACTCTCCAAATAGTCGAACAGCCAGTTGCATTGCTATTCTGTGTGTGCTGATTCCAGGAGTGGCATGCACACATCCAAAATCTCCTCCTCTACTTCAGGAGTCGTAGATCTTGGTCGTCCTCTGTCGGCAGCACGAGGTGTAAAGGTCCCATGTTCACAATGGCGGCGATGGATACCCTCAAACGTTTTCCCATCTGGACATCTTTGTTCTGGGAACCTTTCGTGGTACAAACGACAAGCCTCCAGAGCATTGCCATCTGCCAAACAGTACATAAAGTGCATATCCACTTGCTCCTGATTTGAGTACATGGTCAGAATGGAAAACCACCAGATTCTGTCCGTACCTTATGATGAAGGAAATCACCTGCGGGAGATAAGACATTCCGATTAATAACTCGGGAACCAAGCATTTCCGGAACTGTGTTGATATAAAATATTTTTATTGTCTACATATGAGGAACTCATTCCTGAAGTTATGCCGTGTATTTTTGAGACACCCTGTATATGGAGTGTGACTCAGAAGATAATGTGGATGACTCATTGTAAGGAAAAAAGCACCAAAAATTAATGAAGTGCTTGAAAACATTAATGAGGTGATGGCATAGTTAGAATTTCAGAATGATAGTGAACATCTTCATCTATTGCATCTGATCACTATTAAGAATTGTGTACTGAAATAATACTGTCATCAGTTCCAGCAATCTAAATTACATGACTATTGCAGAATGGATTTGCAAAATGTAAATCCATAACAGCATTGTGTATTAGTAGAATGTAAAGGGAATTCTATAACCTTTAATACTTTGTCTTTTAGTCTGTATACTCATAAAACATTAGTAAATAAAGTATTTATTTATTAAGTAAAGTGTATTTACGTTAAAAAATTGGTGGGGAAAAAAAAATAGAAAAATTTTTTCAGCTATATCACTCCACTTATAATGCAGGTATTAAAGTTGTTGCCTGACACCTCCTGCTATATAGAGACTGCACAGTATTAAAAATAAAGAAAAATATTAAAATCAAATTAAAAAAGGGGTTAATGCTCTACTGTCAGATTGGCAGTATAGACACAGTACTTGCTTTCAAGCTAATGATACCAACAATCATATGAAGCAACAGCAGTAACTGGATATGCAATGTGTTGGAGTTTAAAGTACAAATCAGGATGATACGCAACCACTTCCACTACATAGGTGTAAACCCTGATAAGGTAAAAAAAAGTGATAGCAGAAACTGAAGAAATTATTACAATAAATTTTTTTTCTATGTTTTTGTAATATGCCTGATCAGGATTTCAATAAAAGTGATAACATCATAAGAATGATAACATTATCCACAATCACAAAAAATTACATGCACTGTATTCATTTGTTTTAGATGATGAATAATATTACTAATTCTAATGCTGTCCCCCCCCCCCAAATCAAGGGCCTCTTTCATTATAATCTCATATCTCTTCTAAGTCTCCTACAATTTGAATATTTTTTTAAATTTTTGGGGAGGAAGAAATACATCGAAAAAAGGAACAGTCATAACACATCTGATTATTTTATTAGAAAGGTGCCAATACACCATGCTATGCCATTATACAATTATACTGGGGAGGGGGGAGAATCGGTTTGACCATAATATTTGAAAAATATGGAAAGTAAGTGTGTGTGTGTGTGAGAGAGAGAATTTTTTTTTTGACACCTTTTATGACAGGGGTCGGCAACCTGCAGCTCTTCAACTTTTAGCCCACATGAAGCAAAGTTTGAGATGGAGTTAGTTTGGTTTTTTTTTTTTTTTTTTTTAGGAGGCTATATTGCTCTGGGGATATGCGGTGGTCATTCCCTGACCTTTCCGCATCCTCCGTATTTAGTGGTCACGGGCTCAAACCACGGTCTAATCAAGAAGCATGTGCTACACACTGCTGCTCCTGCCCACCTGGCTACGAAGGCAGAAATGGAGTTAGAGGACTTAAAAATCAAGGACATGTAGAGTGTGAGACTAAAATGCCTTAAAACTGAAATTGAGGATTTGGAGAGGCAAAAGACTGTCCTTGCAATTCGACATAAATGGATGCTGATAGATGAGTTGAAAAAGCAAGACCAAATTGTGTTCGATGCGTGGTGTAGCTTACTGGACATGTATATAAATTTGATAATATTTGCGTTTGGACTTCTCTCAGTTCTTTGGTTCGATGAATTTCTGCGGGCAAATATTTTTGAACATGAACTATAACACAAACTATATGAACATGAACTAAATAAATCAAGAAACTGTCTGAACAATGTCTCTCAGCATGCTTAAAGATGAAAATTACGACATACTTCCATGATGTCGAGAGACTCTCTCAACAAGTTCAGCAGCAACAGTCACATTTGATATATTATTAATAAATAATATTTCAAAAATTTATATTTTTAATAAAACACCTTCCCACTATATTTCATTTCTTAAACCCCCCCCCTCCCAAGCTTGAGCTGAAGTGCGGCTCTTCGGATCCTCTTTTTTTAATTAGATCAAAAATGGCTCTTCACTCAAAACAGGTTGCCGACCCGTTTTATAACTTCAGTTTTTTTCCCTTCTATAAAATTCTTCCATAACCATATTTACAATAGGGACATAATGAACTAGAATTCTTAGGTACAAGTAAAAATTCATGGTTAAATTTCTAAGATATACACACACTTACCTAATGTATGTGCAAGAAAATGGTTGACTGCACATACCAGCCATATCCATTGTGGTAGGGAAGCACACAAAGCAAAAGCATCACTAGAAGCACAGAAGTCATAGTCATATGTGGCAAGTAAGCCCGCATTAATAAGAGTCAGCATAAACCCAGTAAATGTTAAAAGATTTGGGGCTAGCCATCGTGGAACAAGCTGAAAATAAAAGATATAAAACAATACAAAAACTATTTCTATAAATTTTGATATCATCCTTAAATTATATTCTTAACACCCTCACGAAGAATGCAATTACTATCTTGTATGCATAATAATGCAGGATGATTCAATATTATAAATACTTGCAGATGTTATACCTCCAAAGATTTGAACAAACAAACCAATATTTTCTACACAACAAATGACATAGCAAAGGTTAAGCTGGGTGTTCAAAATGTCTATCACATATACAAGAAAAATATATCCTCCTATAGCAGGTTAGGGGCCTTGAGGGTCTATCAACTGGGATTCTAATTTCAGATCACTAAATACAATGCTCAGTGGGAAATGTTTAAACAAATTATCATGAAATCTAATAAGTGCTACAAAAAACCAAGAGTCAAAGGCAGACTGAAAAAAATGGAAAACGACATAGCTTGGACACTGAATTGGAACACTGAATATACTTTCTTTAACAGGAAAAATGGAGTTAATTGATATGATGATGGAAAGGAAATTGGACATTTGGGTTTGAGTGAGACTAAGTTGAAGAAAGAGGGAAAGAAGTGTATGAGAGAAGGATTTACATTGTATTGGAAAAGTGCAGAAGACAAATCCAGGAATAGAGTAGATATAATTGTAAAGCAAGGAGATAAATGCAAGAATTAAAGAAGTGGAAGGAATTAGCAAACGAATACTCAGACTCACCTTTGAATGTGAAGGGACAATTTTGACTAGTGCAAGTTTATGCTCCCCAACAAGAAGCAGAATTCAGCGAGAAGATCGGATTTGAGCAGTTGGAAAGTGTCATCCTAGGAAAGTGATAATTATGGGAGATTTAAATGCACAGGTAGGGAGAGAAAGAATAGGGTTGGAGAGTGTTATTGGAATTTACAGATATGGAAAAAGAAATGAATGCCAAAGTCTGGTGGATCTGTGCTTGTGGAATGGATTAAAAATAATTAATACTTGGTTTGACAAGAAGCTAAGCCATAAGATAATGAGATACAGCTGGAATGGAAGATATAAAACAGTAATAGATTATTTTATCATTGATAGAATATGGAGTGGGAATGTAATAGATGTAAAGATTATATCCTCAGTAAGTATGGACAGTGACCATAGACTGTTAGTGGCCAAATTTAAGATAAGAGTTGAAAATAACAGAGTATAACTGGACAAAAGATAAAGATCTGTAAATTGCAGAATCAAGAGATGAGGGGTTTGAAGGGAACATCAAAGAGAGAGAGAGAGAGAGAGAGAGAGAGAGAGAGAGAGAGAGTACCAAGTACAATGACAGAAGATGTCAATGAGGAATAGCAAAAATTTAAGGTGATGGTACAAACTGCTGTACAGGTGTGTGGGAGAACTGGAGGAATCAGAAAAGAGCGAGACACTGGTGGAATAACAGAGTTAAAAGGGCAGTGAAACTGAAGAATGATGCTTTCGGGAAATTTATAAAAACAAAATTGGAAGAGGACAGAAAGGCATATAATGAGAAGAAAAAAAAATAAGAGAATTGTAAAAGAGGAAAATGACAAAAGTTGGATGGAGTTCACGCAAAAATTAGAGGAGGATATTAATGGAAATAGAAGGATGATATATAGGATGTTGAGAAATAAAAAGGAACAATGAAGAACCAGGGTTCCTAGTTCACAGATTAGAAGGAAATCAGGAAACAGTGGCGGGACCATTTTACAACCCTGTTTAATGCTAATGCCAATGGAAAGGATGATTGTGTAAGAAGGGAAGAATTCACAGTGGAAGAGAGCCCAAAAGTTGGTCTTGGTGAAGTAAAAAAAGCAATGAAAAAGATAAAGAATGGAAAATCACCTGGAGTTTAGTTACCAGTTGAAGTTATTAGGGCTGTTGGCAATATGGGATTGAAATGGCTGTATAATATTATCAGCCTAGTTTGGAAAGAGAAAAGAATACCAGATGACTGGAAAAAGGGGATCACCATACCAATTTTTAAGAAAGGGTTCAGAAGAGAATGTAACTATAAGGGAATCATTTTATTATGCCACTGTGCCAAAATTTGAGCAAATACTCAAGACAAGATTAAGGAATAAAATAGGGGAGAGAGAGAGAGAGAGAGAGAGAGAGAGAGAGAGAGAGAGAGAGAGAGAGAGAGAGAGAGAGAGAAAACAGTATGGATTTAGAAGAGGAAGGTCAACAATTGATCTGATATCTGCTGTAAGGGAATTGCTAGAAAGACACAGAGTTTGCTGAGAGCCTCTTTCTGGTATTTTTAGACCTTGAAAAGGTATATGATAGTGTGGGAAAGTCTGAAGAAAATGGTAATAGACAGGGAGGAGGAGGTTGTGATGATTAAAAATATGTATTCAAAGTGTGAAAGTTGCACAAGGACAAAATTTGGGGACTCATCGGTTTCCGTCAACTAGTGAACTTCGACAGGGTAGTGTTTGTCACCATTACTTTTTATTATTGTCATGGACAATATCCTTGTAGCGGTGGAGGATAAAAAAGGTGGAACAGTTGTTTGCAGATGATGTTGTCCTCTGGGCAAACAAGGTGGAAGAACTTCAAGAGAAACTAACACGTTGGGAAAGTGTAGTCAGAGTATGGTCTAAAGATAAGTAGCCAAAAAAGCAAAGAAATGGTGATGGACAGAGTGGGAGAAGTGAGTGTAAAAGGGATAAAATTAGGAAGTAAAATGTTGGAAGTGGTGAACAATTTTAAGTACCTAGGGAGTGTATTAATAAAGGATGGCAGCCTAGATATGGAAATAACAAGGAGAATAGCAGCTAGTCAGAGTTTCTTCTGTAATGTTAACAGCATGTTATAGGCTAGGAAGGTTCCAATGAAGTGTAAAAAGCTGATAAATAGGGCATATTTTGACCCTATTTTGACCTTCTGCTGAGACGTAGAAGATGAATAAAAAGGATACCAGCAGAATCCAAGCAATGGAAATGAAGGTGTTAAGGACTATGCTAGCTAAAATTAAAAGAGACAAAATTAGAAATATCGACATTAGAATAAACTTGGGAATAGAAAGTTTGAGGGAGAAGATGACTGCATCATGTTTCAGATGGTTTGGACACATGAAGAGAATGAACTCTAACAGAATACCAAGAAGAATGTTTGAGATGAAAATAGACAAGAAGAGGCAGAGAGGAAGACCCCAGAAAAGATGAAGAGATCAGATTAGGAAAGATGTGGAAAAAAAGGGAACTGAGTTGGAGAGAATGACAGAAGATAAGATTTGGGAAGATAGAAAAAGATGGAATGCTTTGATTCACCTGACTCAACCCTAGGTTGGAACAGCAAGGAAGATACAGATCCTGAAAGCTACAGGTTTTTGCTTCCGTAAAGGGGAGTACAGTGGTCTCAGACAGTTTTTAAATTCTGTACAGTGGGATCAACTGACGATGTTACAAACAGTAAATTCTAAGTGGGAAGCATTCAAGGAATTAATCGTGGAAGCTACTAGACTTTTCATACCGATGAAGAAATATTGTTCAAGGTTTAGGCCTAAATGGTTATCAAATGAACTAATGAGACTCGTGACAGAGAAGAAAAATGCATGGGATGCATATAAATTATCAGGTGACGCAGAAGCCTGTGGCAGATATAAGCTAGTCTGTAATCAGGTCACAAAGGAGGTTCGGCAGGCAAAGGCGGATTACGAGAAATCTTTGGCAAAAGATGCTAAGAAAAACAGCAAGGATTTCTTTACTTATATAAACTCTAAAAGGAAGGGGATGAATATGATTGGTCCACTTGACATCGATGGTTCGACTGTTGATGATCCTGCTCAGATAGCAAACAAACTGAATGAGTATTTTGCATCTACATTCACACGTGAGGAATTATTACAGTTTGAAAATGGAAGAAGGTTATCAAATTGTAGCAGTGTGCTTAATGATTTTGTAATAACTGAGAACAAAGTGGGGGAGAAATTGTTGAAGTTAAACATAAGAAAGGCACCTGGGGTGGATGGGATCTATCCAGTTATATTAAAGGAGGCGGCAAAGCAACTAAGCAAACCCTTAGCCATAATTATGAGAGCATCCTTGGATTCAGGGGAGGTTCCCACGAACTGGAGATGTGCAAATGTATCCCCAATTCACAAAGGAGGTTCAAAGGGTGACACGAGTAATTACAGACCAGTTAGTTTAACTTCTGTTCCGGGTAAAATAATGGAGTCACTGGTTAAAGATGCATTGCAGGATCATCTAGACAAGACTGCAGCAATAATTCAGACACAGCATGGGTTTGTTAAGGGAAAGTCTTGTCTGACAAATTTGATTGGTTATTATGTGGTCACAAAGGAACTGGATGCAAAAAATAATTTTGATATCATATACTTGGATTTCAGGAAAGCTTTTGACGCTGTTGGGCATGGAAGACTACTGTACAAATTGGAGCAGAATGGTATTAAGGGTAAGTTGCTACAATGGATAAAAGGATGGTTAAGTGGGAGAAGACAGAGGGTGGTAATCAATGGGTGTTGCTCTTCGTGGACTAATGTTATTAGTGGAGTCCACAGGGTTCGGTGTTGGGTCCACTGTTGTTTTGTATATTTATCAATGATATTGATGAAGGTATATCAGGCTTAATGTCGAAGTTTGCAGATGACACGAAGGTTGGCAGGGTTGTTAATGACAGTCATGGCAGTGTGCTACTGCAACAGGATCTAGATAATTTGGGCAGATGGGCTAAGAAGTGGCAACTGAAGTTTAACCTTGACAAATGCAAAGTACTGCATATGGGTAGAAGTAACCCCAGAGAAACGTACCAACTGTGTGGTACTACACTTAAGGTGGTAGAAAATGAAAAAGACCTGGGAATAATTGTGCAGTCAGATATGAAGTTTTCTGAGCAATGCAGACAGGCTGCTAGGGCAGGTCATGGGGTTTTGTCAATGATATATAAGAATTTTGCTAGCAGGGAAAAGGAGGTGATTGTCCCTCTGTATAAGGCAATGGTCAGGCCACGCCTTGAGTACTGCGTACAGGTCTGGAGGCCTCATTTTAGGAAGGATGTAGATTTGCTTGAGCGTGTACAGAGAAGAGCAACACGATTGGTGAGGGGAATGAAGGGATCCTCTTACCAAGAGAGGCTTAAGTTCTGCAAATTGCAGTGGCTGGAGACTAGGCACCTGCACGGTGATCTGATTGAGGTCTATAAGGCCTTGAATGGGTTGAGCACGCTGAATTCTGATGGGATCCTCCCACTTGTTCAGAATACGAACCTACAGGGACATAAGTTCAAATTAAGAAAGGATAGATGTAGAATAGATGTGCGGAAATTTGCCTTTAGCCAGCGGGTGGTTAATTGCTGGAACAAACTTCCATCTGTCGTTGAGGAAGTTGATAGGTTAAATAAATTTAAGGAGGAACTGGACAGGCATTTGGAGGGTATGGTGTGATTTTTTTTTTTTTTTTTTTTGGCTGATGCTGCATAAGCTCCTACACTTGCTTTCTTGCATCAAGTGCCACTACTACTACTACTACTACTACAAATATATTTTGTTCCATTAGTAAAGTACCATAAAGAGAGCTTGCCAAAATAGATGACATGAGACCTGACAGATCTTACAAATGTAAAGAAGGAATTGTCAGACAGTTACACATTATTGCATGACAATACTACACAGTAAGAAAATATATAAAAATATTATAGGTCCAATACTACGAGAAGTGAAAGCTGAGTAAGTGATGGAGAAAAGAGTTAAGAACATGTACATGGAGCTTTTCTTTTACACTAATGTGAAAGCAGTAAATCTTATAGATCTCCCTCCAGGTCCAAAAGGATGAAATCTATCCCATATCCCTCAATTCCCAGCCATAATTTAAAATTTTAAATAACTAACTTTTTTTTTTTTTCTTCTAAATTATATACCTCACATCTTCACAATAACACCAGCCAAGTTGAATGATATAAATATCCTTGAACTTTTGGTATATATATAACAGATAATAATAATAATAAATAAAATAAAAAAATATCAATAAAAATAAAATAACAATAAGAAAATTTAAATAATAATAATAATTAAATGAAAAGGAAATAGACAACCAATGAGTTTCCCTCCTCCCGTAGGTAATTATCCAACTGACCTTTGAATTTAGCCAAACTGTCAGCCTCTACCAGCCATGTAGCTAACTTATCCCAGTAATTTATAACTCGCTGGCTAAAATAAAATGTCCTGCAATCCCAGCCTAAACACTCTCCCCCTTAACTTGGCACATCATAGCTTTAAGTTGCCCATACACCATAAAAATTCAAATCAAATCTTTATATCCATATTGATATATTTGTAATATTTAAAAGGAGTCTGAATATGAATATAATCATATTCTATCTGATTTTCAAATAATTATTAAAAGAAAAAAATTTTAATAAAAAGTACAAAACGAAAATGCAGGTAACTTTTATGCATGACCATCAGCTACTAAAATTATACAGTAATTCTGAATTTCCATCAATGAATGCAATCCTAAAAATTGTGTTCTTTGAAGCTAGTTTTAGGACACTTTTAATGGTATTCTTTCAGTTTTGTATTGAAATATAATTTAGTGTAGATTTAATTTCTGCAGTACTGACTGCAAACTTCATAATCAGAAGGAGGCGAGTACAGATATAATACACTATATAGTAATAACAATATCGTTAATCAATAACAATAACAATATAGTAATAACTATATAGTAATAACAACAGTTATCAAAAAATAACTTATTTTTTCTACTTTTCAATTCTCTTGTTTCTTTATTTACAGGCCGACATTTTAATTTACATATGCAAGTTGATTAACATTAAGTCTCAGGAAACATGCTGTTGGTTATGCTATGCAGCCACTAATGTTTGCCATTTTCTTTTTTATTTTTTTATTTTCTTTCCTTTAGTCTTTTTTTTTTACAATCTACTAATTAATTTTAATTTATATATATATATACAGGGTGTCTCAAAAATACACAGTATAACTTCAGGAATGAGTTCCTCATATGCAGACAATAAAAATATTTTATATCAACATAGTTCTAGAAATGTTTGGTTCCCGAGTTATTAACCGGAATGTCTTATCTCCCGCAGGAGATTTCCTTAATCACAAGGTACTGACAGAATCTGGTGGTTTTCCATTCCGACCATGTACTCAAATCAGGAGCAAGCAGATATGCACTTTATGTATGGTTTGGCAGACGGCAATGCTCTGGAGGTTCGTTGTTTGTACCACGAAAGGTTCCCTGAATGAAGATGTCCAGACAGGAAAACATTTGAAGGTATCCATCGCCGCCCTTGTGAACATGGGACCTTTACATCTCACGCTGCCGACAGAGGATGACCAAGATCTACGACTCCTGAAGTAGAGGGGTAGACCAACTGCCTGGCCTCCACGCTCACATGATTTTAACCCAGATTTCTTCTTGTGGGGCCATTTAAAGTCATTGGTTTCAACTCCAGTAGCTGATGTGGAAACTCTCCGCAATCGAATTGTGGCACGTTGTGAGACAATAAGAAACATGCCAGTAATTTGGCATCGTCTTCGTAAGTCCATGTGACATTGATATGAGGTCTGTATTCAGGCAGAAGGTGGACAATTTGAACAATTACTATAAGGTGATGTGAACAGTTAAGTGTCATAGACAGACCTTCAAAACTCGGAAACCAAGCATTTCCAAAACTATGTTGATATAAAATATTTTTATTGTCTACATATGAGGAACTCATTCCTGAAGTTATGCCGTGTATTTTTGAAACACCCTGTGTGTACACACACACACACACGTGGTTCAATAAAGAATCGCCCTCACCTACACATATCGCACAGTCATGATATTTTGTGTGTGTAGCATCATACATCCCTGTACTAAAGGTGTAAAATTTCAGCCCTGTGTCTTAATTTGTTTTTCTCTTACTGAGCTAAACATGTGACAAAATAGCATCATGGACGAAGTTAAAGCCAATATATGTTCTTGAAGGGGAAATCTAAAAAAATCCACAAGGAGATGACTGCTGTATATAAGGATGAAGCCCCATCCTATCGAATTGTGAAGCACTGGCATATACAGTTTAGGTGTGGTCAGACATCGATAGAATCTGAGCCCATTCCAGGTCATAACCATTCAGCCACCATTGATGACAGCATGATCAAAAAGTCGAGTCGTTAATCATGGAAGATCGCCGGATATCTGTGCGTGAATTGTCCCAAGAGGTGAAGATTAGAGGTGGGCTCTGTTGAAACAGTCCTTCGTGACCAACTCCATTTACGGAAATTGAGTGCAAGGTGGATTCCCCGATTATTGATGGGTTTCCAGAAGGCTAATCAATAACAGAAATCACAAGAGTTGTTAGCCCTGTGCCAAAAAAGTGAGGAAGACTTTTTTCCTCTCGTCTAATCACTCAGGATGAAAGTTGGATACATCACTTAGACCCTGAAAGTAAAAAGCAGTCCATGGAATGGCGACATCATGGTTCCCCACCCCCCCAAGAAGGCAAGGGTCCAAGCATCAGCAGGAAAGGTCTTGCTAACAGTGTTTTAGGATGAGAAAGGCATAATAATGACTGATTACCTGCCAAAAGGTAGAACAATTACAGGTGCCTATTATGTCAACTTACTCAAAAAATTATGGCAAAAAATCAAAACATGTAGGCGTGGCATGCTGTCCAAAGGTGTGAGAATGCTTCAAGACAATACCCCAGTTCACACTTCTGAAATTGCAACAACACAAGCAGCCACTTGTGGATATGAAATAATGCCCCATCCAGCCTACTCACCCGATCTTGCACCATCCAACTTCTTGTTTCCTTCCCTCAAATCATTTCTTAGGGGGGGGGACCCACTTCCATGATGACGAGACACTCATTTCTGCAACATGGTTCAAAGACCAACCTCACCACTTCTACAAAAACGGTATCCGCAGCCTCATCCATTGATTGGAAAAATGTGTAAATTAGCACAGTGGCTATGTAGAGGACTAAAACCTGTCCCAAGAATCAACAGGCTAGCACCTCTGCAGCTAGGTCAGGCGATTCTTTATCGAACCACTGTCATGTATATATATAAAGTTGAATTAAAATAAAATAGTAAGAAGGAAAAGCACTGTAAAAAAGTGAAAGCTACAAAAACCAATTAGAAAAATGAGAGCAAAGAGATAGATTTTTTTTTTTTTTTTTTTTTTTTTTTACACAAAGGCAATGTGGAAAGAATATATATAAAAATTGAATATTTTAACTAAAAGCCTTTTATTTTTAAAATATTCAAAGTTTTCATAAGTATTCTTTTCACATTTCCTTTTCTAAATTTTTTTTTTCTATCTCCTTACTTTTTTTTTTTTTTTTCTAATTGGCTTTTGTAGTTTTTGCTTTTTTACAGCACTTTTCCTTCAAGTCAATTACATTATGTTCCAGGCAACATTTTGGATGTGATAATGCTGCTTCTTATGTTTGTCATGACTTCTTTATTTTTCTCTTTCTTAATTTTACGTTCAATTTAATTTCACACACACACACACACACACACACACACACACACACACACACACACACACACACACACACACAAATATATATTTTTTAAAATAAAATGTGTTGTGTTATTATTAGCAGTCAATGTCTGGCTGTTTAGCTAATGGGAGGCGAAGTTAGGACGGTAATTAGAATAGCAATAGACACTCCTGCCCTCGTATTGCACTAATAGCTCAGAGTGTTGAAGAATTATAGGGGCAGGAAAGTAAAAAGAATATGACTGACGAATATATAAAGCTGGTGCTCAGGTAATCCGGTAGTGCAAGTTCCCGTCCGTGTTAGTAACAGCCCTGTACTGGGTAGGTTTCTGCATTTGGAAGAGGTTGTCTCTATATAGCTACTGAAATCTTATGTTAATGTATACTTAAATTAAATACTTAAATTTTAATTTAAATACTTAAATTAAAACTAAAGTTTTTAAATTTATTATTTTTTTAACTTTTAAAATTAAAAATTAGTAGGCAACTGGCAGATATATGATATCTCTTCAGGATGGCACATCGTTTCACTATTTCAGTGGATTGTGCTGAAATAGTTCATATATGCAGCGAACTATTTCAGCAGTGAACTGTGTGGCATCCTGTAGAGATACTGTTTCACATATATCTGCCAGTTACCCACTAATTTTTTATTTTAAAAGTAAAAAAAAAAATAAAAAAAAAATTAAAAACTTTAGTTTTAATTTAAGTATAAGAGTAGACATTAACATAAGATTTCAATAGATATATAGAGACAAATGCAGAAACCTACCCAGTCCAGAGCCGTTACTAACACAGACAGGAACTTGCCCTCCTGGATTACCTGGGCACCAGCTTTATATTCTTCAGTCATTCTTTTTACTTTCCTACCCCTATAATTCTTCAACACAGCTATTAGTGCAATACAAGGGCAGGAGTGTCTATTGCTATCCTATTATCTTCCTAACTCTGCCTCCTATTAGCTAAACAGCCAGACATTGACTACTAATTATAACACAACATTCATTTTAAATAAATATAAAACTTACTTAGCAGCCAGTTGCAAGATAGGCAAGTATTTTCGTACAAATTCTTACAAATTACTTATGCAAAAAATGCCTTTCAAATAATATATATATACACAGGTGATCCCCACTTAACGCCGATAATTTGTTCCGAAAAAACAGAGCGCTAAGCGAGCGCCGCATTTCCATAAGGTAACATATGTATTTGTGAGTTGCGGTCGGTGCCATAGGATATTTCCTAATCAATAATAAACGGTAGTGAAAAGATGCACAAATGTCGGTCAAAATATTTAATATTCAAATATTCTGCACTATATACGTATATAATTATGTGGTAACTACTTATGTATCAAAATTAAACTTAAAATTCCAATTAAAATTGTGAATTTAATTGATCTAAATTGATTTAATTTAATCATGAAAAATGTGTCGATTTTGGGTTGAACTTTGGCCCTCTTCCAAATAAATTAAAAAAGGGTATTAATTTTAAATCTCCCGCAGCATTACCACCCAACAATAAAGTCAACTGATCCTTTGCCGCTTTGAAACCTGGCATGTTTTTTCCTTCTTTTGATATGAAACTTCTTTTAGGCATTAGTTTCCGAAAAAGTCCTGCTTCATCTTTGTTAAAAATTTGTTGAGAAGTATAACACATAATACCCCTCTTCAATAATTTTAACAAGTTCTTTTTTGAAAGTTTCGGCTCCTTAATTTGCACTTGTGGCTTCTCCCTGGATTTTAAATCTATTCAACCAGCCCTCACTAGTTTTAAATGGTTCCACATTTTTTTTTTTTTTTTTCAGATGAGTTTTCTTCAGATCATCATATAAGCTAATCTCTCTCTCTCTCTCTTTCTCTTTCTTTTTTTTTTTTTTTAATAATATTTAATTTAACTGAATTCTGCATTGGATATTATCTTCAATAAAATTAGTTAAAGTCTTTCCATTTCAATCCTAATAGCCGAGCTAGCCCTAGTTGCTTGCACAGGAACAGCTAGCTTTCCCGCTGCTAAAATTAATTCTTTGTTTATTTTTATAATTTTTCTTACAGTTAAACTTGCAAGTCCTAAATTATGGCACACATCCGCTTGTCTTTGACTGGAATCGATTCGCTTCAAAATGTCTAATTTAATTTTCAAATTCAGTTTTTTTTCTTATATAGTTTTTTTTTCTTATATTTATTGTCTTCGTACCACGCTCAGACGTTGTTGGTTTTTCATTCTTATCGGCCATTATTAACTCTTTGAAAATGTAACTGCGTTAGTTGCATTAATTATGATACATGTTCAAGTAAACTGTCCATTTCGCACGATGTCTAATACAGTACTGAGTGATGACTAGACTTCGGATAAATACATAACGCAAATATTACAAGCAATATACTTGATCATTTTTTTAAAATGTTGATCTCGGAACTACGTAACAAGTCACTGTACTGCAATTAAATTAGCGTGCGAAAATTTCTGAAGTCTGCGTGGGAAACGTTTTAATGCTGTTTTGCTATTCATTTTCAAGCTATAGACTCAATCAAATGAAACAATTTCGTTAAATACGCCAAAAATGGAATCTGTAAAAGAGCGTTATAGTGATCTGTGACAGCGTTATAGTCAGATACGGGTTATAATTTCAGAACAGCGTTATAGCGTATCAGCATAAAGCGAGCCGCGTTATAACGGGGGCCTGCTCTGTGTGTGTGTGTGTGTGTGTGTGTGTGTGTGTGTATTTTAGGGCCTCTGTTGATTGATTGATTTTGGGTTTATTGGCGCAAAAACAACTAAGGTTATACTGCGCCAAGAAACGATTAAAATAACAATAAAGATAAATTCTGGTAACCTTTAAAAAGGTTACCTCGTCAAATTGTTATTTATATATGTGTGTATATATTAATAGCTTTTAAAAATTTAAAAACTGCCGACACGTGGTCGTTGTCGGATAAAATCTGACTGAGTGTATAAGGCTCAGTCGGATGAGTAAAAACGGTAAAATGTATATTGCGAACATGGGTAAAATGAACGCAATCTATTAAAATATGCTTTAGAGTTAAAACGGTGTCGCAAGACTCGCATATAGGAGGGTCATCCACCCTCAGCAGAAAATGTGTCAAATGACTGTATCCTATGCGGAGTCGAGCAAGAACAACTTCCTCGCTCCGATTACTGGGCAGACTAGACTGCCATGTTTCTATTACAGCTTATTTGGTATAATTTATTTGTTCTCTGTCTGTGCCATAGTTCTTGCCATTGGGAATATATCTTGTTGCATATTATTTGCCTGTAGTCTGTATAGGGGACTGACAGGCAACAATTATGAGTGGGTGTTGCTGATTTGGCTGCAGCGTCAGCCAAATCATTTCCCTTTTTCCCAATGTGGCTAGGAATCCAGCAGAAGCGGATATTAAAATTGTATTCATGAAGAGAATGTATCTTCTGCTGAACCCGACAAAGAACTGGATGAGAATTGTGTCTCAGAGATAATAAAGCCTGTAATACGCTCAAAGAGTCAGAATATATTATTGACCTTTGGAATTGACAAGTTCGAATGTGATCCAAGGCTAGCTCTATAGCATACAGCTCTGCAGTGTATATGCTGGATTCAGGAGGAATCTGCTCAGATATTATAGTGTCCGGAAAGACAGCAGCAGATCCTACGCACGATACAGACTTCGAGCCGTCTGTGTAAACAGGCAGGAAGTCTGAGTGCTCAGCTTGGTGTGCAGAGTAGAGCTGCTGGTAGACAGATGAGGTCTTGGACTTTACCCATTTCTTAAGGGAAAAGTCGCACGGTGGGGGATGAGCATGCCAGGGTGGAGGAATTTCTTTTCGTGTTTGTGCAACCTTGTCTACCATGATGTTAAACTCTCTGAGTAGCTCTTGGGCACGAATGCCAAAAGGTCGGTTGGCAGTCTTACGGGTATTGTACAAGTTTTCCCAACGTGGCTCAAAAACGGATGTCCACGTAGGATGGTCTGGTAGGGATTTCAACTTTAAAGCATAGTTTAAAGACAACTGCTTACGTCGAAGGGATAATGATGGTTCGTTTGCTTCGACATATAAGCTCTGGACAGGAGATGTGCAATATGCTCCAGTAGCGATATGGATGGCCTGATGATGGACAGGGTCAAGCCATCGAAGGGCACTGTCTCTGAGTGGGCCCCGTAGTCTAATTTGGGTCGTACAAGTGCACGGTAAAGCCGTAGTAGGGTGCATCGATCTGCTCCCCAACGCGTGGAGGAGAGAGAGCGGAGAATATTGAGTCCCCTCGTGCATTTTGTACGAAGTTGACGAATATGTTCGAGAAAGGTCAACTTTTTATCAAACACAAGTCCAAGAATTTTGTGTCTGACACTACTGGAACAGCATTTTGTCCGAGCCTTAATTCAGGTTCAGGATGAAGATTACGCTTACGACAAAAGTGTAAGCAAACGGTCTTCTCCGGCGAGAACCTGAAGCCCAAGGAATTAAGGAATTAATTCCTGGGCAAGTGCCCAGGAATTAATTCCTTAATTAATTGATCGCCTTAATTGAAAGCCATTGATCGCCTTAATTCCTGGGCAAGTGCCCAGGAATTAAGGCGATCAATGGCTTTCTGCAGTTGTCTTTCAATAACCCTCATGTTGCATGATTGACAAAATATGCTAAAGTCATCAACATAGAGGGCACAGTTTACAGTTGGAGGAAGTTGTTCTGTGATGGAATTGACTTTGATGGCAAAAAGCGTGACACTTAATACTGATCCTTGTGGTACTCCCTCCTCTTGGCTGAAGGAACGAGAGAGTGAGGACCCCACACGAACTTGGAAAGATCGATTGGCTAAAAAGTTTTTAATAAAAATGGGGAGTTTCCCCTAAGGCCAAGGCTATGCAGATCTTTTAAGATGCCAAATCTCCAAGTTGTGCCATACACTTTCTCCATGTCAAAGAACACCGACACCAAGTGTTCGCGTTTTAGGAAAGCATCCCGGATGGATGCTTCCAATCTAATAAGATGGTCCAAAGTGGACCGGTTCCTTCGGAAGCCGCACTGGATGTTGGAGAGAAGGTCATTTGTTTCGAGATACCATATTAAACGAGAATTAACCATTCTCTCCAGGATTTTGTACAGACAGCTAGTCAGAGCAATAGGACGATAATTGGTGGTGACTTTTGGATCCTTTCCTGGCTTAGGAAAGAACGATTGCCTTTCGCCAGGAGTTCAATAAAGATTCCGTTATACAGAAGGAGCAGACAATCCATAGATTTTGGTGAAAGATGTTTAATCATTTCATAATGGATGCCATCTGGTCCAACAGCACTTGCTTTGGAAAGAGCGAGTGCTCTTTTCAGTTCCTGAATAGTGAAATCCCTATTGTAGGGATAAAAGCAATTAGATTTAAAGTTAAGTGCCCGTTTTTCGATTTTATATTTCAGGACCAGGAACTCTGGGGAATACGAAGATGTTGCAGAGATGTTAGAGAATGTTTCCCCAAGAGAATTGGCTATTGCAGTTGGATCTGCAATAGCGCATCCATTATAATCTAGGATTGAAGAAGGGTGGGATGTATATTTTCCCTTATTTTCCGGATTTTATCCCAGACTACCTTAGAGTTGGTAGACTGGTTAATAAATGATGTAAAAAGGATCCACGATTCCTTTTGACTCTGACGACGAATGTAGCGCGCTTTGGCTCGTGAACGTTTGAAGGCTATAAAGTTGTCCGTGGTAGGATATCAGCGGAATATCCTCCACGCTTTGTTTTGAGCCTTTTTTGCTGCTGTGCATTGTGAATTCCACCAAGGTTTGGGAAATGGTGGAAACCGGGCAGATGTTTTTGGAACAGCGTTCGCAGCTGCTTGGATGATGATTTCTGTGATGTACTTTACTGCATCATTGATCGGCTCCCGACTGACTGTACTGAGGTCAAAATTTGCCCGAATAAGTAATCGAACAGTAAAGCATGCTGGTAACACGATATATTGTAGGTTTAGGGCCTCTGTAGCTGAGTGGTTAGGAGTGGGGGTGCAATAGCACACGGCCTGGGCGCCTCCGTAGCCAGGTGGGAAGGAGCAGCAGTGCGTAGCACACGCTTCTTGATTAGACCGGGGTTCGAGCCCGTCACCACCAAATACGGAGGATGCGGAAAGGTCAGGGAATGACTACCGCATATTCCCGGAGCAATATGGCCTTAGTTGCTAATGCTCCTAAAAACCAAATAACAAACAAACAAACAAACAAACAAACAAGCAATAGCACACACACTCTGAGTAGACTGGGGTGTAAGCGTCCTGACTGCTAAATATGGTAGATTTGCCAATGGTCCATTCCCTCAACATGAGGCATCCATCCTGCAGTGGATTGACAATGGCTGCATATATATTGCACACAGTGCTTTTTTTGTAAAAAAAAAAAAAAGGTGCCGGTACTCATTCTTTGATATCAGAAAAAAATTGAAAATTAAAGGATATGAAAAGTACTCTAAAAATTTTTTTGCCCGATATTGTTACTTTCGTAGTAATGTTTTTGGAAAAAGAACAACGAATTGAGTATATTAACACAGTTTATTAAGTATAAATTAATTACTCAAGTATATATAGAAAAATAAGTAAAATGTGAATAAAATAAGTAAATAAATCGGTCAACTACCGAGTGCCGGGCACTCAGGATGACACGAATGGTCGTAATGTAGTATCTCAAATAGAGAGCTTTATGGTAACTGAAAAAAAAAAAAAAAAAAGTTTCTAGTAACCCCGGCTTGGCCTAAAACTGAGGAACTAACGAAATGTTGTCTATTTATTGTGAATGACAAGGGTGGGAGAAGCGATTAAAGTCTCGGGGAAGAAGTGACTGGCAGGTGAGGGCCCTGCAGGCACCTCGCTGCCACCACCACCACCGCCTCAATGCTGGCTCTCTGAGTATCTCCTTGCTGGGACAACACCAGCTTTGAAAATTGTTAAAAATACTTCTGGTCGCAAAATTTAAAAACGACCTTTAGAGAATTATTAACTAACTATTTAGCAACCTTTTTGTCACCAAAAGGAGAGTTACTTAGTACAAAGAAGCACGCTATTGAAGTGCAATAAAAAAATTGGTTTTTTAATTTTAACACAAAAAAGCAAATGATAGATTTCAATCTGAATATTTTCCCTTGATAAGCATCGAATAATGCATAGCTAATGTGATTTTTAAATTTTTAGCTCCATTAGCGACAGAAATAGGGGGGGGGGACACAAGTTAGTCACATTTTCCTTTTTAGCGCTGCCATTTTTAATTTTAAAAATATTTAAAATTATATTTTAAACATACTCTTTAAGCTCTTTCCAACGGTGCAGCTATAGGTTGTCGACATTTTATCCCCCCCACACACACATTTTAACCCCCTTACATTTCTCAGACAAATTTTTGTCAACAATGATCAATATGGCATTATGTTGGCCCACTTGATGTGCAAACCCATGCAAAATTTCTAGTCAATAGGTTGAGTGGTTCCAGAGATACAATGCTGTGACAGATGGACGGACAGACAGACAACCGAGTGACATTTTAAGGGTCCTTCGTTAGATTATGGCCCCTAAAAATAAGTAAAAATAAATAATATAAGTAAAAATAATTTTATAATAAAGTTTTTGTAGAATATTCAAAATTTGTATTAAGTTTTCATCCGACAGACACCCGTGCCGACTTCTTTTCTTCCTCTTTGTGTGTCGGTTACTGAATAACTTTTCAGAAGCAGCCACGAATCGACATGTTTTGCTGGATCGAAGCGGGTCAGTGGTGGGCATACAATTTTAAGAAACTGTTTTTGTCATCAACGAAGTGCTGGTTGGGCTGACAATCAGATTCATTTGTGAAAATCCTCGTTCACATTCACTCGATGAAATTGGTATTGTACTCGGAGCGTCCATCAAATGCGTCAATTCTTCCGAAACCATCTTTTCAATTAGGTATTCCCAAAATCCGCGAATTGCATTTAACAGTAACCTAATTGGCAATTTAAGTTAGAAAATTGAAGAAAATTTAAGTTAGAAAAGTTAGAAAATTGACAATTTTCTAACTTTATTTTCACCAAATGCCAACAATTCATGTTTGAAGGTTTAATACCTTTGTTGTCCTCGTTTTCGTTCTTTCATCATCGGTATCGTCACTAGTTCTTAAATTTGAATTTTTTCTTTTTTTTTTTTTTTGAAACTGTCCAAAATGTCGGTGTCATTTGGATATTCGGGTACTGTGACCATGTAAACAGAGATAGGGAAAATTTATGGAAAAATGTGGATAATGCACTTTTGCGAAACAGATGATGATTATTTGTCGGGGTAAAAGAAAATGACTTTTCTAATTCTTGGAGGGAGACTTTTACAGTTGATTCACAGAAGTGTCCAACCTACGGCCCGCGAGGAAAGTGAACAAAAACAGCATTTTAAATTTTGTTAATTATCAAAAAAATTTTTCTCATTAAATGTTTTGTTCAGCAAATGTAATTGTGTATTGTACTTAATAAAAGTTTCGAATATTTTCAATTTTAGTTTTACAAGCAACAAGATATGGAAATTGTAACAGACTAAAGAAGTCTAACTTTGAATTTTTTTTTTTTTTAATATGGCCCCTGTACGGGAAAAGGTTGGACACCACTGCAGTAGAAGGTGGACCAAAGCCCATTGGGAATACCCCTTGATCTGCTCAATGCAGACCAGCGCGACTTCTCTGTATGTGGGACGGGTGGTCGGATAGGTTTTACCAGGTACCACTAAGTTGTAGAATGGTAATCCCTTCAGCTCTCTTAATTCGCGCAGCAGCACTAATTGCCTAAATTGCCAGAAATGCGAACAGTGCATACCGAGTTAATTCTCTCCTAATCCGATTGCTATATGAAAATTTTCTTCGCTCAACGGAAACTATTTTAAATGTAACTTAACTTCCAAGGGGAATTCAAAATAATTAAACAGAGGTCTGACTGAGTAATTTAGAATTATAAAAATGGTTATACAGTTTTATATAGAAAATATCTTAACAACAGACAGTGAAAAATGTAAATTTAGTTAAATAATTTTAAGCTTATTTGAATAGTATGTAAACGTGTGAAAAAAAATTTACAGAATATTACAAATTTCAAAGTGCACTGGATCCAAATGTCACACGTCACTGTTAATAAAGGTTTGCTGTATGCTGTACCGTCACAAAAAAAGCACTGTGTACACACACACACACACACACACACATATTTTTTATATATATATATATATATATATATATATAATTATTTTATCTTTCTATTGTGGTTTATTGTGTTTATTTTCTTAATTACAGGTGTTTTCTACTCATAGGTATTATGGTTAATACATTACTGGTCTTTAAGCTAGCCTAAACTCGGTTATCTTAAATGCCCAGGGCCTATTCATTTATTATTTTTCAACTTGTTACGTATTGCTAAAGAAATTGTCATATTAATTATAGATGAAAAACTGTAGCAATACTACTTTATGACAAAATGATAAAATATTAAACATTTTTATACATTTATTGTATTACATCTTTATACATATTTGTATTACATCACATGGTCGTCAATCCCCTACTTCATCGGGGGCTTTGAGCGGATTGACGGTCCATTCGATGTAATGCATTACTTACTTACCCGTTTCTGTTTGTATCTATCACAGCTTTGCTATTTTATCCGATACTGAATTCTAAGTTTCTTTTAAATTCCCATTTTTGTCCCTTTCCCATTGCTATTAGTTAAATAGGTATTGTTTATTATAAATTTATTATGAACCGAATTAATATCCCATAATTTCTACAGCAACTGTGATAGAATACACAAAGCCCAACGGGTGAGTTTTTTAAAAAATTACAATAACTTTACTTACTTGATGTGTATAAGTGGAGGTCGTAGTGTCGAATCAGGAAAGTTTCCCATCCTACTTGATGTGTTTCGGTGGAGGTCGTCGAGTCGAAAAAGGTATGTTTCGCACCCTTAACTTGTTTTATAGATGGCTATTTTTATGGCTTTGTCGCTTTAGCGTTTCCCTGTGTTCCGATGGTGTTTTGGCGGAAGTCCCCGAACTTCAGGCCAAGGTCTATTATGGTGGTTTTGTGGCAGGTTAAATGAATTTATTTAGTTGTGTATTTACAATATTTTTACATTTATTTTATGTCTCACCTCGGACAGTGCCGGTACCGCTTTTCCAAGGCGTAACAGCACTTGTTTGTCCAGAGGCAAAACTATATACATATATACAGCCTCTTACTATGGGAGAGGGGGGGGGGGTTAATTTTGGCAATAGGTTGTAGTGCAGTCAGGCGACGAGCCTCGCCTGAGTGCAATAAACCTAGTAAATAAGGGGATACTCTTCTGAGTAATTACTATTATATTTTTAGTTGGCTTTTGATAAAAGTATATGGGTCTACATTGGGATGGTGTTTTCTAATATTTGCGTATATGGCAGTTCTTACGTGATATCTACTGTATTGTTTGGGAATTTTGTTTCTATCCAGCGTTATAATAAGTTTTTTAATGGCTATATTTCCACTATTTATATTGTTGCATATTTGTAATAGTCTGTTTGTCTGATTTCTTATGGTATTACCATGTATATGCTTTGCTATGTTACTTTCCCAGTGTGTGAGTTTTATTGTTTCGAAATTAAAATGATCTCTTTTATCATGGTGATGTGTATATATTTTGTCTGGGTGGATGGTAATTTCGCTGTCTAAGTAGACAGCTTTTAAGCTGTTATCCGGATTTGTACATTCTATTTTAAGGTCTGCTGGGTAATAATTCTTTGCAATATTTATAAAGTTGTCATGGTTGAATACTATTACGTCATCAATGTATCTGTAGAATTTTAAACTGTCCGTAATGTTACTTTCATAATGGTGTAAGTAGAGGTTAGCCATTGCACAAGAACTGCTGGATCCCATAGCTATACCCCTGCTTTGTAAATACACTTTGCCTCCCATTAGAATGTAGTTTCCTTTGACGCTGATTTTTGTAAGATCATTCCAGTATTGTTTTTTGCATTGTAGTATGTTGTGATATTTTTGGTAATATATCTGTAGTACTTCTATTAGGTTGTCATGCGATATGCTTGTAAATAGGTTTTTAAAGTCGTATGTGTTTATACATTTAATATTATTGTTTTGTTTTTTTAAATAATCCAAATATTCTTTGTTGTTGTTGATAATTCTGGTGTTTTTAATTTCTTTGGTGATGTTTTTTAACTTGTCTTCCATGATTTTACTGGTATATTTGATATAGCTGTTTTTACCTGAAGTAATGAATCTTTTTCCCGTAGGAATCTTGTGATATTTTGGAATCCAATATATGTAGGGGTATTGCATTCTGTCTATTTTAATTTTAAGCTTTTTATGCATGGCCAATACTTTTTTGCTGATGCTGTTTGGATTGGAGTCTATGTACTTGTATGTTTCATTGTCATGCAATTCCTCTTTGATGGCTTCTATGTAGAATTTTTTGCAAATGATACTGAAATTATTGCTTGCTTTGTCGGTTCTAGTAATAACAAATTTGTTTTGTATTTCTTTGATTTTATTGTTGATATTTTTTAAATTTAAGTGATTGTTTTTTATATGATGTTTTTGCTTTGTTATGTTTTCCTTGAAATGGTCTAGTATGTTTTCAGTATTGGCGTTTATCCAACATTGGAATGATTCTATGGGTTCATTGTTTTTGTATGCGGCTTTGAATGCAAATTGTAACAGATCTGTGTATATTGATTTTTTAATATTTTCCAACCTAATTGGGGTGTTGGGTCTGAATTTTGTACCCTTTTTCATTGTTTCTCTTAGTGTTTTGTCTTCGATAATATTCAGGTCTCCTGTTACTATATGATTGTAATGTGTATTAATGAATTTTTTATATCTACTTTCCTGGCAGTGACAAGGTTGTTCTCCTTCATTCATATTATTAATGGTGTTTTTGTAATTGCAGATGGTTAGTCCAATTGGCTTGGTGTATCTGTATCTAATATTTATTTGTGTGTTTTTGATGGGCAGGTAACATTTGTTATTATCTATGATATTACTTATATTAACTGTGTCGAATAAACGGTTTTGGTATTTGATTATGCAGTACTCTTTTTTAGTGCTTTCGTTGAAATTTATGCCTATTCTGAATTTAAATATATCTTCAAGTATATTGTTGAGGTGTATATTCTGTGTCTTTTTCTTTTGGTATATTTTGTTAAGTGCTTTAAGTTTGCTTATTTTAATAGAGAAAAGTATGTTGTGTATATTTTTGATGTTTATTATATATATATATATATATAATATATATATATTATATATATATATTAGGGAAATATATCTGTATATATATATATATATATACAGATATATAAGTGTATATATATATATATATATATATATATATATATATATATATATATATAAAACAGATACAAGTAGCATGGCAAACCAGTAGAGTGAAAGTAAAAATTAACCATACATAATAAAACAAAAGGATGGGGGGGGGTGAAGAATCAAGATAAAGGGTATTGTAGATGGAATCTCCTAAAATAATTCAGTAAAGCCAAAAAATATGATACCAAATAGCAAAATATTTTAAAATATGCCAATAAATTAAAATTTAGCGGCACCAGGTCCAAATTATGTGAAATATCACTAAAAGCAGACACGAAAACTAACTACAACACCAGACCAACAAAACTAAAAATGAAAATAAAAGAGACTGACCATTATGCCCCATCTCGACAGAGAACCAGAAGACCATATATAAATATATATAGAGAGGCTAAAAAATAAGTTTCAAACCTAAAAACTTATACCTTTTAAACTTACGTATGCAATTTATAAGATTAACAATATGAAGTTTTAGAGATCTTCAAGTACTGTGTTAATAGACTAGTAAAGGATAGCGAATTTTGATTCGCTATCCTTTACTAGTCTATTAAGATTAACAATATTGTTGTGTGTAATTCAGACTGCAAAAAATGGCATATACCTGATAATTTGGCAAATATTGTCACTTAAAAAAAAAATAAAAAGTTACTTCACGAATTAATGATCAACTTTTGGCATCACTGTATTAAATTATTTTCATTCAAAAACTGGAATGACATCTGCAAACAACACAATTACTGAAGACTCAATGCAGTACTGCATTACAGTAGAAGGAACTTGATTAAGAAAAGTATTACAGAAAAGTATTTCAGAAACATTTTACAAATGCACGGGTGTACAATGAGGGAAGATTCAAAATAAATCAATGTAGGGATAAGAAAAATAAAATCAAAGTTCACAAAAAAGAATTAGAACATGTTTTCAAGGAGAGCAAAGAAAAAATTATAGTGAATACAGAATCAAAGAAAAGAATTAAATCAATATTTTAAAATAAACAGATTCATTTAAATGAGTGAATTATTTTAAAAAATTATTTAAAAGCAAAAGGCAATATATTAGAAAAAGAAAATAACATTAATGAAGAAGACAGAATTAAGAGAAAAATGCATTAAGGAAATAATAGAAAAATTAACAAACAGGAAAGGTGCAGTTATAGATAAAATGAGTTACTAAAATAAGGTGGAGAAAGGTTAAAAATATAGAAATACAGGTAAAACCCGTCATAATGCGACATTGTGGGTCCAAAGAATCATATTTCGATACAAGTGGGATCACATTAGAAAAATTCAGCCATTTTTCTGCATTCGCACTTCATATGTACTAACAATTTTGTTTCTCTTTTTTTTTTTTTTTTTTTTTTTTTGAGCAATAATTGCAAAACTACATTAAGGAAAATCACGCAAAGAATAATAATGGAAATAATATTCAATTGTGTTGTTTGAATCTTTTATTGATGCATTGTACAATAAAGTATTTATAATTTTATAATTTATAAAGTATTATACATAAACAAAATCAATACGCAAAAATTGCTTTTCCACATGGTTGTAGTAACTGTTACGTTTGTGTTTTAAAATTAACAAACTGTCGAAAATCTGAGAGAAAAAGGGAAAAAATGCACTCAGTGTTCTTTCAACTACTAAGTAGACATTAGCAAACAAACTTTTGAACATTTTAGTTATTACCTTCAAGTCTTTCAAATTAAAAAAAAAAAAAAAAAAAAACTATCAGGGGTTGACTGTTTCATTGCATCTGTTTTTTTAACAATTTCAACAAGGCATTTTATTAGTAATATTGAAAGAGAATCTAGCTGTTCTGTTTCAAGAAATTTAAGTAGAGTTTGCAAACCACGAATGCTTCTGCAATACAAGTCAACAAGTAAAGTTACAAGTTGTTTATTATTGTTCTTATGGAAATCAAAGGATAATGTGTATCGCAGATTCACATTAAATTGAAAATATCGCAAATGTTCGCAAGGAATCCAAAATGTTGACCTTCAGTGACTAAAACCACATTTCGCATGATGAAAAATGGGAGCCATGCATGCATCGCATTTTAATGGGTTTCAGCTGTAATAGGAATGTTGAAGCAAAATTTAAAAAAAAAACAACATACCATGAGATTGGCAAAAACATAATAAAACCAATGCATAAAAAACGGATAAGCAAATACCAAAAAATTGTAGGGGTATTAATTTCTTAAACATATAACCGAAACTGTATATAAAGGTAATATCAGAAAGGTAAAATAAAAATTTTAGAATTAAGTAATCAGCAACAGATCATGCAAAAAAGCCATGTACTTCTGCTGTACCACACACACACACACACACACACACACACACACACACACACACACACACACACACACACACACACACCTCTCGATTTAACGGACTAATAAGGGAGAAGGGGCGTCCGTTAATGCCGAAAGTCCATTACATTGAATGCAACCTGGGGGCATTTTTTATTGTTCTTAACATAGTTTTTATCTCGTGCAACTTTCATGGGTTTTCTATTTCCCTCTGTAGAACCACAGTTAGAGCTATCAACACTGTATTTTAAAGAAAAATGTTGCAATTTGGCCTTTGATATTTGTTGTCGATCTTCTTTGCTTTGCTCAATAGCTGAGCGATGATTACAGAGGTGATTTGACGTAACGATCCGGATCAAATTGATGCAATGGTTTGCCATTTAGATAAGAGCTAAGAGGTATGGTCATTGTAATCTACAATGTGTTTAATTGTCACAATATTATTCATTACGCTGAAAGCTCACTCAGCTTCAGCACTGCTAATTGCAATGGTTTCAAAGATATTTTCTGGCTTTCTTAATTAAAAAGGTAATTTCAATCGATTTTAAAGATAAACTGTCTTCGACAAAATCTCTAAAATCATTAATTTTTATTTCATATTTTATCAGAAAACTTAAATCTCTTATTCGGTTTTCACCGTCTTCCCACCGAGACGAAAGTTCTTTCACATTTCACATTAAACATATGCTACCCGCATTTCACATTAAACATATGCTACCCGCATTTCACATGTGCGGGTAGCATATGTTTAAAATTTCTTTCAATGGTATCGTTATTTTCTTTATTTAATTTAAAATCACTCCGTTGCGTTAATAACTTATCCTTTAAGGATAAAACAATGCCTTCAATAACTTGTCATGAGGTAATTTTTTTACTTTCGATTTTAATTCCTTCAAATTCTTTCCACTTCAACATGCTCTCAATTTTAGCTTCAGAATTTTTCAAATTAGCAATAGCATTGATAGTTTGAATAATTAATTTATCTGCTTTTACCATAGTGATTCTGTAAAGCTTCTGAAAGGTAAGAGAGCTCCTGCAGGATGTCGATCATTACTGCTAAATTGTTAAGAAATTCCAAATTTAAAGGTCGATTTAATAATCCGGAATATTTAACTTCTGATTCAAAATGTTTGCACAAAGCGGGAATTCCTCCAACCCACAATTGCCGTCAGCAAGTTAAAAGCTGCTCATCGTGACCCAAACACATGACCGATCTTTATAGTTTCCACATCAAGTTCTTTAGCAATCATCCTTAATTTGCGCTAGTTTTTTGGAGATTGGTAATAGTTTTTTTTTTTTTTTTTTAATTATTGCCTGTATGCCATTATATTTTAGAACATTTTCTACAGAGTGAAAGGCTCGACAAAGTTTCAAAATCCGCCAACATTTCATCTTCGTAAAGTTTATATAATATCTTAGTTTCCTCAATCCCCTACCACATTGCTACTATCACTAGTTCTTTGAATACAGTGCAAAATATCGGAATCACACGAATATTCTGCTATTGTGACCATGTAAACATAGACAGGAGAAATTAAGTGTGGATCGCTCACTTCTCCGATAAACATACGCCCGTTTGTCTGAGTAAAGGAGAACCAAAACAGAAGTCGACCAGGGGCTATTATCCGTGTCGGAATCTTCTTAATCCTCTAACTATGGAAAGCATATTGACTAGTGCAACTTCTCAGTATGTGACTGCGTAGGTTTTATGGACACCACTAACATTGTGAAATGATAATCCCTTTCACCCTTAATTCGTACTTTCTAATTATCTAAATTGCCTAAAGGCCAGAGGTGAGAACAATGCGTACAAAGTTGTCTCTCCTAATCCGCTCGTTACATGGAAATTTTCTTCGTTCAACAGAAATTATTTTAAATGTAATTACCAAGGGGAATCAAAAAAATTTGGTATAAAGAAGTTCGTTAAACAGAGATCTGACTAATTAAATCAAAAATGAAGCAATTTTAAAATGCTGGGAATGGGTCCCCCCTCGCCCCACCGTAGTTTCGGCTCTGGATACTCAATAATTGCATTCAGGATTTCATTTGTAAAATAAATGATCATCTCAACAATGGGCTTGCAAATTTAAAAAAAAAAATGACAATGAGCTCTCGCGAGCCCACTACAGCTTACCACTACTCCCGACCATGTATCAGGCACTGCATTTCCAAACTTGTCTGTAGTATTAGAAAAAGGGGGTACAAATATGCAGCCTTTTATCGTAATACTAGTAGACAAGATAGTCCCAATGCAGTGTAAAAAATGTAAATTTAAATAAATATATACAAATTTAAACATTTTTTTAACATAAAATTTGAACATCTTTTTTCCCCTTCCCCTCCCCCCTAGAATTTAGCATTCCCTATACCATTTGCTTGTCTATACTTTTTCATGCACTTCACATACATTTGTATTATATTCCACATTACACTTTTGTAAATTTGTATTTATTTTAATTTACATTTTTTACACTGGGACGTTTAGGGACGACCCTGTCTACTAATATTTCGATACAAGGCATATTTGCCCCCTTTTTCTAATACTACAGACAAGTTTGGAAATGCAGTGCCTGATACATGGTCAGGAGTAGTCCCCTGATGAATTTCCTGGCTATGTATCATTTTTTCATCTACTATATTCAGAATCTGCATATTTGCCATTCCCTGATTTGACCTCTTGCTAAAATTGCCCTCCCATATCTGAATAGTGTTATTTATTTACTTACATATATATATATTTTTTTTTTCTCCTCAGTCCTAGTTCATTTTTGCACTAGGTTTTTCAAATTCTTTCACCTGTTTAACCACTACTTCACTTCCACTTTCTACTATCCCTTAAACTTCTCTTAGTTCTGGCACCTTGTGTACTTTTCATTTCCATTTTCACAGACACTTTATTCTACAAACCACACATTATTTATATCCTTTTGCTTCCTCCACTGCTGCACTGTGCATTCTGGAGCATTAGACATACTATAACTTTTGTTATTTTCCTTTTTCTGCTAGTTTTGCTTCTTAACTGTTATATATTACTACTATATACGGTGCTTTTTTTGTGACGGTACGCAACGGTACAGCGCACCAGCACCTTTATTAACAGTGACGTGTGACATTTGGATGCAATGCACTTTGAAATTTATAATATTCCGTAAATTTTTTCCTACGTTTACCTACTATTCAAATAAGCTTAAAATGATTTAACTAAATTTGCATTTTTTACTGTCTATTGTTAAGATATTTTCTATATAAAACTGTATAACCATTTTTATAATTCTAAATTACTCGGTCGGACCTCTGTTTAATTATTTTGAATTCCCCTTGGAAGTTACATTTAAAATAGTTTCCATTGAGGGAAGAAAGTTTTCGTATGGCGAACGGATTAGGAGAGAATTAATTTGGTACGGCTTGTTTGTATTTCTGGCCTTCAGGCAATTAGTGCTGCTGCACGAATTAAGAGAGCTAAAGTGATTAGTATTGTATAACTTAGCGGTACCTGGTAAAAGCTATCCGATCACTTGTCCCACATATGGAGAAGTTGCACTGGTCAAGAGTGAGCAGATCAAGGGGTATTCCCAATGGGCTCTGGCCCACCTTCTATTGCAGTAGTGTTCAACCTTTTCCAGTACCATGGCCATATTCAAAAAAATTCAAAGTTTCTTTAGTGTGTTACATTTTCGATATCTTGTTGCATGTAAAAGTAAAATTAGAAATATTGAAAATTTAATTAAGTACAATACACAATTACATTTACTGAACAAAACATTTAATGAGAAAAATTTTTTGATAATAAAATTTAAAATGCTGTTTTAGTTCACTTTCCTCGCGGGTCGTAGGTTGGACCACCTCGGAGAATCAACTGTAAGCGCCCCATTCGAGAATTAGAAAAGTGATTTTCTTTTACCCCATAAATAATCATCTGTTATTTCGCGGAAGTGCGTTACCCACATTTTTCCGAAAATTTTCCCTATCCCTGTTTACACTTTACTTTACCTGAATAATACTGATATTTTGGACAGTTCAAAAAAAGAAAAGAAAAAAAAATTGTAATTTAAGAACTAGTGACAATACCGACCATAAGAGAAGGAAAACGAGGACAACGAAGGTATTAAAGCCTCTAAACGTGAATTGTTGGCATTTGGTGAAAATGAAGTTAGAAAATTGTCAATTAGAATTGAATGCAATTCGTGGATACCTAATTGATAAGAAGGTTTCCGAAGAATTGAAGCATTTGATGAACGCTCTGAGTACAATACCAATTTCACCGAGTGAATGTGAATGAGGATTTTCAGAAATAAATCTGATCGCCAACCAGCGCTTCGTTGATTACAAAAACGGTTTCTTCACTACTTTTTCTTAAAATTGTGGGCTGTCCGTTAACCTGCTGCAATCCAGAAAAATATGTCGATTCGTGGCTGCTTCGGAAACGTCATTCAGCAACCGATACAAAAAGCAGGAAAAGAAATCAGCATAGGGTGTCGGATGAGAATTTAATAAAAATTTGGAATATTCTACAAACTTTATTATGAAATTATTTTTACTTATTTTACTCACATTTTACTTATTTTTTTATATACTTGAATAATAAATTTATGCTTAATAAACTGTGTTAATATACTCAATTTTTTGTTCTTATTCTAAAAAAAAAAAAATTACTACTAAAGTAACAATATTGGGGGGGGGGGTGACATGGAAGCCTATGATAGATATAAGTTGGTCTGTAATCAAGTCACAAAGGAGATTAGGCAGGCAAAGGCAGACTATGAAAAATCCTTGGCAAAGGATGCAAAGAAAAACAGAAAAGAGTTCTTTACATATTTAAACTCAAGAAGGAAAGGGATGAATCAGATTGGTCCACTGGATATTGATGGTTCAACAGTTGAGGATCCTGCTCAGGTGGCTAACAATCTAAACGAGTATTTTGCATCTACATTCACGCATGAGGAGTTATTCAGGAAGGAGAATGATGTAGGTAAAGTAAACATTGGCAGTGAGCTGGATGATTTTGTAATAACTGAGAGGAAAGTGGAGGAGAGATTGTTGAGGATAAACATAAAAAAGGCACCTGGGGTGGATGGGATCTATCCAGTTATATTAAAGGAGGCAGCAAAGGAAGTAAGCAAACCCCTAGCCATAATTATGAGAGCTTCTTTGGACTCAGGGGAGGTACCCATAGACTGGAGATGTGCAAATGTAACCCCAATTCACAAAGGAGGATCAAAGGCTGACACAAGTAATTATAGACCTGTTAGTTTAACTTCTGTTCCAGGTAAATTAATGGAGGCACTGGTTAAAGAAGCACTGCAGGATCATCTAGACAAGAATTCAGTTATAGCTCAGACGCAGCATGGTTTTGTTAAGGGCAGGTCTTGCCTGACCAATTTGATTGGATACTATGATGTAGTCACAAAAAAACTGGATGCAGGGAATAACTTTGATATTATATATTTGGATCTTAGAAAGGCTTTTGATACTGTTGCACATGGAAGACTGCTGCACAAATTGGAGCAGTGTGGCATTGGAGGCAAATTGCTGCTATGGATAAGGGGATGGTTGAGTGGCAGAAGACAGAGAGTGGTAATCAATGGACACTGCTCAACGTGGACTAATGTTATTAGTGGAGTTCCTCAGGGTTCAGTGTTGGGTCCGTTGTTGTTTTCGGTGTTTATGAATGATATTGATGATGGGATATCAAGTTTAATGTCCAAGTTTGCAGATGATACAAAGGTTGGCAGGGTTGTTAAGGACACTACTGACGCTATGCTGCTGCAACAGGATCTGGAAAGGTTGAACAGATGGGCTGAGAGATGGCAAATGAAGTTTAACATTGACAAATGTAAAGTACTACATATGGGAAACAGTAACCCCAGAGCAACGTATCAACTCTGTGGTACTAAGCTGACAGTGGTGGAGAATGAAAAGGACCTGGGGGTAATTATGCAGGCAGATATGAAGTTCTCTGAGCAGTGCAGACGAGTTGCAAGAGTAGCTCATGGTGTCTTGTCAATGATATACAGGAATTTTTCTAGCAGGGATAAGGAGGTGATTATTCCCTTGTATAAGGCAATGGTTAGGCCACATCTTGAGTACTGTATACAGGTCTGGAGGCCTCATTTCAAGAATGATGTAGAGCTGCTGGAACGGGTACAGAGAAGGGCAACAAGATTAGTGAATGGAACAAAGGGTTGCTCTTACGAAGAAAGGCTTAAGTTTTGCAAATTACAGAGTCTGGAGACTAGGCACCGGCGAGGTGATCTGATAGAGGTGTATATGGCTTTGAATGGTTTGAGCATGCTCAATGCCAATGGGATTCTTCATCTTGCTCAGAATAATCACCTCAGAGGGCATAAATTCAAATTGAGGAAGGATGGATGTCGGATAGATGTGCGGAAATTTGTCTTTGGCCAGCAGGTGGTTGGTTGGTGGAACCGACTTCCATCACTTGCTGTTGAAGCTGATAGCCTAAACAAATTTAAAGCTCAAGGACAGGTATTTCGAACAAACGGAGGGGTGAAATGGGAGTGGTGTGTGTTTTTTTTTTTGGCTGATGCTGAATAAGCTTCCTTTCTTGCATCATATGCCTCTACTAATGCTAATGCTAACCCCCCCCCCCATGTAATTTGAATTCGTGGCCTCTTAATTCTGGAATCATTCATATTTTATTTTTCCCTGTACTCTTCAATCAAATCTCCTTCTAAGGTGACTATTTCCAAGTTCTGCAGTCCACATGTTCAAAGTCCTCGATTATATGCCTCTTTGCTAATCTTATGAGGTGTGTTGGACCCGTTAAAACCCCAGTCTTTTTTTCATTTGCAGTCTCCATATCTGAATGCAGTATTCCAAGTGTGATCTCACAATTGCCTTATACAGTGGTATTATGACCTTCCTATCTCTACAAACAAATGTTCAATAAAACATCACCATGGACTCTCCATGCCACCCCTACACTGCTCGGAGAACTTCATGTCAATGTATCTGAACTGCCAAATCTTTTTCTTTTACTATTTTTAGTTCAACACCCACCACGTGTGTAAGTTATTTTGGGGTTGCTATTCCCCAAGTGTAAGACACTTACATTCTTCTGCATTAAAACAATCCTTTTTCTAATCACCTCTGAAAGTCTATCTAAATCATCGAAAAAAAAGATGTACTTGCTGCTGATCATTAACCACTCTACTAATCTTGATATCGTATACAAATTCTGACATCACACACTCCATCCCTTCATCAGTGTCATTTAAGAAAATCACAAATGCCAGTGGTCCCAACAGCAATCCTGATATTGGCCCAATCAGAAAATTAACCAATAATCACAACTCTGTCTTCTGATCCTATAATCCATCTAAGGATATTCCCTTTGATTCAAACGTGTTCCAGCTTATACCATAACCTCTCATGCAGAACTGAGTCAAATACTTTGTTGAAAAATAAGTAAACAACACTGAAATTATTTCCTACACCCAGCTCATCAAATGCCATCACCAAAAGGATTTTGCCTTTTATTAAAAAAAAAAAACCTACCTGCTATGTGAGAGGAACTGAAAAGTCCTTAAACTTTAGGGTGGGGTTATACCTTTTAATTGAATGATAGACTAACCTCTTGCTAATGCCATTTATTTGAAAGTAGGTAGTACTATACCACTGCAATGCTTTGCAAAGGCCTTTCTTTTTGAATGGTAATATTGTTTCTTTGACTGGACAGTTTAAAAATAGTTAAAACTGCCCAATTAAACCACAAAAAAAAAGTTCCTTCATCTATTATTTTATATTATACTACTCAACTAAATTAACAACACAAAATGTTTCTCATCAATATTTTATTGTGAACAGTGTTGTCAAAGGCAAATATTTGATATAATAGGTACCCTTACATGCAAATTTTGAGTATCCAAATAGAAATTAATATACCACATTACAGACCTGCACATTACGCAAATTATTCATGCTTACAAAAACATGGGTTGCAATCACATCTGCAGTGCTCATGATGGCAATTCAGTCGTTTAGATCAGTGTTTCTCAAACTATCTGTGGTGAAGGATCAGTTTCTTTTATTTCCAATCTGTCGCAGACCAATAATTTTGTAAAATACAAATCGCCACGGACCGGTAACGAACGAATCGTGGCAGACCAGTAACAACCAGTTCCTGGGCAGTCACCGGTCCGCGGACCATGCTTTGAGTAGCACTAGTTTAAATGATTCTTTAAGATGGCAGGTCAACTGATGACATGAAGTTGGACAATCTCGGGCAGAGCTGGCACGCTAGCTTAATGTGCCATGCAGTGTCATTTTTGAACTATGGAAGCAGTTTTGGGAGACAGGAACCATTACAAGAAGAGCTGACCAAGGTCACATAAGGGCCATGTCAACCAGAAAAGACCGCCATCTGACTCTAACAGCAAGACTGAACCCAACAATGTCCTTTCATCAACTGTCTCTTAAGTTGCTGCAGCCACAGATGAAATCATTTCCAACTGGACCGTGTTAAGAAGGCTCAATTCAAATATACTCTATACAAGGAAGCCAGTGGTTTGTATCCCATTAACCCCAAACCACTGCAGAGCTGATCAAAACTTGTGCCATGAACATGTGATTGGAGCCCTGACAAATGGGGTACAGTTCTGGTCTCTCATGAGAACTGTTTTAGCCTACAAACAGATTCTACATGTTATTTCATCTGGAGACAATGAAGAATGTGGTACCATCCCTCCAACATCATAGAAAGGGACATTTACAGTGGAGATGGTAGTAGTAGTAGTAGTAGTGGCATGTGATGCAAGAAAGCAAATTGTTTGTTTGTTTGTTATTTGGATTTTAGGAGCATTAGCAACTAAGGCCATATTGCTCCGGGATATGCAGTGGTCATTCCCTGACCTGTCCGCATCCTCCGTATTTGGTGGTGATGGGCTCGAACCCCGGTCTAATCAAGAAGCATGTGCTACGCACTGCTGCTCCTTCCCACCTGGCTACGGAGGCGCCTTAGGAAGAAAGCAAATGTATGAGCTTATGCAGCATCAGCCAAAAAAAAAAAAAAAAACACACCATTCCCTCCAAATGCCTGTCCAGTTCCTCCTTAAATTTATTCAACCTATTAACTTCCACAACAACAGATGGAAGTTTGTTCCAGCAATTAACCACCCGCTGGCTAAAGGCAAATTTCCGCACATCTATTCTACATCTGTCCTTTCTTAATTTGAATTTATTTTCCCTTAGGTTCGTAATCTGAACAAGTGGAAGGATCCCATCAGAATTCAGCGTGCTGAACCCATTCAAGGCCTTATACACCTCAATCAGATCACCGCGCAGGTGACTAGTCTCCAGCCACTTCAATTTGCAGAACTTAAGCCTCTCTTGATAAGAGGATCCCTTCATTCCCCTCACCAATCTTGTTGCCCTTCTCTGTACACGCTCAAGTAAATCTACATTCTTCCTAAAATGAGGCCTCCAGACCTGTACGCAGTACTCAAGGCGTGGCCTGACCATTGCCTTATACAGAGGGATAATCACCTCCTTTTCCCTGCTAGCAAAATTCCTATATATCATTGACAAAACCCCATGACCTGCCCTGGCAGCCTGTCTGCATTGCTCAGAAAACTTCATATCTGACTGCACAGTTACTCCCAGGTCTTTTTCATTTTCTACCACCTTACGTGTAGTACCACACAGTTGGTACGTTTCTCTGGGGTTACTTCTACCCATATGCAGTACTTTGCATTTGTCAAGGTTAAACTTCAGTTGCCACTTCTTAGCCCATCTGCCCAAATTATCTAGATCCTGTTGCAGTAGCACACTACCATTACTGTCATTAACAACCCTGCCAACCTTTGTATCATCTGCAAACTTTGACACTAAGCCTGATATACCTTCATCAATATCATTGATAAATATACAAAACAACAGTGGACCCAACACCGAACCCTGTGGGACTCCACTAATAATATTAGTCCAAGAAGAGCAGCACCCATTGATTACCACCCTCTGTCTTCTCCCACTTAACCATCCTTTTATCCATTGTAGCAACTTACCCTTAATACCATTCTGTTCCAATTTGTACAATAGTCTTCCATGCACAACAGTGTCAAAAGCTTTCCTGAAATCCAAATATATGATATCAAAATTATTTTTTGCATCCAGTTTTCTTTGTAACCACATCATAATATCCTATCAAATTTGTCAGACAAGACTTTCCCTTAACAAACCCATGCTGTGTCTGAATTATTGCTGCAGTCTTGTCTAGATGATCCTGCAATGCATCTTTAACCAGCGACTCCATTATTTTACCCGGAACAGAAGTTAAACTAACTGGTCTGTAATTACTCGTGTCACCCTTTGAACCTCCTTTGTGAATTGGGGATACATTTGCACATCTCCAGTTCGTGGGAACCTCCCCTGAATCCAAGGATGCTCTCATAATTATGGCTAAGGGTTTGCTTAGTTGCTTTGCCGCCTCCTTTAATATAACTGGATAGATCCCATCCACCCCAGGTGCTTTTCTTACGTTTAACTTCAACAATTTCTCTTCCAATTTGCTCTCAGTTATTACAAAATCATTAAGTATCCTGCTACAATTTGATAACCTTCTGCCATTTTCAAACCTTAATAATTCCTCATGTGTGAATGTAGATGCAAAATACTCATTCAGTTTGTTTGCTATCTGAGCAGGATCATCAACAGTCGAACCATTGATGTCAAGTGGACCAATCAGATTCATCCCGTTCCTTTTAGAGTTTATATAAGTAAAGAAATCCTTGATGTTTTTCTTAGCATCTTTTGCCAAGGATTTCTTGTAATCTGCCTTCGCCTGCCTAATCTCCTTTGTGACCAGATTACAGATTAACTTATATCTGCCATAGGCTTCTGAGTCTTCTGGTGTTCTCATGAGGGGCAGAATAATGATCAACGGCTGCACTCATGTTTTTGATGGAAGTACCACAACTGCATAGAGATACTGAGAACAGATCCTCAAACCCAATGTGCGACTTTTTGGGAGTGTGGTTGGTCCAGATTTTCTTTGCATGCACTACGATGCCACTACACAGAGCTTGAGTGGTGGAGGAATATCTTGAAACTGAAGTTATCCAAAGACTGCTGTAGCCAGCACAATCAGCAGACTTAAATCCGATTGAATTTTTGTGGGATGCCCTTGGGCATCAAATTGCACACTGACAGCTAATTCCTCGGTCACTTGGTGAGCTAAGGTCTGCACTGGTGGAAGAATGGGATTTGTTGCCACAGAATCGTGTTATGTTATTTTGGTTTTTAGGAGCATTAACAACTAAGGCCATAATGCTCCGGGGATATGCGGTGGTCATTCCCTGACCTTTCCGCATCTTCCGTATTTGGTGGTCACGGGCTCGAACTCTGGTCTAATCAAGAAGTGTGTGATACGCACTGCTGCTCCTGCCCACCTGACTACAGAGGTGCCACACACACAGAATCTTGTAGACACCCTTATATTAAGCTTGGTTCACTGCTGTCAGGCCTGTTTAGCTGTTGGGGGATCATAAACCGTACTGATGACATGCGACCATATTTTCGAGCATCTTGTATAAACTTCTGTAATGTGATCTTTGTGGTAATTCTTATTATACAGCCCCTATAAATGTCCCTTATACCTGTCCAAAGTTTCTTACTGTCTCTTCATTTCATTGCTATTCTATGGTAAACTACCATAGCAAATTTTGTCCAGCTTCATTGCAAGCTGCACGAGTTACACCACATTTTCTACACATTCCGTTAATTTTGTCGAGAGCAGTGTATATTTATTTATATTATTTTATTATTTTGAAAATTATAGTTATCGGAAATATAAAGTAAATTGCATAGAGAAAAGCACACACCAAAAATGTTTATTACTCAGCAAATTTGTTAGCCCTATTGTAGCTATTAAAACATTTTTTTAACATTATTATGGATCATTTGTATTTTGTCTAATTATTGTCACTTAAAATCATTTACTATCTGAAGGATAAGCAAAATCTAAAGCATGCTGTCATAATAATCTCATCTTTCAAATCTTTTTCAGATTAATAATATAGGATTGAGGGTTACCAAACAGCATTGTACTTTAAAATCTGCCAAATTAATATTCTGGTGTTCTAATTTGTTTGAAAGTAGTGCAATATCAGAGCAACTTGTTGTGAAGATATTGCTCATCAAGACCATTGCGGCATTAATTCCAGTTGCAAAAACATTAAAGGATGAGATAGCCTTCCTAACTTTATATTCTATCTTGTTTTGGTTAATCAATGCATATTTTCCCCTCCTGTCAAGCAGGATGCTAAAAGACATACCTGTTCAATTTATCTGCAACACCAGCAGGATTATCTATAACTTCCCCACATCCATCATGGAAGGGTCTCATTTGATTTGCTCTTTCCTTCTTAGTATTCATGTACAAGAAAAACTGCTTGCCACCATTCTTTACTCCCTAAGTAAGCAATTTCTTGTAATATGCCTTTGCCAGCTTAACCTTTATCTGTAGTATTGTTACTAATCAATTCATAGTTGTAAGTACTTTTTACTGCTCTTAACTTTTCCATAACATCTTTTTCGCTCTATTAAACTGGCTAGTTCATTATTCATCCATCCCGGCATTCTTCTTATGCTATATTTTCTTAATGGTACATGCACTTCCAAGGTACCTGTGATTACAGTTTTGAAGTTATATCATAATTCTAATGCACCCTGAAATCTATCTTCCAAGTTGACTGAGGCACCTTTAACAACTGTTACCTCATCATTATCATCATGATGATAATGATGAGGTAACAGTTGTTAAAGGTACATGGTTCCTATATTTTCAGCCCCATGATATCTGGTTCGTAGGAGATGATCAGGTCTAGCATATTTTTAACCCTAGTATCTAACGTGTTTGATACAAATAATAAATCAACCACTAAATAATAAAGGAACCACTTGGTGGCAGTGATCACAGCATAGTGATATGGCATCCTTGGATTCAGGGGCGATCCCCTGAATCAAAGGATGATCTCATAATTATGGATACATTCACATTGGAGATGTGTGAACATATCCCCAATTCAAAAAGGGGATCAAAGGGTGACAAGTAATTTCAGACTCGTTTGTTTAACTTCTGTTCCATGGGAAAATAATGGAGCCACTGATAAAAGAAGTAATGCAGGATCATCTAGACAAGGCCAAAATTATAATAACTTAAAACACAGCATGGGTTTCTTAAGGGAAAATCTTGTTTGACCAATCTAATTGGTTACTATGATGTGGTCACAAAGAAACTAGATGGAAAATATAATTTTGATATCATATACTTGGATTTCAGGAAAGCTTTCAACACTGTGGCACAAAAAAGACTGCTGTACAAATCGGAGGAGTGAGGCATTAAGGGAGAGTTGCTGCTATGGATAATGAGGATGGTTGAGTGGGAGAAAACAGAGTGGTAATTAATGGACATTGCTCTTCGTGGATAATAGAAATTAGTGGAGTCCCCCAGTGTTTGGCATTGGGCCCATTGTTTTTTTTTTTTTTTTTTTATATATTTATCAATGATATTGATAAATCAAGCTTAATGTCGAAGTATGCAGATGATACAAAGGTTGGCGGGGTGGTTAATGATATTATGCTACTGCAATGGGATCTAGAAAAGTTGGGCAGATGGGCTGAGAAGTGAAATCTGAAGTTTAACATTGATAAATGCAAAGTACATTACTAAACTCAGGATAGTAGAAAATGAGAATGACCTGGGGGTAACTGTGCAGTGAGATGTCTAAGAGAACTTCATTCAGTGAGTGAAGTTTGCTGAGTAATGCAGACAGGCTGCCATGATAGAGTATGGGGATTTTGTCAATGATATACAGGGAATTTTGCTAGCAGGTACAAGGAGATGATTAACCCATTGTCTAAGGCAGTGGGGTCCAACCTATGAATAATTTTTATATGGCCCATGCGGAAAATGAACTAAAACAGCATTTTCGAAAGTCAAACCACTGCATGTACAGGCATGCAAGCACCAAGCTCAACTGTATCAAACGTGTACATGTAATCCAGTGCAGTCATACGTATGCTAAATACAGTTATGTACATATCATACTGTGAAAATTTGTATTGATATAACTTTTTCATTGTATTAAATTAATGTTAATTTGCATTGAATTAAAAAATCCGAAAGAGGAAAGTCGATTTGGAATGTCATGTTTTTAATAAATGATCGACTGAAGACTCTTCACTGAGTACGACGAAAAAGCAGTGTGTAAGGAGACTGTGTCAGTTTTTAAAGAATATAATTTAAAACGACATTATGATTCCAAGAATAAATCTTATGATCAATATAAAGGAGTGTTGCAAAAAAAAGTGTTCAAAGTTATAAAACAAATTAAGAAAACAACAAAACGTACTGAAAACGTATCAGTCAAGAAATTTATCTGCTGTAAGTGCCAGTTATCGAGTTGCACATTTGATTGCTTTTGAAAGTGAACTGTTCAGTGATGGTGAAAAAGACATAAGGTTGTTTGAGAATCCCTTTACTTCTATGGCTGAAACTACAATCCCAGCTTTCAACTTGAAAGTATTGATCTTCAAGCCAAAACATGGTTCAAAAATAAGTATATAGACTGCAAAAGTAAACTACTTGAATTCTACAAGGCTCTCTGAAGATTTTCCGCTAATAAAAAAAAAAATTGCATGAAAACAGCTATTTTTTTCAGATCAATGTATGTTTGTGAGCAAGTTTTTTTTCACATACGTAAATCAAATAAATATTTAAAAAGAAACAATAACAGATGAGCAACTTCATTCTGTATTGAGAATTGTCATATCAAATTTTCAACCAAATTAACAATTATCTAAAAATATACAGCCTCAATAATCTCATTAAATGTTAAGTTTTGTTCAGTAAATGTTACTGTGTATTGTACTTAATAAAATTTTTGAATATTTTCAATTTTAGGTGTATCATTGTTTATTTATTCACTTTAATATTGAAAAGCAGCAATCCTTTTCAGGTTGTAAACTTTCTAAAGTGGACATTTAAAAGCAAAATGTAAGGTATTTTTTAAAAAACTAAAGTAAAGCATTTTTTTACAAAACAAAAGTCAGTCATATTTTTATTTTTTTAATGAAATCTAAAAAATAAATCACTGGCATTGATTTTTTGCAAATAAAAGTGTTGGCGATTTGCATTTTTTATATATAGCCTGAAAATGATAAATGGTAACATGAAAATAGAAACTTCCTTTTATGTGTAACAAGGAATGTAACACACAAAACAGGAATGTAATACGGAAAATGTAACACTAATTTTTCTCAAATCACTCAGTGCGGCCCACGAAACAAACCTAATTGAATACTGCCCCTGTACAGGAAAAGGTTGGATACCACTGGTCTAAAGTAATGGTCAGGCCACGTCGGAGAACGGCTACAAATCTGGACATCTCATTTTAGGAAGGATATGGAGCAGATGGAACAAGTATAGAGAAGGGCAATGAGGCTGGTGAGCAGAACAAACTGAGTGCTCATACCAAGAAAGGCTTTAGTTCTTTTAAATTGCAGAGTCTAGAGACTAGGCACCTGCGAGATGATCTAAATCAGATGTTTAAGACTGAACGGATTGAGCAAGCTTAATGCTGATAGGATTCTTTCTCTTGCTCAGACCACATGAGGGCGGCACAAATTCAAATTGAGGAAGAACGACTGCAGAATAGATGCGTGGAAGTTTGCCTTTAGCCAACAGGTAGTTTATTGTTGTAACAAAACTTCCATCTGTTGTCATGGAACTTGATAGTTTAAATAAATTGAAGGAAGAACTAGACAAACTATTGGAGGAAATTAATAGGTGAAATGGGAGGTGTCTTTTTCTTTTTTTTTCTGGCTGATGCTGTATAAGCTTGCTTTCTTGCATCATCTGCCACTACTAATGCTAATCTCAGACACTGCCTGTCTTTGGACCCTTTCAAGAAGCTCAATGTTTTTCTAAAGGGGCAATCTCTTTACCTGAACACAGTATTCTAAGTGTGAACTCAGAACTGTCTCATACAGGGTATTATAAGATCCCTATTTCTACAAGCAAACTTTCGATAAGTGACTGATAAGATTTCCCTACTGCCTGTCTACATTGCTCAGACAACATGTCTGACTATCAATAATTCACAGATCTCTTTCTTCCTCTACTGTTGGTTGGGGTTGCTATTCCCCAAGTACAAGACCTTACGCATTTTGCACATTAAAACATGGCTTTCACTTTTCTGACCATCCTGATGTCATCTTGAAGGAGTGCTGCTCAGCACTGATTATTATCTACTCTACTGATCTTGACTTCATCTGCAATTTTGACATTGCATCCAGTACTGCTTCATTAATTGCATTTTAAGAAAATGAAAAACAACAGTGGTCCCAGTATCAATTCTTGGGGAATCTCACTTGCACACTAGCCCAGTCTGAAGTGTAAACATTAATCACAATACTCTGCCTCCTACTCTGTGACCACCCTGCAATCCAAGTATTCTTCCTGCAATTCCAACATGTTCCAGCTTGTAGAGCAGCCTAACCTCTCATGCAGGTCTAAGTTAAATTCTTTGTTGAAATCTGAGTAAACAACGTCTAAATTATTACCTACATCCAGCTCATAAATGACTGTCAAAATACTCTGTTGGTTAACCATGATTTTCCCTTTAGAAAATTATGCTGTTTCCTTCAGAATTCCATTTATATCCAAACAATCCTGCTTTTCTTATCATTGATTCCATAATTTTCCCTACCACCGAAATCAAGTTAACTGATTTAGTACCTACCCATTTCACTCTCAGAACCACTTTTATGTATTGGTGATACACTGGCACTTATTATTATTATAATTATTAGCCATATGGTGCAAGAAAGCCTGAGGCTTATGCTGCACCAGCCAAAAAAATATTCCCGAATTACCCTGAGAGAGAGAGAGAGAAAGGAATCACAAGAAAGCGAAGAATGATGATATCCAGCTCAAGGCCCTGGGTTTGCCAAGCCCATACTCAACAGATGTGAGCCTCTGCACTTCTCCAATCCAAGGAAATATCTCCGAGCTGAATGATGCCCTCATAATTTTAACCTTAATGGTTCGATGCACCCTTTTGCACTCCCTCAAAACCACTGGGCATATGCAATCAACTACAGGAGAAAATATGCGGTAATACACACAGGTAACAAATGTATGAGGTTATATATATTCTTTAAATATTGATTTTCAAGTTATTCAATTCTGTTACTTTCATTCTTAGTTTGGGAGAAAAGTAACTTGACTTTCTAGACACAACACTCACTTAGCTATTTATGTCAAATTACATTTAAAACAATATTAATTCAATTCTGAAATCTTTGGTATCATACCTTCACTGCTTGGTTCCAGAATGGATGCATCACATAGTTGCTTAGAGGGCTTGTGTCTATAGCATTATACTGAAAAATGAAAAGTAAAAAAATTACAAGTGCACTAAAATTCAAACAAACTTAATACATTATATATTAATATATTTTACAGCACTGATGTATCTGATATATAGTAATCTCTCACTAACTGTGAGTATGAAATAATGCAGTTTTGCATTTGCATACTAAAATTTAAAACTTTTTTTTTTTTTTTTTTTTTATATATTGTATATGCAGTTCAGGCTAGTTTTCTTGAACAAAAGAACATGATAATTAATGTTCCCACTACCTGTAGATCGTTGGGGAAAGGAGTGTCTAGTAGGTGTTGCAGATTAAGGAAATTGTTTACACCAGTGCTTCTCAACCTTTAGTTTATCACACAGCACTGTAAAATATTCCCAATTTAGGAGGAGCACAAGAACAAGTGCACATTACATTTTACTGTAATGCGCATTACATTTTACTGTATACAAATACAAAATTAGCATTAAAATTATCCATAAAATGAACTAAAAAAAAAACTCACTCATATTTACACAGACAACACTTATAAATAATTATGTAAAAATTTATTTCTCAGCAGAATCCAAAGTGAAGCCACTTATAAAAAAAAGTTGTAAATTTCAACTAATACTGGCAACTGCTTCATTCATTTATTTACTTTACTATTATCATTAGCCATATGTTACAAGGAAGCCAGAGGCTTATACCAAAAAAAAAAAAAATTTCCGAATTAACGAGAGAGAGAGAGAGAGGTGATCACCAAGAAAAAGAAGAATGATGATATCCAGCTCAGGGCCCTGGATGTGCAAAGCCCATACTCACCAGATGTGAGCTATATATATATATATATATATATATATATAGCTACACACAATGTGTGTTACAGTATTTATTGAACTGAATATCATATGACTAATGAAATTTAATAAAAATATGGAATATAGGTATTCGGAGTAAAATTCAATGTAATGTTTAATCAATATTTTAATGGCATTAATCTGATACTCTTTCTATTTTTCTAATTCTATAATTCTCTATATCTATATTTTTTCTACATTTTTATCACTTATTTCACACACAGTAGAATCTTGTTAATACAAAGTTCAAGGGGGACCTAAATTTTCACATTTTGTAATAATGAGGTTCCCCAAAAGTTTCAAAATTTTACAGGTTTTTTTTTTTTTGGTATACTTAAGAATACTGTATACTTAAGAATAGAGCATTAAAGCATTAGTAGAGGCATTTGATGCAAGAAAGCAAGCTTATGCAGCATCAGCCAAAAAAAAAAAAAAAGAAAACCCCACTTCCACTTCACCCCTCTGTTCGTTCAAAATACCTGTCCAGCTGAGCCTTAAACTTATTTAGGCTATCAACCTCCACCACAAGGGATGGCAGTCTGTTCCACCAACCAACCACCCGCTGGCTAAAGGCAAATTTCCGCACGTCTATCCTACATCTGTCTTTCCTCAATTTGAATTTATGCCCTCTCAGGTGATTTTTCTGAGCTAGAGGAAGAATCCCATCAGCATTGAGCATGCTTAAACCATTCAAGGCTTTATACACCTCTATCAGATCACCTCGCTGGTGCCTAGTCTCCAGACACTGTAATTTGCAAAACTTAAGCCTTTCTTCGTAAGAGCACCCCTTTGTTCCATTCACTAATCTTGTTGCCCTTCTCTGTACTCGTTCCAGCAGCTCTACATCCTTCTTGAAATGAGGCCTCCAGACCTGACCTGTATACAGTATTCTAGGTGTGGCCTGACCATTGCCTTATACAATGGAATAATCACCTCCTTATCCCTGCTGGAAAAATTCCTGTATATCATTGACAATACTCCATGAGCTACTCTTGCAGCCCGTCTGCACTGCTCAGAGAACTTCATATCTGCCTGCACAATCACCCCCAAGTCCCTTTCATTCTCTACCACTGTCAGTGTAGTACCACAGAGTTGATACATTGCTCTGGGGTTGCTGTTTCCCATGTGTAGTACTTTACATTTGTCAATGTTAAACTTCATTTGCCACCTCTCAGCCCATCTGCTCAACCTTTCCAGATCCTGTTACAGCAGCATAGTGTCAGTAGTGTCCTTGACAACCCTGCCAACCTTTGTGTCATCTGCAAACTTGGACATTAAGCTTGATATACCATCATCAATATCATTTATAAATACAGAAAACAATAATGGACCCAACACTGAGCCCTGAGGGACTCCACTAATAACATTAGTCCACGATGAGCAGTGTCCATTGATTACCACTCTCTGTACTTCTCCCCCTCAACCACCCCTTTATCCATAGCAGCAATTTGCCTCCAATGTCACACTGCTCCAATTTGTGTAGCAGTCTTCCATGTGCAACAGTATCAAAAGCCTTTCTAAGATCCAAGTATATAATATCAAAGTTATTCCCTGCATCCAGTTCTTTTGTGACTGCATCATAGTATCCAATCAAGTTGGTCAGGCAAGACTTCCCCTTAACAAAACCATGCTGTGTCTGAGCTATAACTGAAGTCTTGTCTAAATGATCCTGCAGTGCTTCTTTAACCAGTGCCTCCATTAATTTTCCTGGAACAGAAGTTAAGCTCACAGGTCTATAATTACTTGTGTCAGCCTTTGATCCTCCTTTGTGAATTGGGGTCACATTTGCACATTTCCAGTCTATGGGTACCTCCCCTGAGTCCAAGGAAGCTCTCATAATTATGGCTAAGGGTTTGCTTACTTCCTTTGCTGCCTCCTTTAATATAACTGGATAGATCCCATCCACCCTGGGTGCCTTTGTGTTTATCTTCATCAAAAAAATAAATTAATTTAAATTAATTAAATAAAATAATAAAAATAAAATAAAAAACTTGTCTAACAATACAGTAATGGGAATATCACATTTTTTAAAGATTTTATTTGTATCTTACAAATATACTCTAAGAAAAAAGCAATTAACGGAAATGAAAATATTGTACAGTACATATTTTGATACATACAATATTTTAGTATCATAGTAAAAAGAATTACAATCTTAATATAAAAGAACATACAAACCATTAACGTTTTAATAAATTAATCTAACTTTAAAGAAACAATCCAATGTTGTTTGCACAGTTTTTGTTGTATATGCATTTTTAACTAAAGCATAGACATTATCAAATGCAATAGTTGTTTCTTTATCAACGTTATTGCAGGACAACACATTCTCTATTATGTTCAATGCATTTTGAGCATCTTTTTTAGATGGCAGTGTGTGAGCTTCTTCACTTTTGCTGATAAAAAAACATCATCGTTTTGGTGCTCAGCAGCTCTTCTGGTGTTGCAGTGGTAGTAACTTCATCATCCACGTTCACAAACTTTTCAAATTCACCAACAAAATCCATATGCTCCTTCAAAATCCTCCATTTCTTAATGCTGCTATCAACATTCATCTGCTGGACCATGTTTTGCAATGATTTCTCTCCAAAGCCACTCTTTCTGAAGCAGTTGATTATTACACTTAATGCAATACTGTCCCATGCAATTGCAAGCAAACAAGATTACAGATAGCATCCACGACATTCCAGTTTGTCTGCAAATTGTTCCCTCCTATGCCTCCGTACCGAGTGGGCAGGAGCCGGAGTGCAGTAGCACACGCTCTTTGAGTAGACCGGAGTTCAAGCCCCTGACTGCTGAATACGGTCGATCTGCCAACCCCGCACTGGACCAGCGTGGCAGATTATGGTCCATTTCCCTCAACATAATTGTTGAGGAGGCTTCCATCCTGCAGTGGTTTGATAATGGCTGCACTTTACTTTTACTTTGTATGTTGTGGATCAAGTACCTTAATAGGCAGGCTCTGTATGCTCTCTTGAGGTTATAAATAATGCCTTGATACAATGAATGCATTAAACTGGTGGTATTGGGAGTAAAACCAACAACCATATGTTTGTCAACTTAAGTGTCTTGGCAGAATTGCTGTACAACAATCTAGAATCATCAAAATGTTCCTTTTTTTCTGAAGCCATTCTTCTGTCTACTTTTGATAACCACAACTGAAAAATTTTGACCGTAAACCAAGCACTTCTATTGGCCTCATATAATCACAGGGAAGTTGGTTAAGGGCTTTAAAACATCTTAGCTTGGAAAACTTACCAATCATAAGTGGGTGTAGTTTTGTACTGCCATCTGAATTGCAGCATAACAGAACAGTGAGCCTCTATTTACTGAATTTTCCACCACGACAAGACTCTCCTTGAACAGCAAATGTTTTGTTTTGCAGAAAATTATAAAATAAACCTGTCTCGTCAAGATTAAAAATATTCTTTACCTCATATTTTTCAAGGATGAACCATACAGAACAACCATTCTGTAGCCATTTCTTTGTCGACTAATCCAGACTCATCACAAACATTTCACGAAACCAAGTTATTCCTTTCTTTAAATCTTTGGAGCCGGCCACTGCTGCATTTGAAGTCACTAATTCCATGTTGCTGAGCTAAATTATTTGCCATTTCTTGTAAAATCGGACCTGATATTGACAGATTAGATGCACGCATTTGTTTGTACCACTCAAAATGTTTTGTTTCGAGCTCCTCATGTTTTGCACTACGAATTAGTTTCCTGTTTTTCATCGCTGCTCCAGTATCATGCAATTAAAGTCTTTCAATTTTTCAGTATTGTAGATAAAGTGTGTAAAGGGATGTTGTATTCCTTTTCAATGTCCGTTTTGTTTCTTTCAGCCTCTTGTATAATTTTTAGTTTAATTTTCAGGCTTAATTCAGTCTGTTTACGTTTTGTCGCCATAACACTGCTAGATAAGATTTAATATAAACAAATTTTAAATTAATTTAAAGAGAAGTTCCAAAAAAAGACATCAAGCTCAGATAAAATGGCACAAAAAATAGATTGCTGTATATGGTAGCAAAAGACTCTTTGAACTGGGGTAACAATTGCAACTGACCTTATTCCTGTGGAGAGGGAATGCATGTAAACAACTTAGAAAAACTTTTTATTCTTTTTTTAACAACTCATTCTTCAGAAAGATGTTTTTAGTAAGTAGGGAGTGGGGAGGCCAGAGGCAATAATCGGACAGCTCTGCCAAGATTTGTATTAAACATACAAAATGATAATATTTATTTCTCACGGGGTGAAAAAGAACTTTGTAATACAGGGGATCCTCGTTATCCAAGGACAACTGGTTCCAGAAAATTCCACTTAAAAATGGGACCAATTTTTGTAATGTTTATTATTTAAATAAAACTAAATGCAACTAGGCATATTTTAAGATTCTACATCTAAATAATACCGGTGTAGATAAACCACAGACAACTCTTAAAGAAAAACTATGATAGTAGTGTGAAAAGCATCATTTCATCTGTACTCATCCTTCACGAGTTGCCCATGTATTGCACTACCTCGAATAAGTAACGCTTCACTAATAGAGAAGACTACTGTTATGTATCCTCGGCAGGCGCCATCACCCAGACAGCACCATTTCAAAGCTAGTTGGCTTTTCAATGGTGGGTGGGCAGGCACCCTAGTATTGCAAGTGAAGCATTACATATTGGAGGTGGTGCAATACATGGGCAACTCGTTGTGAAGGATGAGTAGATATGGTGTATCTACATTGATATTATATAGTAATGTTTATTATGTACTTGTACATAGCAAAAACTAGATGAAGGAACTGAAAAATTAAGGAAATTATTTTATTAGACTTTATTATAATATGCTACACAATGTAAGGTTAAGTAAAGTTTATTAAAGTTACACTATTTTTCAGTTGTACAAATAAAGAATGAATCCAGATTTGTTTGTGTTTTTTTTTTGTCCTATTTTTTGGGATAAAATTGTGTTGTAGCATTTAATTATGTCTAACTTCGCACTTAACATTTGTTGCATGATCATGGGGAAGATAGTTCTCACAAAAAAAAAAAAAAGAAAAAAGGTGCATGGCCAATTTTCTCAAGGGAAAAAGATTTAATTTTCAAATCCTCGTAACTGCAATGACTCAGATAATTAATACTCTGATACTGGGGATGCCCTGTACATATTAACCAAATTTTGTAATAAATGAATATACTTACATAGAAAAGCCTATCCTTTAGCAGGGGTATGGTATCTCATTAATACAGACTCATATAAAATGAGTCTGTATTAATGAGATTTTGCTGTGTGTGTGTGTGTGTGTGTGTATATATATAGTCAATAATGATATATAGAAGCTATATGATATGGGGGGGGGAAATTAAGTTTGAAATTAGATAAGTCTGAATTACAATAACATAACTTATGGATCAGGGACACTGCTATAGCAAAATGTACCCTACAGCCATAATGTGTATATATAAAATATTTTAAGTATAAAATATTGTAGGTAGAACGAGCTTAATGTATAAAATTAAAACTAACGAATATACCGTATACCCTGGGAACAATATATGTTGTGAAAGAAAAGGGGGGGGGAGAATGAACCAGGAAATAAACGATAAGATTTGCACAGATTGAAACAATACCAAATAAATTTTTGAAAAAACGACCAAGGTGGAAATAACATTGCAGTGTCTTTCATAACTTGTGTCATCATCATCAGAGGTCATCCACCAAAATAAAGAAAAAGACAGCAATGCTCTTACTTCTTAAGTCCCTGTCTTACGGTATATAAGATTTTCCTTACTTTTGGCTTTACTTTTTTTTCATTTTCTTAGCGTTTCACTTATTTCTGTAAGGTCATCCATGATCTGTATGCAATACTTTTATTAGCACACTAACGTAAATTCAAATTTAGTAAAATTATATTCAAAATTTGTAAAAAATTTTAAATTTAAATTGTAAATTACCACGTGGCTTTTCACACGTGAACCTATGCATACAGAACATGTCAGAAACAGAAGTAAGAGCATTGCTGTCTTTTTCATTATTTTGGTGGATGACCTCTGAAGATGGCTTTTGGCTTATCACTTTTCTTCTACTACCATGGACAAGTACAGAAATGCAGTTCCTGACACAATCAGGTGTAGTTCCCTGATGAAATACCTGATCATGTATCAATATTTATTTATTTCAGCTGACATCAGATCAAGCATATTTGCCTTACCTATATTCGAACATTTCCTAAATATGTTTTCCCCCATATCTGATGACAGCTATAACACTATCATTTTATTTTAATTTTATTTGAATTTTTATTTTATTAGTATTTTGATGTACTAATTTTACTTTACAATTCTCCCACTTTCTATTGGCTTGGTAATTCAGCCCATAATTCTATTAATTCATCTTAATCTTTAGGATATTAACATTCTTTCACTTTTCACAAATCTACTACACTTCTTTTTCTACTTTCCATACCCTTCTACTAGTTACTGGCACTTTAATATCACTTTCACATCCATTTAAGCATCCTTTATTCAATATATTAACACACACACACACACTGCATCACCCCTTAAAATTGTAATTGTTGTCCGAATAACGTAAGTATATGGCAATACAGCAGGCTCCTGTTATAACGCGGTTTGCTTTATGTTGATTCGCTATAACGCTGTTCTTATATTATAACCCGTATCTGACTATAATGCTGTCACAGATCACTATAACGCTCTTTTACTGATTGCATTTTTGGCATATTTAACAAAATCATTTCATTTGATGGAGTCGATAGCTTGAAAATGAATAGCAAAACAGCATTAAAACGACTTGAGAAATTTTCTAATTTAATTGCAGTACGGTCACTTGTTCCGTAATCAACATTTTAAAAAATGATCAAGTATGTTGCTTGTAATATTAGCGTTATATGCATTTATTCGAAATCTAGTCATCACTCAGTACAGTATTAGACATTGTGCGTAACGGACAGTTTACTTGAACATTGTACCATAATTAATGCAACCAACGTAGTGATATTTTAGAAGAGAATGGCCGATAAGAATGAAAAAGCAACGTCTGAGCGCAGTACAAAGATTATAAATGTAAGAAAAAGACTGAATTTGAAAATTAAATTAGACGTTTTGAAGTGAATCGATTCCCATCAACGACAAGCGGATGTGTGCCATAATTTAGGACTAGCAAGTTTAACTGTAAGAACAATTATAAAAAAAATAAAGAATTAATTTTAGCAGCGGGAAAGATAGCTGTTCCACTGCAAGCAACTAGGGCTAGGCCGGCTATTAGGATTGAAATGGAAAAGACTAACTAATTTTATTATTATTATTATTAGCCATATGGTACAAGGAAGCCTGAGGCTTATGCTGCACGAGCCAAAAAAAAAAAAAAAAAAAAAAAAAATTCCCGAGTTACCCTGAGAGAGAGAGAGAGAGAACTAGAAAGGAATCACACCAAGGAAGAGAAGAATGATGATATCCAGCTCAGGACCCTGGGTTTGCCAATTTTATTGAAGATAATGTCCAATGCAGAATTCAGTTAAGTTAAATATTATATTAAAAAAAAGAGAGAGAGAGAGAGATTAGCCAATATGATGATCTGAAGAAAACTCACCAAAAAAAAAAAAGAAAAGTGGAACCATTTAAAACTGGTAAGGGCTGGTTGAACAGATTTAAAATCTAGGAAGAAGCCGCAAGTGCAGATCAAGGAGCCGAAACTTTCAAAAAAGAACTTGTTAAAATTACTGAAGAGGGGTATTGTGTGTTATACTTCTCGACAAGTTTATAACATAGATGAAGCAGGACTTGTGGAAACGAATGCCTAAAAGAAGTTTCATATTGAAAGAAGAAAAAAAACATACCAGGTTTCAAAGCGGCGAAGGATCGGATAACTTTACTGTTGGGTGGTAACGCTGCAGGGGATTTAAAATTAATACCCCTTTTAGTTTATTTAGAAGAGGGCTAAAGTTCAACCCAAAATCGACACATTTTTCATGATTAAATTCATGATTTTAATTGGAAATTTAAGTTTAATTTTGATACGTAAATAGTTACCACAATTATATATGAATGTAATGCGGAATATTTGATATGTACAAATATTTGAATATTAAATATTTGACTGACATTTGTGCATCTTTTCACTACTGTTTATTATTGATTAGGAAATATCCTATGGCACCGACCGGGAATGTTACCTTATGGGAATGCAGAGCTCGGTTAGTGAGGATTCACTTAGTGCTGTTTTTCGGGAATGAATTATCCGCGTTAAGCGGATGTCACCTGTATTTCTTACAGATTGCATCAGATAAGACTGACATTAGGTGATGACGTAATATTGTTTAGCTGTTACTTTCAGCTATACAGAGTGTCTCAAAAATATTGGTACAAACGTTTAGGGGAGGTAGGTAACATCTAAAGGAATGTGAACTGCATAGGAACCCATAACCGGAAACGTCACCATAAGTCGGCACACTGCGCTGTTCATCAGTTCGCGAGGGGAAATTTCTGGTTTACTCATTCAAGCAGTAGTAGCAGCACGAAGAGCATGCATCGATATACGAACTGTGAGCTGGCAGACATGCACCTAGTGTCAGATAATAGAATATTCGGCTGACTCTCTTGCTGTATTTATACAGGATTCAATTATAAAAAGCAGCATACAAGGCTGGTAAGAAGAAAGTTGCTAGATCGAAATCCTGTCCTTGGTGGACTTCGGAGTTAACAGTATTAAGGCGAGAAGTAAACAGGGCTAGAAGACAGTATCAACGCCACAGACATTGGTCCCCCTCGGAGGTTGCAAGGCTGCACGATGAGTATTTGTCCTTAAAAAACAACTACAGTACAAAGATAGCTAATCAGAAACGGGCGACATGGACACTTTTTGTGAAAGAATCAGGAAATTCTAACCAGTGGGGTTTACTATATAAACTGTCACGTGACAAATTCAGGTATGGGGAAGTGTTTAATACTGTAACCACAGATATCAGTGAGACTATTGGTTGGAAGGACTCCGTTGAGATAATTTTAAGTAAGTTATTTCTAACTGACCATCCTCAGGAAGATACTGAGTATCAAACCAGCATATGTAGAGATAATTGGCTCTATGTAGCTGGAGAAAATACTGTGGAGTTTACAATGGAAGAACTTACAAGAGTTTTGAAGAAGCTTAATCTCACAAAATGTCCTGGAATTGATTTAGTTGAGAATATATTTATAACTAGGTTCTATAGTCGTTACCTAATATCCTTTTATTAATGTTTAACAAATGTCTAACAGAAGGGCTGTTTCCAACGCAGTGGAAGATTGCATTATTTAAGTTAGTTAGAAAACCTGGGAAGCCACTAACTGAACCCAATCATATTGCCCTATCACTCTTTTGGCAAACCTTGGCAAAATCCTTGAAAGGTTAATGGCATTACGGGTAACCGACCTGCTAGTGCAGCAGGATATGATATCTACTCAGCAATATGTGTTCACTCCTGGGAAATCCTGTGAAGATTGTCTAGTGGCATTTCGAATGCATATTGAGAATTCTACATCCAAATATGAATTAGCAATCTAAGTGGATTTCGAAGGGGCATTTGATACTGTTTGGTGGGAGACAGCAATGGCTCAGTTAAGAAACGCTGATTGTTCCAAGGAATTATATGTGCTTTTCAACAGTTACTTTTCAAATAGATATGTGCTAGTGAAGTCCAAGCACTTTGAGCTACGAAAACAGGTTGTGAGAGGGTGTGCTCAAGGCTCCGTCATGGGACCCCTTATTTGGAACCTAGTCTTACAGAATTGGTTGGTTCGCACATTCCTTAATTGTAAGGTGCTGACATTTGCAGATGATCTGACAATTATAATTGCAGGACGATTTCGCTCACTCTTAGAAACAGAGAGCTAGTAGTGTGCTGACAGACTTAAGTTCTTGGGCTCAAAGCTTTAAGCTTGCTATTAGTCCTTACAAAACTAAAATGTTATTTAAAACAGCTTTAGATATAAATCAACCTCCTCAGATCAAGTTGAATGGTGTACAGTTACCTATGGTCCTTGATACCAAATACCAGGGAATTATTGTGGACAGTAAGTTATCATTTCACCAGCACTTATATTAAAGCAATAAAATCAGGAAATTTTCTGGTGCTATCATTAGAATTTCAAAGTCTGGCTGGGGCCTATCACATTAAACACTGTTTCTGTATTACAAGGCAGTATTCTTTCCTAAAACTACGTACGCTGCAGGAGCCTGGTTCCATAGAGTTAAAATAGCTACGTTTTGGGTTAAACTAAATTCCATACAACGCATCATGCTGCTTGGTATTCTAAGAGTGTGCAGAACGTTGTTCCCTGCCACGCGGCAGGTGTTGGCCGGGGTACTACCCTTGGATCTACATTTGTTGTATCATGGTTTTTGCTGCCGTATTAAGAGGGAAATTCCTACTGAACTTTTTGGTATAGAGATCAATATTCGCTCTGACTGTAGAGGCGAAAAGAAAAGATGTGTAAGAATGAAATAATCAATTTATAGCAGACAAGATGGGATACCATACCTACTGGAAGAGTGACCAACTTGTTTATCCCGAACGTGACTTTTCTGAATGATAAAAAAGGTTCGCAATTGGTTTACACCTAGTTTACAGTCGTCATGTTTGTTAACAGGGCACAGGTCAATGGATGAGAAATTATATACATTAGGACTAAGAAACACGGACCTTGGTTTTTGCGGGGCCAGGGAAGGCTGGCGGCACATACTATATGATTGTTGAATATATGATAATGCCAGGACAGCGATACGTGAAATTCTTGAGGAGTATAGCTCCAGGAGAAGCAGCTATATTTTTAAGAGACTGTAGTAAGTTTCAGATGTTCCAGGTATTTGCTAAAGAAGTATTTCAACTAAGGAAAAGTATGATTCCAGTGATACGAGGTTGATCAAATCCATCTGGCTGGAGGCACCGAAGTGTTTTTATTCCGTTCTTACTGGTTGCACAACTGGAAGATCTACTCTTTTCTTTATCTCTCTCTTCCCCCCTCCCCCTTGGTTTTCCCTTTTCACTTTTTAGTATATATATATATATATGTATGTTTGCGTATATATGCTAAAAACCAAAATACAGTCAGTCCTCGTATAACACGTGTTTACACTACACGAATTCGATCATACACGATTTATAAATAGGGGAACGATATCTTATATAACACGAACCGAATTCGCTTGTGCACGATTCACCTTTCTGTCTACAAGAAATGGCAGTCGAACACAGAAACACCCAATCGAACGCAACACGATAGGAATGAAGAGAAGATTCTGAAAATGTATTTATGTTTTTTATATCAGTGAAGGGGAAACACATTTCACCATAATAATGTAAAAACCAACACAATTCCAGCTATCGGCATAATCGCAAATGCAATTAGATCGAGTTTACTACCAGTTTATAACAGATTCCACTAGCAGAAACTGGAAATTGTTTTTATTGTTTTATGGTAGTAACCCCTAGAAATGCGCTTTAGTAAAATATGAGGTGTTAATAGTGTATTTCTGCCTTTACGGTGTTGTTTCTTCAGTTGCAACGCATGCACAACTTTGTTTATGTGTATCAAGTGTGCCTCCTCATTTGTAATTGTGCTTTATTCCCTAAAAATGAGTAAAATACTTAAAAGGTGTGAAAAGGAAGCATCCTGGTGAAGACACTGCAGATTCAGATTAAAAAAGAAAAGCAATATCGATAAACAGAGGTGGACTGAGTCAAAAATTCTTACCCAGGAAAATTTATAGTGGCCTCATACGATGGTTTATGGCCAAAATCACACCGCCTCCGTCCCACCGGGGTTTCCCCCGGTAAGGCTTATGGCCAGTCCGCCTCTGTTGATAGAGAAAAAATATGAAATTGTGAAATGCTTTGAGAAAAATGAAAGACCATGTGATATTGCACGTGCTACAGACCGAAATGAGGCAATGTCAAGAATTACAAAGACTTTCATAGCAGGAACAACTCAAAGGGTAATTAAAATCCATTACATTAAGACACAAAGAATTGGAAGAGATGGAACGGCTGTCATCTGTTTGTATAGAAAATCAAACAAAAAACAAGTTTGCTTATAATAGAAGCGAAAGCATTGGCAATATTTTATTATGTAATAGTCGTAATAAAATACGTAAGTATTTTGTTACAATTATTTATTGTGTTTGGTAATGTTTTGGTTACAAATGTGTGTTCAAGCTTGGGAGGTCGGCACCTAACCCTATTTTCCCCATAGGGCCTGTTGTTTATATTGCACGATTTTGCATTGCACGAGGGTTTCTAGGAACACAACTATCGTGCTATACGAGGACTGACTACACACACACACACACACACACTTAGTATATATATTTATTTTTATATTTATTATTATTTTTTTATCTTAGTTAATTATTTTTATTCTTTTCTTTTCCCTCTGGAGTAGGCCCCAGAGAAGGATTTTTTTTTTTTTTGTCTCATACTCTGAGACCACAGGTGTCCCATCTAGTGTAACTGGCCCACCTTCCCGTGGTGTGGACAAGTACCCAGAATCATCTATTCAGGTGATTGATGCTTCTGGGTAGCCAAGTGGCCAGAACATAACAACAGAACACATACCAACGTCACCCACATATCTGGCCCATTTGTAGTGATACTGTTCTTCACAGAGATACGAGGCGGAGTTGAACTGACGTTCTAGGAGCCGCCCCTTACATAAACACATGCAACTAGTGTATGGATTAGCTGAGGGCAATGGACCCAGCTGCTCAACGAATTTATGAAGAACACTTCCCAGACAGACATGTACTGGACCACCATTTGTTTGCGCGTGTGCATCAAAATTTGTGCGATTATGGGTCATTTAGAGGTAACAGGAGTAGTGCGGGCAGACCACTTTCGACGC